>NC_056743.1:1688077931-1688266065 GCF_019279795.1 Protopterus annectens
AAATATTGCCCCTACATAATTAAGGAAAGTTTCTTGCATTTACAAAATGGGTTGAAAAGTTGTGTGCATTTTTGTAAAGGTAATTGCAACACTAGGATGTTAGTTTATTTGGCTTTGTGTGAGGGATGCACAGCATTTTACATAGGGAAAACAGAAAGGGCTTTGAAAGACAGGATATATGAACACCTATATGACATCAAGTCCAAAAAAGAGACACGTGCTTTATACAAGCACACGCTAGACTGTGTTTCCCCTAGTATTTTTAAGTTTGGGATTATAGATATTGTAAGAAACAATTCCAGGGGAGGGGACATTAGAAACATACTATTGAACAGAGAGCTTAGGTGGCAGCTTAGACTAGGACTTAATGAATATATTTCTATTAAACCAATACTGTTTTTGAAAGCTTCACAACTTTAAACTATTTCCCTACACCTGTTAAAAAAACACCGACATATACATATTTCATCTTTGTGAAGATTAAAGAAAAGGTTTATTCACATATTGTTTTTTAGCAGTGAATCAGTGTGCGTTTTTTTATATAAAAAAAAACAATTTTATCCAGTTAACATATTATGTAATTATTTAATTCATGTAGTGTTTTAATTAATTAATTGGTTGTGATATATATATATATATATATATATATATATATATATATATATATATATATATACATATATATGAGTTGTTTTTTTTTTCAAATGACATCTGATGAAGTCTTGTGTTCAAGATGAAAGCGCTTATTTTGCCTGTTGTAGAATTATTAAATACTGATTCCTTCACCACGGAAAGATTGGACTTTTTTCTGTTTGTATACTAACGTATTATTTTGGAATGTCAATGACCTCATAAGAATAGGAAAAAAGTAAAAATAGTGAATTATATAAAGAAATGCAGAGTGCAAATAGTAATTCTATATAAGACACATTTGGAAAGTAGTGAGCATGTGAATTAAATAATGAAAGGATTTCAGGATGGATATTCAGGAGAATATCAAAGAAAAGGAAAAAATGAATACTTATACTAATTGATAAAGGAGCATAGCAGAGGAAAAAAGATAATGGTAGAGTTGTGGTAGTAAGGGGCTACTGTCAAGGGAGTAGGATTATACTGACATATATTTATATTCCACCTAAAACTGTTGCTATCGAACTTTAGAAAAATTTGGGAGAAATAATCAGCTTTCAGCAAGGAATGTTACTTATAGGTGAGTACTGGAGCTTGATTTGCAACAGTGAGAATCTACATGTAGGACCTAGAAGGGAAAATATAACAAAAAAGAGTAGATTTTTGAAGAACTTTATGAAAATATTTGGTAAAGAAAATGTGAATTCAGTACAAGTACTCGGATAAAATCTGCATGTTATTCCCAAAGGTAAAATGATAGAGTTACACTAGAAAGACATTATATTTCACAGAAATGTGCATTTAATCAAAGGCTTCGACAGACTTTCAATAACTATTTCAGATCAAGTACCAATAAAAAGTAAGACAAAATGCAGGGTAATTAAGTAAAAATGAGACACTGCTGATTCCCACCTACATGTTAAAAAAGAGGAATTCAAAGAATGAGTAGTAGAAATTATTCAAGAATTATTAGAGAAGAAAATAAACTTTTTCAGAAGCTATACCTATTGAGTGGGGTAAAATGAAAGTGACATTTAAAATAAGGTAGAAATAAAAGAAAAAGTGATATGATTAAAACATAAGACTTATTTAAAGGGTTTGATAAAGATTAAAGGAGAACTGCACTCACAGACTCAAAAAAGTTTATTTCATCATGGTTTGGTGTTTCTTACATTTTAACACCATTATTTACGTTTTTTTAAATATTTTTATATATAATTTCTGAGTCTGACCACATGGGGTCTAGTATCTTGAAGTGATCCTGATTGTTTAGTCTCCCTCAAGGTATCCCAAACTGCAGTGCTTGTATGCAATAAATTACGTCACACAACCTATTTCTTCCTACAGCTCATGTCACTGCATTGATTTTACATGCACACACTGCTGTCTTTCAATCAGTTAGTTTTAAGTAACATTTTATGCCATTCAATGACTACTTAAAACACAAACAGTGCAAATGCAACAGAATAGACTTTCAAAGTGCCTTTTACTGCTGCTTCTTTTTAGTTTGGCTAAACTGCAGACTTTTGTGAAGCCTGAATTGTACTACTTTAACTCATCTACCATCCACCTTCACACCTAACTTCCCTAGCTAAGTGCTAAGGGTACTTTGAGCTGTTATCTCCTGTGATTAACAGCTCACAGCAGGAGACTTGACTCATGTACAGTTTCCTTGTTCTTGCCTCTACTTTCTGTATGGGTTAGGGACTGACCAGGGACCTGTGAAATCACAGCATGGGTGGGTTTTTAGGATGGTCATGGTGATGTCAGTTTGGGGAGGGAATTAGCCAGAAAACTCCCTGTATTCATTGACCTTGATGACATTAGTGAACTGGATATTGCAGCAAGCTTTTCCAGGGTGGGATAAAAGTTTTTTGATAGTGAAACCACCATAATGAAGTAAGATACTGTTCTAGTGGAGAGAAACAGTTGATTTAAAATATTTGAAATGCTATAAAATGTTCCACAAACGTAAATATTAAAGGCAGCTACCAGCAGCAAACGTAGAAACATACAATAAAATATCCCACAAACGTGGATATTTAAAGGCAGCAAACAGCAGCAAACGCAGATATTGAAGGCAGCAAACAGCAAGTTCAGTAAGACACAAAATAAACATTAAAATCCAGAATTTATTTGTAAGCGCTTTCACCTTTCGGCTTCTTCAGACATTCACAAAAAAGGAAGAAACAACATTTTAAATACTGCGTAAATGCATTTCATTGGTGAAACAGGTTAATACGTCATTTAATCAAGATATATAAATAAAACATGTACCTGTTCCATTCAATACTGTTCTAACTTGAAATCTTTTACATAGAATCTATACCTATAGAAATACATATATATATATATATATATACAAATTACATATAAGAAATAATAACTGTATATATGAAGCCATTTATACAGTTCATTCCCTTAGAACCACCAGAGGCAGACCATATTTTTCTGAAGGAGCATCTATTGAAGGTCAATCAGGGAACACCCTAGGTCCAGCCCATCTGAGAATACCTATATCTTACACCTCAGATATGGTTGATGTTAAGATGACTTTCGAAAAATATTGGAATATACTTCTTTTAGATGAAAGCATAGGTAGGATAGTAGGACCTAGACCTACCTATGCCTTTAAGAACAAGAGTAATTTGAAATGTATTCTTTGTCATCGTCCTCTAGGTAAGGAATCTTCTGACTCCGTCAGGAACTTAGTAAATACTAAACCCTGTGGAAAATGTAAACAATGCCCATTTGTAGACGAGAGGACTTTATTCATACACCCTGTTACTGGTATTGAATTTTGTTTTCATACTAATACTAATTGCCAAAGTCAGCATTTAGTTTATTTAGCTAGATGCGTTTCCTGTGAATCTTTCTATATAGGTAAAACCAATAGAAGATTCAGGGAATGCATAAGGGAACATGTCTACCATATACGTAAAGGAAGTCCAACAAACGCTTTAGCAAAGCATAACATGGATAGGGGCCCCAACCACACATTTGTCTTCTTAGTGATCCAAAGTTTTAGACAAAGTCCACGTGGAGGTGACATTGAGACATATACAGAAGAGAATGAACTCAGGTGGATCATTAGATGTCAAGCAGACAGAGAACCTGGTCTCAATGATAAGGCTTCCCTTAAACCTGTCTTGAAAAAGAGAAGGCTTAAAGTATCAACTCGAAGCACTCAGTAATTTATTCATTATTTTTTTATATTTTTTTTATATCTTTATATTTATATGTAGTAGTTGGTTTTTATGTAGTTTTTATATATGTAGTTTTTTTATATATGTGGTTATTTTTTATTTTTTATATATGCAGTTTTTTATATATACAGTTATTATTTCTTATATGTAATTTGTATATATATATATATATATATATATATATATATATATATTTATGCATTTCTATAGGTATAGATTCTATCTAAAAGATTTCAAGTTAGAACAGTATTGAATGAAACAGGTACATGTTTTATTTATATATCTTTATTAAATGACGTATTAACCTGATTCACCAATGAAATGCATTTACGCAGTATTTAAAATGTTGTTTCTTCCCTTTTGTGAATGTCTGAAGAAGCCGAAAGGTGAAACCGCTTACAAATAAATTCTGGATTTTAATGTTTATTTTGTGTCTTACTGAAGTCGCTGTTTGCTGCCTTCAATATCTACGTTTGCTGCTGTTTGCTGCCTTTAAATATCCACGTTTGTGGGATATTTTATTGTATGTTTCGATGTTTGCTGCTGGTAGCTGCCTTTAATATTTACGTTTGTGGAACATTTTATCACATGCTTCTACCATCTAGGTCTGTAGACCACTTTGCTAGATTCCTGTGGATGTCTGAATTGATACTGTGGATTATTTAGTTAATTGTATCCACAGGTTTCTTTACCTTCTTGTGTGGTACCTACTAACTTATTTGAAATGCTGTATTGTTGTTTATTCATAGCATGGATTGTAAATAGGAAGAAAAAGGACAGAGACATTGAGCATTTAATAATAGATTCCCATTGTTGTTCTTTAAAATATTGCAAAATAAGAGGAACCTCACAGAACAAGAAGAGATGAAACTGCACAAGTGCTAAAGAGGCAATAAGGGAGTATTTGGAAAACATGCTTGAGTTATAAAAGTTATTGTTAAGTAACTGGGTTTTCTTTTTTGATAACTGCATTGCACAAAAACTCACAGCACAATGATTTTGATAACAGAAGGTAGAAAGGGTTGTTGCCAAACTTAGGGTGCCTATAACAAGAAAACTAAACAGAAATCCTGTAGCCTGTAGAGGTATTACAGATATTTCAGAATGTGGAAATAAAAAAAAGTACAAATGGAAATATTTATGGAAGACTTATGTATGACAAGGTTAGAGGCAAATGAGACTCAACAATTATGGGTTAAGATAGGAGGAGATGAGATAAAAATAGTGACATATAATCAATCTGTAAGAAAGTCTCCAGGAATAGGAGTTATTCCTGTGGAAGCTTAGGAGCTAGGAGGGAATAAAGTGATAAATATCTGGAAGGTTTTAACAGTATTATAAAAGGAGATGAAGCAATATCATCCTAGAAGAAACCTCTGGTTGTTGTAATACTTAAAGACAGTAAAGACTCATCAGACCCAGCTTCATATAGGTCCATTTCAAATTTAAACCATGATTACAAACAATTTTTGTCTATAACAGCTAAAAGACTGGTGAGGGTGTTGCCAAAATTGAAAGATATGGATCTATGTGGTTTTGTAGACAGGATGCAAATGTTTGGCAACATTAATAGAATAACGATGATCCAGCAGGAATCAGAATGTAAGAAAATACCACTTTTGTTGGTGGGTCCTGATGTAGAAAAATCATTTGACAAAGTAAGCTGTAATTATGAGTAGGACAATGGAAGCATTTTCATTCCCTGATACAATAATAAATTAATTAGGAGGATATATATCAGGGATAGGTGGCAAAATTAAAGTGGGAGGGATTCTATTTGATGAGTTCTGTCTGAACAGAGGAACTAGGTAGGTGTGTCCACTTTTCCCTTTGTTATTTGCAATATATATAGAGCCATTGTTGAAGAAAATAAGGAACTTAAAAATTCAAGGATATAACTGATATGGTGATCAAGAAACTTTAGCCTTATTTGCTGTCAATATTATTATGTACCTAATAAAACCAGAAAATGAAATTCATTGTTGTGGAACATTCTGAGAAAGTTTCAAGTTTTTTTGGGATATAAAATCAATGAAGACAAAACAAAGGCTATAATTATGAACTATGTATCCACATGTGTATTTGTTCAGCAATAACCATATAATGAAGTACTTATGAATATGAGTTAAAAATGATTCTGTTATAGCAGCTAAAGATATGTGGGAAGAGATTAAACAAAAATGATACAAAAACTGAGAAACTGGAAGCTCTGGTTTATGGATACAGATAGCAAGAAGCAAACAGTGAAAATGTTATAGTCCCTTTAGTTTTATATACAGGTCAGGCATATTTTTATTAACCAGAGGAGAAGTTGCGGACAGTAATTAATAAAGAGTTGAAGGATTTTATGTGGGAGGGGAAGCGTGCAAGGGTCAAGTGGGATAAGCTGATCCTTCCCAATAGAACAAGGTCATTTAGGATTATTTAATTTGAAGGGGTATTTTAGAGCTACACAGTTAAGGCTCACATATATAACACAAACAAAAACTAAAATTCAAAGTGGAAAGGGAAGATGATGAAGAAGGGGGAATTCAACAAATAAGGAAAGAGTAGAATTTTGGATGCTGATCCTTAAGGAGACTAACATCAGCCATACAGAATGGAGAAAGGGATCTGAATGGAGAGTTGGGCTCCGAATGGAGAGGGGGTGAATGGAGTGATGATAAGTCAGTAAGTAAAAGAGAGTATTATTGCTGAAATTGAATTCATCCTCAAGTCTTGGTGAGTACCTTCGTGAGGTGGACTCTGTTTTTCACAAAATCTCACCAAGACAACACTGATATATAGATGGTATTTATATGTATTTATATAGCATATATCATGGACAGAATTAGGTTAAAAATTAAAAAAGATAGCTGGGTGCACAAGACCCAGGATAAAAAAGTGTCCAATCCTGGTAGGCACACAGGTGCCAGGACTAGAAAAGATGACAGTGTTGAATACTCAAAATGCAGAAACATTCCTACAATAGGACCAGGCCAGGCCCAGGGGGAGGATGGCCCCCCTTGTTGTAGAAGGCAGCAATAGGCCACAAAAAATAAGAAAAATGGATAGGCCAGAAAAGAGCCATAAAGACGATAAAGTGGACTATTGAGGACAAGAAAGAAATTATATATTGTCAATATTATGCAAAAAGCCCAGAATTTACAGAGACAAGATATACAAAATGATTAAGAGAGAAATTAGAGGAAAGAAAAATATTTCCACAAGAAAAACTGTCAGAAGGTTCAAATAAAAATCTATATTCATTAATACAACAGATTTGTGAAAAACAGTATATAGATCAATAAACCTTGATCTGTTTGGAAAAAAAGAAGCATCTGAGGAAGTGCAAAAATATAAACAACAAAACCTAGAGATTTTTGAAAAGTATAAAAAAGAAATATGGACATGGGAAAGAAAGAGACATTTGATACGGTGCCATATTTCTGCAAAGGAGAAAGCCAAATTAATTAATATAAAGGAGGTAGTCCCAAAGATATTCAAAGAGAAATATTGGCAAAGACATCCAGATATGGACAATTTCACAATAAAAAAATAATATCACAAAGAGGGAATCTAGAAAAGAAAATTAATAAAGTAGAATTAAAAAAAAAAATAGAAGTTGAAGTTATGGAGTGCCTGCAAAGTGAATGATTTCATGTAGGTCAAGAGACATCTGAACAAGAAATATGGACATGGGAAAAGAAAAGAGATTTAATATGGTGCAATATCTGCAAAAGAGATAACAAACTAATCATTACAAAAAGAGCTGCACCAAAAATATTTGAAGAGAAATACAGGCAAAGGAATCCAGACATGGAAAACTTTACAATACAACAAATAATAAAATAAAGAGGAAAAGTAGAAAAGGAGATTAGTAATGGAGAAGTTAAAGAAACAGAAACTGAGGTTAGGGAATACCTGTGAAGTGAAGGATTCAGTATAGAAAATCTAATTCAGAAAGCGCCACAACAGGATAGAGTAATAGATATCCAAATTAAGGGGAAACTACTGGAATGGGAAGTGATTGGTCAGGTGCCATATGAATATATTTTGTAGCCTTCCACAGGAAACCAGTATAAACATTAATTTTTGAAGCTGGACAGAAAGAGAAGGAATGGAAAACCGTGGAAACTCTGATGCAGCCAATTTTGAGGAGTGGCAGGCCAGTGAGTTCCCATATGACATAGCAATGGATGGCACATGATGAAATTGAAGAGACTGTGCCACAGGAAGATGCTATACAACTTTCTATAAAATGCCTGCAGGGAATGGAAAACAAAGGATGTGCCCTCAGTTTAGAAGAAAATGAGGTAAGAGAAGAGTTGCTTGATTTTACAGAGTTAGACAGACATATTAAGATCTATGAAAGGAACAGACTGCAGAAGTTCAATAAAACCCAGAAAGTCAGAAGTTTGATAAAACAAATAAACACAATAATTAGGACTGTCCACAGAGATCCATGTGATATAACAGAAGTAAACATGATATGTTACTGTGCAGCTAAGGGAAAAAGCGAGACATAGAGTAGATAAGATGAGTAGAGTAATACGATGAAGTTAGTCTACAACATCAGTTAGTATCTGAAAGATGTTAAGATGGGTTTTGGCATGAGCAGATCCATAAGTTTTGCAGTGTTTCTTTTAAAATGTTTTTGAAGGTATGAGTAGGGGGAAGATTTCTAATGTTCTGTGGGAGCTTGTTCCAGGCTATGGAAACTGAATGGGTATATAACACATGTCCTATTACTTTTTTAGGCTTGTGGATAGCTAAGCGAAACTGATCAGAGCTGTGCAGAGAGTGGGAGGGGTGTAAAGGGATATAAGGCAAGAGATGGCTGGGCAAAAGAAAAGTTTGTTAAGGATGGAGTGAATCAGTGACAGCTGAGAGATTAAGAGTAAATGAGAGAGTTCAAGCCAGTGAAGAGTTCTTAAATAAAGGCAGTCGTGAGAGTTATACACTTGATTGGCAGTGAATCTCGCAATTTTATTACAGGTTAGTTTGAGCTTAGCTAAAAGGAGGACAGTAGGTTGGTTAAGATTGGGGATGTATGGAGGAGGGAGGGAAGGAGGTAGGCATGGGCAAGAGAAAGTCTTGAATCATTAGTGAGGAAATTTTTATTTCTGTAAAGCAATCCAAGTTTGTGATGTCTTCTTAATAGAATTTAATATATGCAGATCATATTTAAGTCGGTCATCTATGATTGCAACCAGTAGCTTAGTGTGAGTTTCAACATTTATGATAGTATTGTCAACAGATGAACTAGTAAATGATGTCTTATGATGGAAAAGAGATTTAGGCAGAAACAGGAGAAGTTCAGGTTTTTTTTTTGGATTGATTATGAGTTGGTTGTTAGAAAGTCAATTTTCTGCAGAGTGAAAGGGATTTGGGGTAGTTGAGTGGAGGTCCAAGATATTATCAGACATAGATATGGATGATAGTGGAATCATCAGCATATTGCATGAGAGTAGAGGGGGAGCTGGAGGTCTGTAGACTGTTGATGAAAATGTTGAAAAGCAGTGGTCCGAGATGGATCCTTGGGGTACACCCATGTTGATGGGGAGAAAGCAGGCGAAGGAAGAGAGCCATTTGACAGGTTGTTGCCTATAGGAGAGGTAGCTGGAGAATCAAGACAGGGTAGAGTTAGAGATATTGAGATCAGCCAGTTTAGAAAGACTCAGGGGATGAGGGACAGTGTCAAAGGCTTTAGAAAAGTCCAAGAAAAGACTGGAGGCTCATTTGCTGATGTCTGTAGCTTGAATGCTTGTTTAGATGAAGGAAATTAGAGCAGTGTTAGTGCTATGGTTGGGTTGGAAGCAATGTTGGGTAGGTGAGAGTTGATCTTCATGCAGCAGGTTGTCCAGTAGTTGCTTATGGATACACTTTTCTGGCAGCTTTGTAAGGGGGGATAGAGTAGCTATGGGTTGGAAGTTAGATAGGTTAATGGAGTGCCCTCCCTTGTGGATGGGGATAGTATAAATTGTTTCCAGATAGAGGGGACAGAAGATTCTTGGATAGAGATAGGATATGCTAAAGAGCTAGCAGCAATTTTTAGGAAAAGAGGGGGCAAGATGTCAACCTAGGGAGAACATGGTTTTAGTTTGCTGAGAAGAGATTTAATGTAGGAGGTAGGGATAGGTTTTAGTAAAAAGGTATTTGTTTGAGTTGATGAGGAGAGGGTGTGTGGGGAGTTATTGGTGTTGTTAATCTGTATTAATTTAGCGATAGTGTCAATGAAGTAGGAGTTAAGAATTTTGGCAGTTTCTGGTGGAGTATTGTCAGGACATGGGTTACATGGATTAAGGGTACCAGGGTGGAGAATTTTATTAACAGTGATCCAGAATTCTTTGGGATTTTTGTGGTGACTTGATAAGGGTTTTTGGTAGATGTTTTTCTTGTCAGTAATTACCTGCTTTTTAGCTCGGTTATGAAGATGTTTGTAGTTTTGAAGATAAGTCTGGGTTTTGAAACTGAGCCAGCATTTCCAGGCTTTGTCTCTTTCCAGCATTAGAAAGCGAGTGACCATGGAGAGCCATAGTGCAGATGCTAATTAATCATGTTAATCACCCCTTTATAGACCATAATAAACTAACTTATCCAACCAGCAGGTGTACCTGCACAAATAAGTCTGCTTTGGCAAACTACATTTTTGCATATAATATAAAGACCTAAATATTATCAATTTATTATGCCTCCTGGTATGCATTTGCTGAGTGAGTCGATTGTATTGTTTTTCCAGGAATGTAATGAACTTCATTGAGATAAAAATGCAGAGGTTTTATTACTTTGTCCAAGTATACTACTGATTTTTAAAACACTGCTCTATTTTTATTTCTATAGTTAAAACCAGCAAATTGATATTGACAAAATGATGAATTAAACAGTGTATCAGTCTGGCCAGCAGCTTATCTGTTCTAAATTCTTTGGGGATGGACAAGATTGAGCTTTGCTTCTGGCCACTAATTTTTAGATACACATCCCAAGCTTCTTGTTAACTTCTGCTAGTTAAAAAGAAATAAAAATAAAATAAAGAAAAATGCGAGGACCTACTACTTTCACACTTTTTACCTCAATCCCAGCAAAAAGGAAAAAAAAAACAAAAGAAGCATCTGACTAAGCAAGCTGTTTTAAACCCTTTGGGGAATGGAAGGACTGAGCTTTGCTTCTAGCCACTAACCACCAGGTATTGGTACCCCCCCTCCCCGCAAGGTTCTTGCCAGCTTCCTTTTGTTAAAAATAAATAAAAAGTAAAATAAAGCAACATGACAGCACATACTGCCTTCACACTTTGTGTTCAGTACCAGCAGACAATAACAGAAACAAAGCCTCTCGCTCACTGAGACGTTTTAAATTCTTTGAGGAAATGGGAGGGAATGTGTTGGTAATTACAGAGGGATTGACTAATGAAATAAGAAACTGGAATATATTGATTCCTTTCTGACAGATAAATAGGAAGAACAGATCTGGAAAGATGGGAGGACATGAGGAGTATTTGCAGTATATGTTAAAGATGGTATTGAATGGACTCAGGTCCTGACTGAGGGCAGAGAGGGGAGACCAGTAAAAGAAAGTAGATGAACTGTATATCAATATTACCCATTCTGTTGTAATACATTCTGCACAGGTAGTACCTGTGAGAAGTTTGGATGGAATTTAATATAGTACCCTTTCCATTACTGTGACTATCACTGCATCATATTGTGAGTTAAACGGATCTTTGGTATGACATCCATTATATCAAATGACTCTTGTAGTCCATCTTTATTAATGATGTGTCCAAGAAATTTCCTTTTTGAAAATTCATACTGATGACTGTTCGTCCAAAACCCATAATTCTTAAGAATGTCTAGGCTAGCTTATAGGGTGTTCAAATAATGTTCTACCCTGTTAGTGTAATCAAGATATCGTGAAGATAGGACTGACATTTGTAATCAAAATATCCTGAAGATAGCACTACATTTTGTAATCAAAATATCCTGAAGATAGCACTGTGTTTTTAAATAAGATATCCTGAAGACTGTACTGCATTTTGTAATCAAGATGGCCTGAAGACTGTACTGCATTTTGTAATCAAGATGTCCTCAAGATAGCACTGCATTTTGTAATCAAGATGTCCTCAAGATAGCACTGCATTTTGTAATCAAGATGTCCTCAAGATAGCACTGCATTTTGTAATCAAGATATCCTCAAGATAGCATTACATTTTGTAACCAAGATAACCTGAAGACTGTACTGCATAACATATCCTGAAGGTAGCACTGCATTTGAGGAATTCACTGACTCATGTGGTTCTTTACCTTTTTTAGCATATGGCAAGATCAGATGCAACTCAGAAATGTGACAGTCATACCTGTATAGACGTTTGAGCTATTGACAATAAAAAACTGTTTAAAAACTTGTTTCACTGTCATTTTTAGGTACGCTTCAGATAAGTTAATACTTTGAAGTGTTCATCCTAATAATGATGAGAAACTGTCCCCTTTTTCTGGTACAGGATATTGAACAGAGAGCAACTCTGGGTTACCATTCACTTTAAAATCGCCCTCATGTGAACATCTTCTGAATAGTTTGACTTTAGCACCAACACTATGGGTACAGCACACTCATTCAATGCTAATTTTCCCAGCATTCCTGTATTTTCCAACATCTACATCTCCAGCTCTACCAAAGGTCTTTGCACTCTATGAGCATTGTAGAACTTGGAACTAGCATTACATTCTATGTGTGTTCTGAATTTCGTACATTCCATTGTTCCCATATTTTATGTAAAAACGTGGTTTTCTCATCTGCGACGGTTTCTCAGCAGTGACTTTTTTGTGATGCCACCTGTTTCCGGTCTGGGACAAACAAGGATCTTTTGCTTGGCCAAACACACCCAAATCCAGCAAATAGGCTTCATCATCATATATCATCAGTACCGTAATTTTATCTTTATTTTCAAACTTTTCCCCAGAATGCATTTGCAATAAGAATCATATTTTCTTGAGAGTTATGTGTGGAAAACTATTACTTTAACTAGCTAATGAAATGAATGATTTAATTGCACCATTATGATCTCGTACATTTAGGATAGTATCTTTGCTGCTGCGTTTACACAGGATGATTAAAGAGAACAAAAGGAAGGAAAGAAAGGGGAACAATTTCAAAGTGAAGAGAAAAATACATCCTGAGAAGCGTTACGACAGCAGCAAATGGAAATCCACATTCTGCATCAACAAATACCATTCATGTTCATGCAAAACACATAATAGCGCATATCATGGTGTTTCTAGTCACCAGAAAGGCTGACTTTTGACCAGCCATCCAGTCATGTTCTTCTAAATGTCCAGCCTGTACACAGACCAGCTAATTCTAGAACATAGTATTGTACTATGCTAGTACCGACCCCACTAACACCCCTATCTCTTTGATGTACAATATCCTTCTCCCCCACCCTTCCCGTGAAAATCCAAACCACCTCTAATACATGGCGAGTTCTTTCACTTCTAGTATTTATTTACTTTGACTCTATTCTTACTAGTCAGAGAAAGATCCTATTTTTGCATTTCTGGGCTATAAAGTTACATGTCATGTGGAGCAATAGTAATTAAGATCACTTAACACCCCTATCCAATGAATGCACTTAAGACCTCAGGCTCAGAAGTAGTGGATTTGAATGATGAAACCTCCTAACATACTCTATAGATCTCCATTAGACACTTAATCTCAGTAAAGTTAAAGTACTGATACCCAGGAGATTCAGAGATTACAGTTGCGGCAGATGCCTGACTACCCCATTAGTTACATCCCCCTGGCTCTTACTGTTTCTTTTTCCTTTGCATTCGCTGTCCGTTTTAGGTTTTGCTGCTCTAGACTTACTGTTGTATATGATGGGTCATCTGCTTGATGATCTTGCTTTACCATCTAGTTTCTCTGACTTTTAGAATGATCCTGTTGGTTGTGTGTGTGTGTGTGTGTGTGTGTGTGTGTGTGTGTGTGTGTGTGTGTGTGTGTGTGTGTGTGTGTGCGTGTGTGCGTGTGTGCGTGTGTGTGTGTGTGTGTGTGTGTGTGTGTGTGTGTGTGTGTGTGTGTGTGTGTGTGTGTGTGTGTGTGCGTGTGTGTGCGTGTGTGTGCGTGTGTGTGTGTGTGTGTGTGCTGCTACTTTAAAGCTTTAAGGCTTTGACAAGCATGATGATTATAATTAGTCTGATTCTCTAGAAGCCTGAGAGTTTTGTCTTCTTTATACTTTGGTTCAATTCTGACTTTCACTTTTGATATTTCATGATATGATAGTGGCTATAGTTATGTGGAAAGGCAGGTTGGTCTTCTGCCTTCATAAGATCAAGCAGAGAATAATGAGAAGGAACATGGCAGAATGTTTTTCACAAACATTTTTGTGGATATAGTTTGCAGGATTTTGAATCTCTTGAAGTAATTATGCATAGGGGTGTGTCCATGGAAGGTATTTTTCAAAGTGAAGGGAGACGTAGATGGAAATAAGGAATGGTGAAAAGACAGAAGTCATAATCAGCTAAAAAAAGTCAGATCAGTGACCATGTTGCAGCCTCTATGGCTTTGTTTTGGGCTGCCTTAGGTCATTACCAAAATGGCCTGGCCCCCAGTGCACTACATCGATACTGAATCTTCCAGCTTATCTCCTTACTCCTCTGGACTTACTCCAGTGATGTTGTGGCCAGCACTGTATATGGTGTCCTGGAGGGTTGGCCATCTCTGCTTCTGACCTGTTTTTTTTTTTTTCATTATATGTCCTACTCACTCCATGCTCCACCTCCCAACCTCATCAATCATGTCGGAGTACAACTTCCCTCTTTGAACCATGCTTCCCCTAAGGCATCAACATCATCATCAATGAAGTCCCTCCACCCTGGATGGGCATGCTCAACCCTCTCTGCTGCTCTATCCATTGCCCAAGCCACTAACTGAATGCGGATTGCCTGGGCTGGACTCAGGGCATTATTTCTCAATGTCAATGAAGAGGCTCTTATGACTTGTTATGCTGAGACAGAGTTTATGGCTCTGCATTTTCATCTAATCCTCACTTTATTCTTTAGCTGGTAGTTCTTCTACATCTTGGTTAAAATTGCATGGAATTGCATAATGACAGTGTTTATTTAATTCAACTTTCCTTTTTCTGGAGCTTTTACACCTCTGACTGAACTGTGTTGTATTACTGATGTGAATAACTTGTTATATTCTGTTATAAATCATGGTGTGATTTATTCAGCTTTGAATTCATATATTTTATATATTTCTTATTTTTGCTTTGCTTGTTACACATTTTTGTAATTTGAAAATACATTTTATTTTTCTTTCTGTTCCATTTATTCCATTTGTTTGTACAAAGCTTATATAATTAATAGAGATAAAACTGAAGATGAAGTACATCTCTTGCATCTTGCCTCCAGTGTATTGTTGAAGCCTCCAGGAATGTTCACTTTCCAAGGTATCAAGAACTACTTCTGTAGACTTTGCCAATAAAGCTGTTTTCATTTTAGAGACCATGAAACCATTCCACACTCTTTCCTTATATCATGCTTCTCCTCACTGGGTAGTGAGACAGACAGTATCCAACTCAACAAATACATCCCTCCAATAGACCCCAAATGACAGCTCATATTACTTTGATATTAGGCACCTAGCTTATTTGTATTAAAGTAAAAAAAAAACACACATCCCAACAGTAGGGGAGACCCTTCAGTATATACTTCCTGTGGTTTTTCACCGACTAACTCATTAATTCCCTAACCATAAATTCAACACCCCCATGCATCGAATTGGATATTCTGATATTCTCCATTTACTGACCACTTTAAAATAATATTTTTCCCTAACATTTAAAGGAATAAGTTGATGCCCTGGCATAAAATTGGGAATCCTAGAGATGTCATTCATTAATGCCCGTACACCTATCATTTTCTCATGTTTCATTGTGCATAAACCCACCAACTACGCAGCAGTTTCTGAAGAAGATGTATACTCTGTAGCTGAAAGTCCCCCTCCCTTCTAAGCTTAATGATCAGTTGCTCTGGCCTAAAATTGTATGCTGTTATACTTCTAACATAAAACTTTCCAAACACTGTGATGTATATTGCTCTCTAAATATAGTATGATCTCGGATACGCTGGTTTAAATATAACCTAAATTCAAACTACGTTCTCTCAACTTTTAGGGGTTACCAGCCCGTCAAAGACTTTTCCTACAGAAACAAAATCTTATCCCATCCTCATTATTGTGTTGATTGCCTTCAGCAACAAACCCATGTAAGATAAGTAAAAAAAAAAAAAAAAATGTGAAGGCCCTATCATAACTGTGGTGCAGCAGTAGCGTTATTGCCTCACAGCAAGAGGTTCTCCCATTCGATTCTCAGCTGGAGCACCTTCTGTGTGGAGTCTGCATGTCCTCCCCATGGTCCAGTGGCGTTCGAAAGACATCCGTGAATGGGCGTGCCTTCATTGAAGGTTGGGCGTCGGGCTGGCACCTCGACACCATAAAAATTGACTGCCAATCATTAGCAGACCAGAGTTCCGCTGTGGCGACCCCTAACTGGGAAAAGCCGAAAGAAAAACAACTATCATAACTGCAGCCAATGTGATATTTATCAACAGTATTACTGGATCCTACATCCACTACTCATGTGTCTTAGCCTTAAAATTCTTCGAGATTATGTTGTACCATAATTTTAAACTAACCATAAGATACTGCATGTGTCACTGCCCTAGCCTGAGGGATAAAGCTGACTCAGTATCTCTGATGCCTTGTATCTAGCTTTGATCAACTGTAAATTTTCTGAAGTACATCAGCACATGTGTAATCACTTGTAGCATTAAAACTCTACAGCAGTTTCTGAGAAACTTGCCAAAATGTCATTCATTGAATAGTTCTTGCAATATGCTACTCAGGTGCATCACAGATCAACAGCATTTCAGTGCCACATCAAAAGTAGATGGAAACATCCACAGCCTGGTACATTACAAAATGGATTGATTGAATTGGGAAATTACGCAAAACTAAACACCTTTGTTTTCTTATTTAAACAGGCTCAGTAAAACCAGAGGACATCTTTAAAGATAAAGGACAAGAAAGAGTATAATGTATATGTTAGTACCAAAGTGGTAAATAAACCAGATCAGCCATAAATGGAAGTAACTAGTATACACAACATTTATAACACTTTTGCTGAGTAATGTGCATTTGTAAGTTACTTCTTCAGTCATGATTTCTGATTCTATACATTTTATAGTTACTAGACCAGTAACAACTAGAGAACATTTTTTTTCTCAATAAGTATTTACAGTCTGGTCAGGCGGTCTGTCTAGACGACATATCAAATGAAGATATAAAATGTCTTACATCTGATCTAGTAGATTAATTTTAATGTCTTCCATTTGTACAACTGTTAACCTTTTGCATAAGTCAACTTTTCCAGTCAACTTTCTTTCTGTCAACATTCTGATGTGTCGACCTTTTGCGATACAGATATCTATGTTTATATATATATATATATATGTTTGTGTGTTAAGCTTTAATCTTTGGGATCAGAAAATAATGATACAAAAACGTTTGTTTTCAAATTAGTGATAAAAGCATATGCTGGATTCAGACCTGGACTATCTGCAAGACTGGTTGAACTGATAATAACATGGTGACTGAATTATTTTATGCTTCTGCAGGGAATCCTTAGAGCACTGTGCTGAGCTCTGCTTTGTTAATTCTATGCACCAGATTCCAAAAGAGCTGCTCACAGACCCCCGGATTCTTAAAAGCTTGCACCGATTGCAAGATCGATGCAGGAGCTTAAGCAGGCAATATGTCTGCCGTGTGATCCAGGAACAGCCTGCAGGGGTGTGCATGAGTGCTTCTGCACTAATCCTGCACAGGCTAAGCCCTGGTATGCAAATCACCCCATTTGCAGGTGAAATCCATGCAAATGAGGTGATTTTGCAATCCAGGAAGCTTGCAACAGTCCGTGCAAGACTAGTGCTATCTGCAGAAATGTACTCGGTTAGTAACCGAGTACATTTTTGCAAAATCCAAAACGGAACTGTGAAAGCCCCAAATAAAGGCTGCATATCATGTACTAAGCATGCCAATGGCCAAGTATAAGGACATTGGCATTGCAAACAATAAAATAAATACAAAAATCAAGTTTTATTTTTTTTTTATCCAATCTCAGCTGTTTAAGCATAGGGCAGCGGGGCGCAAATGGGATCGGGGGGAAAATAATAAAATAAACCTAAAATAAGCAAGCTAACTAAAATCACTATTCTGCCACGCAAGTCAATGGCAGGCAGAAGACAACCTGGCCAGTGAGTAGTGATTGCTAAGGGGGGAGGCTCAGTGTGAGACATGTAACTATGCATTAGCAGGCAATCCTATGCAAATGAGGGGAAGCATGGTGAATCCCAGTTTTCCCCAACATGTGAGTCAGGTCCCAACAGTGTAAGAGTAGGAATAGCTTGGTGCAAACCTAGGAGTTAGGTGACATCATAGTGGGGTGTGCCAGGCATACTATAAGCGGATTGGAGCCCTGTGGCTCGGGTTTGCTCCTAGCTTAGCAGAACTAAGCTAGGGGTTGTGTCTAAACCTGCCTAGCACTCTTTACAAAGTCTAAGCGAGTGTGCGTGCCATGCACTGGGTTTTACAGGAAGAAAAAAGAAGTTAAACCAGGAAATAGCAGCAGTGTGCACATTTGAGCACTCTGTGTGGCACGCACACGGGCTTAAACAGGAAGGCAATGAGAAGGGAAAACAGCAGGAGGAAGGTAATCAAGGAAAACTAGCTTAGCTGGCAGATGAAATGTATCAGAATCAGCCAATTACACAGGCAGCAGCCCAGCCCAGCCCAGAACACTAATATAACCTAAGCAAACACCTTCTCCTCTGGTTTTTCCCACACTCTACACCACCGGTGTAAACAAGCAGGGAACTTTTAACACTCGCAATAGCAAAATGATAGGGGCTGCAATGGCTATCATACAACTTGTGGAAGAGGCTGAGGGTGGTGAGGATGTGAATGCTGTCAACCAACCCACAGTGAGGAGACGGAGAAGAGTGTACAGACCCAGGGTAACCTACCAGGGGCTACATGAGCTGGAGTTAGTGCAGTGCTATAGGCTGGACAGGGACCTCCTACAGCAAATTGTTGAGCTGTGCCGGCCATGCCTCACACACAGAACTAACAGAGGGGAACCCATCCCAGTGGATACCAAGGTATGTGTATGCCTAAGAATTCTAGCTACAGTTACCTTCCAAAGGCCAACTAGGGATATGATGGGGATTTCACAGGCATCAGCATCCAGTGTACTCCACCATTTCCTGGATGCCATGTCAGCACATGTCAGTGAGCAGGTATATTTCCCCAACACCCGTGAGGCATTGGCTAGCAATATGTAACTGTTCCACCAAATAGCAGAATACCCTGAGGTAGTGGGTGCTATATACTGCACACACATACTCATAAAATTACCACCTGGTGAGTGGGGTAGGGTCTACATCAACTGCAAGAGCTTCCCCTCCATCAACTGCCAGGTCATGTGTGATGCTCAGGGCATAATAATGAATGTGTGTGCTGGCTGTCCTGGAAGTTATCACGATTCCCACATCTGGCATCTGACGTAGCTGTACCAGAGATTTGCCAATGGGGACATCCCTCATGGTCACCTAGTGGGGGATGCTGGATACGCACTGGAGCCGTGGCTGATGACACCCATCAGAAATGCACACACACCAGAACAAGAACTCCATAATGATGCACACGCTCAGACCAGAATTATAGTAGAGTGTGTGTTTGGGGTGCTCAAGTCACGGTTCCAGTGCCTGGACACATCCGGTGGATCCTTGCAGTACTCACCAGCTACATGTACCTGAATTGTCCTTGTATGTGCCATGCTACACAATATGATCCTGTGGAAACAGCTGCAGCAGGAACAGCACGGGGCATAGTCACACAGCCACCCACCATTGCCAAGGCCTGCACAGGCACAGAGTGACTTGGAGGAGGAACAACCTGAGCCTGCCCCAGTAGGCAGAAGGAGGCATGCCCAGTATGCCCTGGCATTGGCAAAGAGGAAACGCATAGCACGTACACTGACACAGGAGGGACCCAGGGAATAACACCTCTCTTTGACTCTCACATACAGTAAAAGGGATGTCAAACATTACACTACCTGTGCCTAACCATGTGTATGGAGTGTACTATGTGCATCCGACATTGGTAGCCCTGCAGCACCACCCTCAGTACTGGGACATCCGCAAGGTAAGTGACTCACACATGCTGTTGGGGGGGGGGTCACATACCCAACAACAGTCACAGCCAGCAGGAAAGGTGTAGACAAACACAAACAAAGGCTGTGCTATGGCCTCTGAATGAGGCCTATGAGTAACCTCCCCCCCAAGCCTACACAGACAGACTACAGCAGGTCAGGTAGTGGGATGTCAGTTCTGAAGGGTAGGAAGTCAGAAACTAATATGTAGGTAATTAAAAGCTAAGATCTCTAGTACACTGGTATGCCTCTAGCCAGCACAATAGGTAAGACTACAGACTGAAATGGAGTACCCGACATACAAGTACTGTCCTAGCAAATGTGTAGAAGTGTCAGGTGTGCCCCCCCATCCAATGTAGAAATGTAGTCCCAGTCAGGTGTGCCCCGCCCCCAACCCTGTGTGGAAATGTAAAAATAGTCAGATGTACCCCCCCATCCAATGTAGAAATATAGTAACAGTAAGGTGTGCACCCCCAATCCTGTGTAGAAACATAGAAATAGTCAAGTGTGCCCCCATCCTACATAGAAATATAGTAACAGTCAGATGTGCCCCCCCACAGTCCTGTGTAGAAATTTAGAAATAGTCAGGTGTGCCCCCCATTCCATGTATAAATATAGTAACAGTCAGGTGCACCCCCCCCCAATTCTGTGTAGAAATGTAGAAATAGTCAGGTGTTCCCTCCCCCATTCTACATAGAAATATAGTAGCAGTCAGGTGTGCTCCCCCACAATCCTGTATAGAAATGTAGAAATAGTCAGGTGTGCCCCCCAATCCCACGTAGAAATATAGTAGCAGTCAGGTGTGCCCCCCCCCCACAATCCTGTGCAGAAATGTAGAAATAGTTAGGTGTGCCCCCCCATCCTACGTAGGAATATATTAACAGTCAGGTGTGCCCCCTCAATCCTGTGTAGAAATGTAGAAATCGTCAGGTGTGCCCCCCTCATCCTATGTAGAAATATAGTAGCAGTCAGGTGTGCTCCCCCATAATCCTGTGAAGAAATGTAGGAAAAAGTCAAGTGTGCCCCCCATCCCACATAGAAATATAGTAACAGTCAGGTGTACCCCCCCCCACAATCCTGTGTAGAAATGTAGACATAGCCAGGTGTGCCCCACCATCCTATGCAGAAATGTAGCAACAGTCCATGCCAAATGATTGACGGATATCCTGCAGAGACAGCATGCTACCTGTAGGTGTACAACACAAAGGTCAGCACTGCAGTACAATCTACCTGGACTATCCACACGTTCAATACAGACAACCATACTGGGCATGCCCACACACTTAGAACAATGAAGGCAATGTCAGTCAACAGCATACTGAAAGGTCATACTGGGCATGCTCACACACTTCAACACACGAAGGCCATGCCTGCAAACACCAGTGGGCCAGATATATCTGGCAGCCGCAGATGTTAGTGCAGACAATCCTCAGTATGCACCTCACATAAATAAATGTCTTCAACAATTGGCTAAGCTTATGGTGTCATTCAAAGGGGATCCAGTATCTGTCTGCCTGGGACGACATGATTGACAGACCACGATGCTTTGCCAGAGATGGTCTGCACCTGTTGCCCCTGGGATTCAGGTTACTGGCTAAGGCTCTTGCCACCCCTATAGTGCCTTTTTTAGGCAAACTTCAAAGGACAAAACCACCACCGTAACAGGTACAAGCATGCAAAATCTGAAGGTAATGTTACTCAATGCTAGAAGTCTAAACCTCAAAATGCACTCTCTCGAGGCACTCCTAAAAATGGAGAACATTGATATCTGTGCAGTAACTGAGACCGGGTTCAAGGCTCCAGAGAGCACCCCTGCAATACCAGGCTACAACTCTTACCACACTTTTCGGCCACCAAACCAGGACCAAAACACTAAAGGTGGAGGAGTGTCAATATTCACCAAGGATATTCACACCACCAGGCTAGTTGGCCAACACAATGTGTCTGAAATTCTCCAAGTGCAACTAACACTAGGTAAGACTGCAATCCAAATTGTAGCTTGCTACAGATCCCCCACCATACCCCAAGATTCTCACTACACCTTTCTAAACATACTGGAAAATATTAAGATAGAACCAAACACCCTAATACTGGGTGATTTTAACTACCCTGCCATTAACTGGGAAAACTACTCATGTCCCAACACCTTTGCGCAACGGTTCTTGGAATTCATGAATTTCAATGCCCTGGATCAAATAATCCATAGTCCCACCAGGGTCTCCAATATCCTAGACCTGGTCATTACCAACATGGGAAATCGATGCTCCATACCTATGGTCACCCCCTCGTTAGTCAGGTCTGACCATAAGCTAATCACCCTTAACATCCACATCCCACCCCCACCCCCCAGTAAAGAAACCACCATAAAAAACTTCTCCAAAGCCAACTTCATGCTACTCAAGTCAGAAGTGACAAACTTCATGACACCCATGCAGACGGGAACTGAAAGTTCAACTGCTGAATCCTACACTAAGGCACTGTACGAGCACATCCACTCATGCATGAATCGTGTCATTCCAAATAGAACCAAAATGCTCTCATCCAAAAAAAGGAAGCCAATCTGGTGGTCCCCTGCCATAAACAAACTTTACAACAAAAGGAAGAAACTTTTGCAGAAAAGAGGAAAATCCCAGGATGCAAGAAACTCCCTTACTAGCCTCAGTAAGAAACTGAGATGCCTCATAAAATCCTCCAAAGCTAATTACGAAAATAAAATTGCCAAAGATTCCAAAGACAACCACAAAGCATTCTAGAAATATGTCAAGAATCTAAATGGCAATGCTCAGATCTGCTCTGAGCTAAAACAGAATGGCATTAAATATACTGATCCGAAGGATATTGCCAATATCCTGGCAGATTGATTCAGTGCCAACTTCACCCCCCTCTCACCCCCTAAATGGCCCATCTCAATACCGGAAGATTGCCAAATTCCAGTAATAACGGCCACAAAACGCACTCTCTAGGGCCAAGAATACAGCATCCATGGGACCAGATGACATCCCGGGCTGTGTACTACATGAACTACAATATGAACTGGCACCTCACCTAAGTGTCATGTTTAATCATAGCCTCACCTCAGGTTTCGTGCCCACTGAGTGGCGCAGAGCTACAGTTATCCCAATCCACAAGGGGGGATCCACCTTGGATCCCGGAAACTACCGTCCCATCAGTCTGACAAGCCTTATCTGCAAGGCCATGGAGCGTATTATCATGGAACTTATAAACAAAGACATTGGCAACCTTCAAACACTGGACCCCACCCAGTTTGGGTTTGTGAAGGGCCGATCTTGTCTCCTGAACCTGATTGACTTCTTTGAGTCAGTCTCCAGAGCCGTGGACAAGGGTAAGGTGGTCCACACAGCCTATCTAGACCTTGCCAAGGCCTTTGACACCATCCCCCACTCTGGAATCATAGATAAACTTACTAAGTTGGGCATTAATCCCTATGTCACCCAATGGGTTGCTAAATGGCTTACTGATAGAACCCACACTATAAAAGTAGCCGACTCCAAATCCAGCTCCAGACAAGTGACAAGTGGAGTACCTCAGGGTTCAGTCCTGGGGCCGCTCTTGTTTGGCATCTACTTCTCTGAAGTACAGGTCAACACTAAGGGACTCTGGCTAACAAAGTTTGCAGATGACTGCAAACTGGGAGCCATTATTGAATCCCCAAATGATGTGGATACTCTACAAAAGGGCCTTACAGAAACAGATGCTTGGTGCCAGAGCCATGGGCACAAGCTCAATGCCAAGAAATGTATTGTTATCTACATGTATCCATGAATTACCATATAGGTGGCAGTACACTAAACACAGAAAGTGTGATAAGAGACTTAGGGACACCGGTGGACAGTGGTCTCACCTTCGATAACCACATCGCCACAACAGTCAGGAAATCCTTCTATGTGGCACACCTCATCACGAAGGGCTTTTCATCCAGAAACAAGGAGGTCATTGTCCCACTCTACTCATCCCTCATTAGACCCATTATAGAATACAATGCCCCATTTGGTATGTACCTCTCAAGACATCTGCAACAACTGGAAAGGCCTCAGAAATACCTCACTAAAAGAATCACAGGCCTAAAGCAGATGCCCTACGCTGACCGCCTTAAAAAACTCCAGCTATACTCTGTCGCATATCGTCTACTCAGAGGCGATCTCTGCTTAACATACAAGGCCATGTCAAACCCAGAGCTGTTGGACATGCTACACTTAAAGAAATCCCAATCCCTCAGAGCTACACGCTCCAGGGATCTAAACCTTTTCATCACAATAAACAAAACATGCTGGAGGGATAGGTTCCTGACCCAGAGACTCCCCAGACTCTGGAATAGATTGCCCATACATGTCAAGCAGAGTGCCTCTTTGGACCTCTTCAAGAGGAACCTCGACGATTGGATGGGAGAAAGGAACTTCACCCCAGGGATCACGTCAGTCACCCTGCTAGACAGGGGTCCAGGAAAGTAAATAATGTGGGAAGAAATAGCCAGGGAATTGTTATGGCTAGGCTTGTATAGGCCCTAGGGCTGATAGCCTAGTACCAACCTATGAACCTATGAACCTATGAACACATGCTTTGCACACACAGTGGATAGGAATACAGGCATATATGTAAGGACAACACACTATAATACACCAAAGGTAGACATACATAGATGTGTGGAAGAGGGTGACTGTGACATGGAGCCATCCAGGATCTCCCATCCAACACACAGCCAAAGGGCCACAACCACACAAGGGTCTGATGTCACACACTGCAGATACTTGCCACAGGTATCTGTCACCATTACAGAGTATGTGGTGCACGTGCCAGCTGTGCAATATGACTGTTCAAGGAAGTAGTCATCTAGCAGCTATATACACATACCTGTGGAATATGACCAAGGTTGTGCCTGCATGTGGCATGTCAACCCCTGGATGAATGGGTTATGGCCCATGTACACACACTGCCTTCCCCATAGCCCCACTATGACAAGCCTGCTGTGGTCATCTACTGTGAAATATCAAAATATCAACGAAATAGGCAACACCACGGCTGATTAAGAAATATTTAATACACCAAAATTCTGAATAAAGCACAGTAAGGACTTTCACGTTGCAAAGAACGTTTCTTCAGACTTTGATAAAACAATAATCATCCACCTAGTTTAAATAACATCATTACCCATATACCTTCCAATCAGATGTGAGACATAATCATGACATGATTAAATTAATTAGGACCATGCATAGCAATAAGCTAAAACTTCCATAATTTATACATATCTTTCAGAATACATGTTTAAAATGTATACGATATATATAAAAAAACTTAAAAAATACAATAATGAAAACCTATCACAGTTGACTACAAAAACATATAAAATCAGTATAACAATTAAATAGTCATAGTTCTTAATAAATAAAACAGAATTATATGCCTAAAAAATTCACATTCTGTCATTAACTATCTTAACCTATCTATTATTATCAACATTTTTAAAATACTAAAATACCTAGTGTGCAAAAGAACGAGCTGCTAAAAAGGGTTTAAGCATTATCTTTTCATTTAGACCATGTGCTCTGTGTGCTTGTAGTCGCATTATCCATCTATTTTCCTGCTCTTCCATATAATTCTTAACATCTCCTAGTCTACCTGTTTCTTAACCAACTCTAATACGCTAAACTTGAAATTATGTATCGTGCCATGGTTCATAACGTGTCTGGCCAAAGCATTACCCTCGTCTTCTTTATTTATAACATAGACGTGTTCTCTAACATGTTCCCTAAGGGTTCTGTTGGTCTTACCTACATAGAAAGATTTACATACCTGACATTGTGCTAGATATACCAAATCCTTGTCCTGCAGTCAGCATAGTGTCTAAATACATACTTATGTCCAGTATCTGGATGCACAAATTTGTTGTCACCAGCCATATATATACATTGGTTACAATGCCTGCAGGAAAATGTCCCCTGTCTATGGGAATGTATATCCATCTTTTTGTTGTCTTCATAACATAATAATCTTTTTAATTATTTGGTATTTTTATAAGTAAAACTGGGCCTAATGCCTACCAGTTCAGATATCATCTGTAGTCAACAACTTCCAATTATTATTGATTACTTCCTTAATCTTTAAATTATTATTAGTAAAAGGAAAAACCACTCTAGTATCCTTAGGTCTTGTCCCATCTTTCATGACCACCTCCTTATTAGACCTATTTTTATGAAAGAACGGCTTACTTTTCCCTGCCCTTTGTGTGGCATTTTTATTTAATAATCTCTCAGTATTAGATTGACCAAACATTTTCAAAGCAACATTCCTTGTGAACATCTCAATATCTACCATAATGTCAGTCACATCTGTATTCCGTGAAGGTATAAATGAGAGGCCTTTATTCAGTAATGACCTCTCACTTTCAACTAATTCATACCTGGAAATATTAATTATGAATCCCTTCTTTTGCACACTGGGTATTTTAGTATTTTAAAAATTTTTGATAATAATAGATAGGTTAAGATAGAGTTAATGACAGAACGTGAATTTTTTAGGCATATAATTCTGTTTTATTTATTAAGAACTATGACTATTTAATTGTTATACTAATTTTATATGTTTTTCTAGTCAACTGTGATAGATTTTCATTATTATATTTTTTAAAAGTTTTTTATATATATTGTATACATTTTAAACGTATTCTGAAAGATATGTATAAATTATGGAAGTTTTAGCTTATTGCTATGCATGATCCTAATTAATTTAGTGATGTCATGATTATGTTTCAATATCTGATTAGAAGGTATAGGGGTAATGATGTTATTTAAACTAGGTGGATGATTATTGGGCGATATTGTAGTTGAGGGCCTCACCAGTTCGTTTTGCGTAGAATTGGGCGTGTCGCAAATTGAGTGACAACCAGGCCTGCATATTTAATTTGCCTGTGCATACATGATATGAAAATATTAAATGTACACAAACGGTTAATACAGTATCGCCCAGGAAGCTGTTCTTAGTAAAGGTCCTGCCAATGATACTGAGGAAGAGTCAGCTGTGACAACTGCACCAAAAAGAATCCGGTGGACATTAATTGGGACAGTGAACCATCGCATTCCGACTCTGACAAAGAGAACTATAATGCTACACAGTAAAAAGCCTGATGACGTGTTTTGATGGTTTAGTTTCTTTGCTGATTATAGTATATATTATAGTGCAATAAAACTTGTCAATTACAGATGTTGGTAACAGTTTACTGTTATATTTACTGTCATATTACATGTCAGTGCACTTTTTCTTCGGTTGCACATTTGGAGGGAATGCATATTCATGAATGACATATCAGGGGGTGGGTTTTGGGCGAGACTTGCTACTGCGCATCTGGTGAAGCCCTCAACTACAATATCGCCGATTATTGTTTTATCAAAGTCTGAAGAAACGTTCTTTGCAACGTGAAAGTGCTTACTGTGTTTTATTCGGTGTTTTGGTGTATTAAATATTTCTTAATCAGCCATGGTGTTGCCTCTTTCGTTGATATTTGAATTGCCACTGTTGTTCTTAAGAGGCACGTTATTCTGGACTGTTTTTTTCTATTCTTCAACTACTGCGAAATACACCTTTGGGAAAATTGTATCCCAGTGATCTCTGTGGTGCATCCTGTAACTGTGTACTGCTGTAGTGTGCTACACTAGTTTGGTAGGAGTTCTAACCCCAGCCTTGGCAACTCTGTGTGTGTGTGTGTGTGTGTGTGTGTGTGTGTGTGTGTGTGTGTGTGTGTGTGTGTGCGTCTATCTGTGCAGAGAGCAATGCCTTTTAGGGTTGTCACACTCACTACAATTGAAATGCTCTACTTTGGTAAGGCTGCTAATGTCATTCACCTAGAAATACATCCCTGGAAAGACTATATCCCAGTAATCTCCATGGCATTCCCCTTAACTGTGCACTGCTGTAGCAGGAGTTCTAACTCCAACTGTGTTTCTGTCTGTGTAGAGAGCAATGCTTTTTAGGGTGGTCACACTCCCTACAATTGAAATGCTCTACTTTGGTAAGGCTGCCAATGTCATCCACCTAGAAATACATCCCTGGAAAAACTGTACCCCAATAATTTCTGTGGTGTGTCCCATAATTGCATACCACTGTAGTGTGATAAAATAGGGAGTTCAATTCCCAGACATGGCAACTGTGTGTGTGTCTGTCTGTGTAGAGACCAATGCTTTTTAGGGTAGTCACACTCCCTACAATTCAAATGCTCATCCTTGGCAAGGCTGCTGATGTCATCCACCTAGAAATACACCTCTGGGAAGCTATCGCCCAGTCATCTCCATAGTGCATCCTGTAACTGCGATCTGCTGTAATGTGATAAATTAGATAGGTAGCTGTTTTAATCCCAGATATAACAGGTTTGTGTGTGTTTCTGTCTCACACTGTGTACAAAGCAATGCTTTTTAGGGTTGTCACACTACATACAATTCAAATGTTCATCTTTGGCAAGGCTGCTGATGTCATCCACCTAGAAATACACCTCTGGGAAACTGGAATCCAGTAATCTCCATAGCGTGTCCTGTAACTACATGCTGCTATAGTGTGAAAAATTAAGTAAAGAGCTGTTCTAATCCCAAACATAGCAAGTTTGTGTTTGTCTGTCTGTGTAGAGAGCAATGCTTTTTAGGGTAGTCACACTTCCTACAATTTAAATGCTCATCTTTGTCAAGGCTGCTGATGTCATCCTCCTAGTAATACACCTCTGGGAAGCTGTAGCCCAGTAACCTCTGTAGGGTGTCCTGTAACTGCAACCTGCTGCGGTGTGATACCTTCATTAGATAGCTGTTCTAATCCCAGATATGACAGGTGTGTGTATGTCGGTCTGTGCAGAAAACAATGCTTTTTATGGTAGTCACACTCCCTAAAATTCAAATGCTCATCCTTGGCAAGGCTGCTGATGTCATCCACCTAGAAATACACCTCTGGGAAGCTGTACCCCAGTAATCTCCAGAGAACATTCTATAACTGCATCCTGCTGTAGTGTTATAACTTAGGTAGGTAGCTGTTCTAATCCCAGACATGGCAAGTTTGTGTCTGTCTGTGTAGAGAGCAATGCTTTTTAGGGTGGTCACACTCCCTACAATTCAAATGCTCATCTTTGGTAAGGCTGCTGATTTCATCCATCTAGAAATACACCTCTGGGTAGCTGTAACCCAGTGACCTCTGTAGAATTTCCTGTAACTGCAACCTGCTGTGGTGTAATAATCTAGTTAGATAGCTGTTCAAATCCCAGATATGACAGGTGTGTGTATGTCTGTCTGACTCTGTCTGTGCCGAAAGCAATGCTTTTTAGGATAGTCACACTCCCTACAATTAAAATGCTCCTCCTTGGCAAGGCTGCTGATGTCATCCACCTAGAAATACACCTCTGGGGAACTGTAATCCAATAATCTCCATAGCATGTCCTGTAACTACATGCTGCTGTAGTGTGATAAATTAAGTAGAGAGCTGTTCTAACCTCAAACATGGCAAGTCTGGGTCTCTCTGTCTGTGTAGAGAGCAATGCTTTTTAGGGTAGTCACACTCCCTACAATTCAAATGCTCATCTTTGGTAAAGCTGCTGATGTCATCCACCTGTAAATACACCTCTGGGAACCTGCAACCCAGTAGTCTGTAGTGCATCCTGTAACTGCATAATGCTGTAGTGTGATAAAAGAGGTAGATAGCAGTTCTACTCCCAGACATGGCAAGTGTGTCTCCCTGTCTGTGTACACAGCAAGGCTTTTTAGGGTAGTCAAACTCCATACAATTTATATGCTCTACTTTGGCAAGTCTACTGATGTCATCTACCTAGAAATACACCTATGGGAAGGAGGCAACCCAGTGATCCCCATAGCATGTGCCATAACTGTGTACTACTGTAGAGTGATATAGACCTCTGTCAGGGATTCTATACCCATGCATGTCAGTTGTGGATGTTTTGTGTGTGTTTCAATTTCTGTGGAGGGAGCAATGCATTTTAAGCTAGTCACACACAGTACATTTCCAATGGCCAACTTTGGCAGTCCTGCTGATGTCATCCAATGTGAAATACACCTTTGGGGAAAGAGTACTCCACTAATTTCTGTAGCGTGTACTCTAACTGTGTACTTCTGTAGTGTAATAAACTAGTTAGGTAGGGGTTCAACTCCCAGACATGACAGGTGTGTGTGTATGTGTGTTTGTAACTTGTATCCTGTGTGGAGGTGTGTGTAACCCCAGGGCCCAATATGGGGTGGATTTTCCAAATGTCTTTTATGGTGGCCCTATATCACAATGTCCACTGTACAGGGATAACAGATGCGAAATAGCCGAGAGGTTGGGGTGAAAATCCATACCCATACATGTGACATAACAGCCAGGCCATCACAGTTAGCAACCCCAGTATTACCCAGAGCACACTCTCAACCTATGTCACATACACATACACACGCACACACATGCCAAGGCAACAGCCAATATGTGTGTAGTACACTGTATATTGGTGACTGATAGTAACTATGGAGTGATTGCAGTGGCCTACAGAGGGCATGGCACCCTGTCCATCTGTCCAATATGCACATACATGCAGAAAGTGCACTTTCCCTATGTTCCTCACTGGACACCTACAGCACCTGTGGTGCCATCACGTGACCCACAAAGGACATACCATACCTGAAAACATGCCCTGTATGGACAGATGCCACTGACACCAGGGATTATTGTTAGCATGCTATCAATGTAGGTGCAGGAATAACCTGCTGTCCATTACCAGTTCCTGCCACTGGTGGCCAAGACTGGCACATCTGATGATAATCTGTGTACACAACATGGGCCCGCCACCCCAGGTACAGTTCCACATGTCACTGTACATGCATGTGGGAGGTGTGCACAAACCAGACACCATCCATGTCATGGACTAGGGAACACATATATGGCAAGCGATGCACAGCATTGGCCACATGCAATAGCCACCCAGGTGACTGGATGGTGGATACAATACCCACCTCTGTGGGCAAATGCAGAAACCACAGGCCTGGGCCACAATGCAGACCATTGTCATGTGGACTGATGCCAAGGTATACCCATCACCTAGCCTTGTATAGCCATCTGGCACAGTCAACCACCACATACCCATGCAGAAATGCACCCATGCATGCCGGTACTGGTACCCTGTATGTTCGTGTGTGTTGTATGATGCGTATGATCACATCCACACTCACAACAAACCTCAGTGGTATACTGAAGCATGCTGTCTGATGTCAGACACCTCCCCATACCCTTTGCCCATATAACCTCCATATGACCCATGTGATGCATGTGATACCTGCACAGTAATGTGTTGTGGCAATCTCACTAATGATGAGCTGTATCCCTGGCCCTGCCAAGTGTGTTAATGTGTGTGAGTCCCAGTGAGAGTGTGGCTGTGTTGATGCTGGCACCTGTTCATGCAGACAGACACGTGTACATCACCTACCATATAGCTAACATATCCCTGTTGCAGATGTCACTCACCATCACATATATGTTCTGCAGACTTCACAACAGGTAACCTATGTTGCGTATCCAACAACAGCATAGGATTGTGATAGCACTATATAGTCATCAGGGGTTTGATACCCTGCGCTGGTAGCTGTGTGACACAAACATGCTTAGGTTTTACCTCCCACCCCTCCCTGACTTGGCAATGCCTCTGTCTGCCTCTCTCACACCCTCGGTGGAGGATGTGGAGACATATATCTGCTTTTCTTAGGCAGCAGCATGTGTATTTTAGGTAATGCTCATGATCAACTGATGGCCTCTGCACAAATTGCAGCCCTCCCCTAGCAGATTGCATGTGGAACAGCTGTGGTAACATTCCCATAGCCAATTGCATGGAAACACACTCCAATATCTAGGAACATCATGTTTGTGTTGGTCCTTTTCATTCACTGTGAGCAGGAACTCGTTCTGTTGTTTGGCAAACAGTATCTCAGATGGAGTGGAGATTTACCTCTGACAACCTACACTGTGGAAACAGGCCAACACACAGGAGGGGGATGTGCCTGACCTGACTGCAGACTGTAAGTGCTGCTATACTGCATTCGGAGTAATGTTGGTTTAACAGGGTGTGTGCGGATATGGCTATACTACATGTATTAATACCTGCCATGTCAGTTGTATGTTTATGAGGACTCCCCATCTGTAGGGTCATCTGCAGACTGGGCAGTGTGTGGTGCCTTTGGTGTCATGTGTTACCCACAGAACATGTATCGGTGAACTGCAGAAGGTAGTGTGATGATTGCAGTCTGTAGATGGTGAAAGCCATGACAGTTACTGACTTCATATCCCTCATAGGACATTTGTTGCAACAAACCCTGTTACAACAGTAAATGTATGATGTTATCACAGCAATGTGTCAATACTGGCCCTGTGTATGTGCTTCCAGCCACAACTCAGCCAACCTTTGTACATATGTTATGCATTAACAGGTGCATATGTGCTGTACACCATAATTAGTGTCATCATATCTGATAACAAGCCAGTGAGATATCAGACTGCTACACATGTTATGTACAGTAGGGGTTATATTTGATGACATAACCTGGACATACTGTGGTTGTTTGAACAGTACTGAAGTCTGTGTACTTATGGTGAATGGGATCTGCATACCAAATTCGAAAATCCGTAAAAAATGTCCAAACCAAGTAAGTAAACTTGTACTCAACATTTATTTAAGCCACAAAGTCTCTGTTTAACTTTTCGTCGGTGACTCCTCACCAACTTCCTCAGAACAGGAAATAAACACATTCAACACATCCTGTTTAAATACTACAATATAACTCCCAACTTTTGCCACACTGCCACCTGTGGTCAGAATACCAAATTTTCAATATATTAAAAAGAATGCACAAAAAGGCATAAGACTATTTAAAAACATATATATAAATATAAAACACTCCCTTAACGATATAAGATTAAAAAACAAGTCAATGGCCAACAGGCTTGACGTGGAAAAAAGAACCAGAAATATGTATTAAAATACAATAAAATAAATAACTCACTTCATGGTTAATAAATTGGACCCATGATGGAGCAATGCATTTACAAAAACATTTTTTAAAAACAAAGGCTACTGAAAAACATGTATCATAATTTTGCACATTAATGTATGAAATAGCAAAACTACCTTATCAAACTTTTCAATTTCAAAACACAGGAAATTGACAACATGTTGTTCAAGCCTGGAAAATGGTATGCTTCCAACCTCAATTGCCAAAGCAATTCTCTGAGTTCCAACAAATAGGAAACAGGGCCCCCCTGTTGTCATGCACAATCTGATCAATCACTGTGAAGCTAAAACCATGCCCTGGGCACTCGCTAATATGTTTAGCAAGTGCATTAGCCATTTTTTTGTTCTTGATGGCATATAGATGTTTGTATAGGTGCTCATGCAGTTTCCGGTCAGTTTTCCCTATATAGAAAGCCGGACATGAAGAACACTGGGCCAGGTAAACCACATGTGTGCTGGCACAGTTGAACTGCCCCTGGATTTTATACTTTCTCTCTCTGATCGCAAAATATGTTCCTGTTTTCACGTATTGGCAGTATCTGCACATGTTGCATTTGAACATGCCTGAACGTGCCTGAGTAGGTCTAGGTTTCCTTTCAAGGATTTTTTTAAGTTGGAACCTCTCTTGTAAATGACTTGAGGATTTAACCCTAAAGCTGAAGGGTCTTGACTGTCTTGTGTCAGTAAACACCAATTCTTCATTATAATAGAAGCGATAGTCCCCGCATCCAAACTGTAAGTAGTGATGAAGCTGCAGGCATGAGTAGATCTAATCCAAGTATCATCAACCAACACACCTTGATCTAAAATAAACTGGCCCAAAATGGGGAGATATACCCCATTCACCCTCTTACGACTTACCTCATTACAGAGGTCTGAAATCAGATGGCCTGGATAACCCCTATTCAAAAAGAGGTCTCTGATAAACTCACATTCCTTTAAAAAATCACTGTCCCGTGTCACCATCCTGGCCACCTGGACCAGTTGGCCCTTGACTATCAACCTCTTCTGATGAAAGGGGTGGTTGCTTTCAAAGTGCAAGTATGACTTTGAAAAAGTAGGTTTGCAATGGATGTTGGCCATATAGCAACCCCTAGAGTTATCCTTAGACAGATCAGTTGGGTATACAATAGGACTTTCAATTTAAATAAATTTGTCTTTCCTAACCCTTTATTTAAAGAGAAAGTCCTATTGTATACCCGATTTTTGGACGACATTTTTATCATTCTCCAAGGGGGGAGGGAAGTAGAAGACTCAATCTTGGAATGCTTTAATACATCTACTGAATTCCTCAGGTTCACCTCTAACTTTTCCATGGAGAAAATTGCTTATTTGGATGTTGATCTGTCTAAGGATAACTCTAGGGGTTGCTATGTGGCCAACATCCATTGCAAACCTACTTTTTCAAACTCATATTTGCACTTTGAAAGCAACCACCCCTTTCATCAGAAGAGGTCGATAGTCAGGGGCCAACTGGTCTGGACGGCCAGGATGGTGACACGGGACAGTGATTTTTTTAAAGGAGTGTGAGTTTATCAGAGACCTCTTTTTGAATAGGGGTTATTCCGGCCATCTGATTTCAGACCTCTGTAATGAGGTAAGTCGTAAGAGGGCAAATGGGGTATATCTCCCCATTTTGGGCCAGTTTATTTCAGATCAAGGTATGTTGGTTGATGATACTTGGATTAGATCTACTCATGCCTGCAGCTTCATCACTACTTACAGTTTGGATGCGGGGGCTATCACTTCTATTATAATGAAGAATTGGTGTTTACTGACACCAGACAATCAAGGCCCTTCAGCTTTAGGGTTAAATCCTCAAGTCATTTACAAGAGAGGTTCCAACTTAAAAAAAATCCTTGAAAGGAAACCTAGACCTACTCAGGCATGATCAAGCATGTTCAAATGCAACATGTGCAGATACTGCCAATACGTGAAAGCAGGAACTTATTTTACAATCAGAGAGAGAAAGTATGAAATCCAGGGGCGGTTCAACTGTGCCAGCACACATGTGGTTTATCTGGCCCAGTGTTCTTCATGTCCGGCTTTCTATATAGGGAAAACTGACCGGAAACTGCATGAGCACCTATACGAACATCTATATGCCAGCAAGAAAGAAAAAATGGCTAATGCACTTGCTAAACATATTGGCGAGTGCCTGGGGCATGGGTTTAGCTTCACAGTGATTGATCAGATTGTGCATGACAACAGGGGGGACCCTGTTTCCTATTTGTTGGAACTCAGAGAATTGCTTTGGCAATTGAGGTTGGAAGCATACCATTCTCCAGGCTTGAACAACATGTTGTCAATTTCCTGTGTTTTGAAATTGAAAAGTTTGATAAGGTAGTTTTGCTATTACATACCTTAATGTGCAAAATTATGATACATGTTTTTCAGTAGCCTTTGTTTTAAAAAAAAAAAATTTTACATGCATTGCTCAATCATGGGTCCAATTTATTAACCATGAAGTGAGTTATTTATTTTATTGTATTTTAATACATATTTCTGGTTCTTTTTTTCCAAATCAGTCCTGTTGGCCATTGACTTGTTTTTTAATCTTATATCGTTAAGGGAGTGTTTTATATTTATATATATGTTTTTAAATAGTCTTATGCCTTTTTGTACGTTCTATTTAATATATTGAAAATTTGGTATTCTGACCACAGGTGGCAGTGTGGCAAAGGTTGGGAGTTATATTGTAGTATTTAAACAGGATGTGTTGAATTTGTTTATTTCCTGTTCTGAGGAAGTTGGTGAGGAGTCACCGACGAAAAGCTAAACAGAGACTTTGTGGCTTAAATAAACGTTGGGTACAAGTTTACTTACTTGGTTTGGGCATTTTTTACGGATTTTCAAATTTGGTGTGCAGATCCTTGGCTCCTTCTTGTGTAGCAGTTGGTTTTGTCTTTTTTATTGTTGAGCTACTTATGGTGAATGTGAAAAGTGTGTGTATTGTTAATATGTACCTTGGCCTGTGTACAGACTGTGGTAGTTGTCATTGTCCTAGGTCCCATCCTATCTGATGCTACATGCTGCTCTATTGTATGTTATCGTATTGGCTTGCATGTTTGTAGAGACATACACACACATGTCCCATACCATAGTCAGCCATCAGGCCAAACTGTCTAGTGGCCCAGTATATGTAGAGTTAGTGTGTGAGTGGCATAAATGAGGATGGTGTTGAAAAGATAGTCCATATACTGTAATATTATGCTAGCTTGCCATATGTGGCTGTGGCTGTGTTCTCATTGGTTGCGGTTATGCACTTTCACACAGGTGTATCTTACCCTGTGCTGTGACATGCCTGTACAGCCTGCTATATATGCAGGTACATGTGCATTCCCCCATAGGAGATGTAGGAAAGTGTTGATCCAGTCTGCCTGTAGCCTGCACAGTGCATTGTTACATGCCTAGCAGCTTAGAGTACTTACCCAGTGAGATGTCATGTGCAAATACTTGCCAGATGTACTGCTGCCGGGCCTCCCTTAACAGTCATGTATGTCAGACAGAGCAGTGGGATGCTGTACAGATGTATCTCGATATCTAGTGAGTAGTATGTGGCCATGGCACATCTGTACCAGGGTTTATTATGTGTCAGGCCAGACAGGGGTGTGTGAATGCATACCCTATGGTGGTATATGTATACCCGTCATTATGTGTTATACCCATCTACATGGCTGTTAACATCTATATTGTCAGGCATGGTACACATGTTTTGCACTAAGGGGTTCTGTGTATACCTCTGGACTGTACAGAGTGTGTCAGAATGTCCACACATATTGGCCAATATCTCTGCTGCAGTCGACAGGGGCAGTACATGCTAGCAGCAGTACTTTACTATGATGTTCTTAGGATGTCTGTCAGTATCCAATGGCACACATGTGGAAAGCAGATGTGACCTCCCACACACACCATGTCTGTGAAGGCAATCACAGTTACAGTAGCAATAGTATATAGAACTGTAATAATACAAAAATAAATGTTTTCCATTTCTGCAAACCTGTGTGTGGTGTTTTTACCTATGACCTCTCTGTGGGTATATGTTGCAGGCAATGATTGTCATTTGTTTAGGTGGCCCATACAGTGTCCAGTTGTTCAGGTGTGAACTGTCGGCATAGTGGCTGTTCCATTTTGTGCACCTTCCACATATGTATCTGAGTGTACATATCTCTGCATGTGTATGTGTAGTCACATGTATATCTATCTATCTATATATATCTATATATCTATATATCTATCTATATATATATATATATATATATATATATATATATATATATCTATGTATATATATGAATATATGTATATGTATATATATATATATATATATATATATATATATATATATATATATATGTATATCTGTATCTGCATATATGTGTCTGTGTATATGTATCCTGGGGATGTTGATAGCTTCCACATTTTACATTTCCTATGGGAGGCAGACAGTACTGCATGATATGTTACCAATACCAGCCTGACATCATACAGGGGGGCTGTAGTACTGTTCACTTCTTGTGCCCATGTCGTGTCAAGTCCTGGTTATGGGATTTGCAAAATGTGGTAGTGTATTGTAGGGTGGACGTATTTGGCTTTGAGGGGGTATGCCTAATCGTACAAGATGTATATTGTTTGGGGCCTCTCAACCCCTTTACCGGTGCATGTGGACATAATTGTTTTTGTTAATCTACCATTGCTATCTACAGATGTATGGCCACATATAGCTATATAGATATGCATATATATATATATATATATATATATATATATATATATATATATATATATATATATATACTTAAATATATATGACTGTCCGTATATACCTACAAAGATATATATCTGCATACATATATGTACGTTGCTGTGTATATGTAGACATATAGGTGTAGACATATATATGTGTCGATGTAGGCATTTGCATGTTAGTAGGTTCATAGGTAGGTACCAGACTATTGGCCCTAGGGCCTATATAAGCCTACCCAAATTGTACCCTGGCTTTTGCTACCCAAGAAAATTATTTTCCTGAGCCCCTGTCAAGCAGAGCCACAGAAATGATCCCCGGTGAGAATTTCCTATCTCCCATCCAATCATCAAGATTTTTCTTGAAGAGTGCTAATGAGGATCTTTAGATATAGATATATATGATATAGATAGGTAGTTTGTTCCAGAGTATGAGAAGTCTCTAGGACAGGAATCTATCCCTCTAGCATGTTCTGTTTATTGTGGTGACAAGGTTTAAGTCCCTAGAGCGTGTAGCTCAGTGGGATTGGGATTTCTTTACGTGGAGCATGTCCAGCAGCTCGGGGTTTAACATAGCTTTGTATGTTAGGCAGAGATCGCCTCTGAGTAGGCGATATGTGACAGAGTAAAGCTGGAGTGTTTTTAGATGGTCTGCATAGGGCATCTGTTTGAGGCCAGTAATCCTCTTTGTGAGGTATTTCTGTGGCCTTTCTGGTTGTTGTAGATGTCTTGTGAGGTACATACCAAAAGGGCCATTGTACTCTATAATGGGTCTATTGAGTGATGAGTAGAGAGGAACAATGACCTCTTTTTTCCTGGATGAGAAACCTTTTGTCATGAGGTGTGCCACGTAGAAGGATTTCCTGACTACTGTGATGATGTGATTATCAAAGGAGAGACTACTGTCCACCTGTGTCCCAATGTCTCTTATCACACTTTTGGTGTTAAGTAGACTACCGCCTATGTGATAGTTCATGGGTACAGAGTTTTTACCAAAAGGGATGACAATGCACTTTTTGGCATTGAGCTTGAGGCCATGGCTTTGACACCAGGCATCTGTCTCAGTGAGGCCCTTTTTTAGGATGTCCACATCGTTAGGAGTTTTGATTATGGCTCCTAGTTTGCAGTCATCTGCAAACTTTGTTAGCCACAGACCTTCTGTGTTAACCTGTACTTCAGAGAAGTAGATATCAAATAGGAGAGGACCTAGAAATGAACCCTGTGGTACTCCACTTGTCACTGGTCTGAAGTTGGATTTAGAGTCTGCTACTTTCACAGTGTGGGTTCTGTTAGTGAGCCAGTTGGCAACCCATCTTGTGACATAGGGATTTATACCTAGTTTAGTGAGTTTGTCTATAATTCCAGAGTGGGGGATGGTGTTAAAAGCCTTGGCGAGATCTAGATAGGCTGTGTGTACCACCTTACACTCATTTACAGCTTTGGTGACTGCTTCAAAGACGTCGATCAAGTCTATTAGATATGATCTGCCTCATGATCTGACATGATGTATATATGTTCATATATATTTATGTATATGTATATATTTCTAAATATATATATATATATATATATATATATATATATATATATATATATATATATATCATCTACATATATAGATATGTTGTATGTGTTTAGATATTAATATATTTATACAGCCACATACATCTAGATGTTGGTATACATTCTCTGTACTGTTGCATGACTGGGCTGGATGATATGTTTCTGAAAACATCAGCTTTATGTATATCGTTGATGGCTTAGTGGTAAATCACTTTGTCTATGGTGTGCAGGATCCTGGATTCAAGCCATGTAGAGGTAGCTTATTTTGTTGCTGGGCAGAACACGGGCCGTTGGATGGAGAGTGGTTAAGGTACTTTAAAGCAGTTGTAAGCGGGTTTGCATGGAGCTAAGTACTGCTAACTTCCAGTTACAGTTTCTTACACCCAGCTTCGAAATTTCCTAACCTGTGTAGGCAATGCTTGCTCCTGCACAAACTCACAACTGCTCAAAAGTGCCTTAATCACTCTGTATCCAACAGTCCTTGTTCTGCTCAGCAACAAAATATACAGCCTCTGCAAGTCTCGCACCCAGGAGCCTGCACACCATAGCCAGTGTGATTTACCGCTAAGCCATAGAAGGTATACATAGCCCTGATGTTTCCACAAACATATCCAGCACAATCATTCAACAGTACAGGAAATGTACTTTTACATCTAGATGTGTGTGTGTGTGTGTGTGTGTGTGTGTGTGTGTGTGTGTGTGTGTGTGTGTGTGTGTGTGTGTGTGTGTGTGTGTGTGTGTGTGTGTGTGTGTGTGTGTGTGTGTGTGTGTGTGTGTGTGTGTGTGTATATATATATATATATATATATATATATATATATATATATATATATGTATATATATATATATATATATATATATATATATATATATATATATATATATATGTATATGTGTGTATATTCAGATATATATCTATAGATATAATAGAGAACATAACAAAGACATATATGAACACAGGCACTATTAATGGGGGTGAGGGGGCTCAAGCAACATAAGTCTTACATGTATTGATATCTCCCCCCACCCAGCAAAACAGGTCTGCCCTGCAATACAGTAGCAACTGTTGCAAATGCCATCACCAGGACCTGACACTATATGATCCCAAGATGTTAAAAGTAAGCCATCCCACCTGTATTATGTCAGGCTGGTATTGATAACATATCATGCAGTACAGTCTGGCTACCATAGTGAATGTACAATGTATAAGCAATAAACAGTCCTAATATGCATGTACACACTCACATGTATGCAGATACATATATATGCACATATATATATATATATATATATATATATATATATATATATATATATATATATATATATATATATGTAACTACACATACACACACAGAGGTATATCTAAGAAGATACATAATCAGAGGGTGCAAACCATACTGAACAGCCAGTATCCCACCAGTTGCAACCCCATCTGATGGACAGTGTATGAGTCACCCATACCAAAGACAATTGTTGCCTGAAACATATACCCACAGAGAAATCAAAGGATGTAGCAGAACACACAGGTTTGTATACATAAGAACGGTTTATTTGTGTACTATTACAGTTGTATATGCAATGTCATATAGCTAATTATGCTTTGCAATACATACAAACAGAGTAGTGCAACTCTCAAACAGATCATGTATTAAAGTAATCCGAAAACATCACATCTGTTGGTGTCCACTCCAAGGCCTTCAAGTAGTACTAGAGGAAAGACAGACTGGGCCACAGGATAACAAGCAATCAACAGTATGTAATGCAGATGCATAGCCCAGTGGCCTCTAAATACACTTTGCATGCAATCCCTAGCGGGAAAAGGCCTAGGCTGACACAATGGGCGTTATCTATTACATAACAATGCATAACTGAAATCATCACAATCACACTGATGGCAGTAAGTAGTAGGCCAGCAATGCTCACGAGGTGAAATGTATGGTAGTGTACATCTGTATACCTTAAGGCAGCTTCCTACTGGTATTCCTCATATGTTGCCAAACCCTAGGATACTTATGGTGCATACCGCCCCATACACTGACTTACAGGGGCATTTAACACTGTTACATACACTGACATCTAGACTACAAAGGTGCACATGTGTTTTGCAGATGAAGCCCACAAATATATGGTGCATATGTTCTGTACACCATTATTTATTGACATCATACCTGATAACAAGCCAGTCAGATAACAGACTGCTGGACATGTTGTGTTTAGTAGGGGTTGTATCTGAGGACATTACTTGGACAATCTGTGTTTGTACGTACCATACTGTGGTCTGTGTATGTAGGGCAGGAGTCTGCAACCTTCACTATCCAAAGAGCCATTCCTGACCCTTCACCCATCACACTAAATTCATCGAGAGGCACAGCAGCTATCTGACTCCTAAAACGAAGAGAGTAGAGCATATATGGTTTCATGTATAGTTATACTAAATATAAGATAACTAAGTGTATAAGAATAATATCTAACATATGTCCATAATTGTGTTCCTGTGTTGGGATTGCTTGTTCTCTCTCTCTCTCTGTATGTGTGTGTGTGTGCGTGTGTGTGTGTGTGTGTGTGTGTTGTGCAGTAGAGTGTCCATTAATTTTCAGATGTACAGGAAGCCACTACAGCAGGGTGGAAGAGACACATGTGTTTCCAGAGCCACAGGTTGCAGACCCCTGAGTGAGGATGATTGACAACAGTAAGTGTATTGTGCTTACAAACCTTGGACTCTGTACAGACTGTGGTAGACACCATTGTTCACGGTCCTGTTCTATCTGATGTTATATACTGCTCCAGTGTATGGTACCATATTGGCTCACATGTCCGTAGGGCCAGACACACACATGTCCCATACCACAGACAGCCATTGGACCATACTGTGCCATGAGCAGTGTATGTAGAGTTAGTGTGTGAGTGGCACATATGACGATGGTGTTTATCAAACAGTCGTTATAGTGTCATATTAAGCTTGTGTATCATATGTGGCTGTGGCTGCATTGACATTGGATGTGGGTATGCATTTTCTCAAAGGTATCTGCTACGCTGTGCTGTGACCTGCGTGTCGAGCCCACTATAATCGCAGGTACATGTGTAGTACCCCATACAATATGTGGTCCAGTGTTATGGCAGTCTGCCTGTAGTTTGCCCAGTGCTTTGTGATATTCCTAGCAGCCTACTGTAATTACCCAGTGTGCTTTTATGTCCAGTTATTTGCTAGACATACTGCTACCAGGCCAGCATAACTGTTGTGCATTTCTGACAAAGAGGTGGTATGCTGTACAGATGTATGTCACTATCTACTGGGTAGTATGTGGCCATGTGAACTCAGCACCACCAGGTATTATGTGTCAGGACAGACTGGCATGTGTGTGTGTGTGTGTGTGTGTGTGTGTGTGTGTGTGTGTGTGTGTGTGTGTGTGTGTGTGTGTGCATGCACTGTGTGGGCATATGTAATCCAGTATTGTCATGATATACCCATGTACGTGGCTAGTAACATCTACATTGAGAGGCGTGGTCCACATGTCTCGCATAAAGGAGACATGTGTACACTTCTGGACTGACCACAGAGTGCCAGACTGTCCACATATATTGGTCATATCCCTGCTGTAGTCCACAGGATCATTACTGTGCTAGCAGCGGTACTGTATTATGATGGCCTTAGGATGTCTGTCAGTAGCCAATGGTGCACATGTCTACAGCAAATGTGACCTCCCACACCCAACATGTCTGTTAAGACACCCCTATGACAGTAGCAACAGTCTGCATATATACCTGCAATACATCCATGACATCCCCTTGCACTAAGGGGTTGGGACTATTGGTGCTGAGGTAGGACTCTACTCCATGTTCTGGATATATGGTAAACATATATGTGTACACATATATCCACATATCTATATAGATATATACAGATATACATATCCACATATATATGGACATATACATATCCACATACATATATGGAGATATATATGTACATATATATATATATATATATATACATAAAAACACTAACACATGTACATATACACAGCAATGACTTCAACAAGGGGCTAAGCTTCTGATGTCATTCAAAGGAGATCCAGCATCTGGCTGCCTGGGATGACATGACTGACAAACCACGATGCTTTGCCAGAGATGATCTGCACCTGTTACCCCTGGGATTCAGGTTACTCGCTACAGCTCTTGCACCCCAATAGTGCCTTATCTAGGCAAGGTTCAAAGGACAAAACCACCACTGTAACAGATACAAGCATGCAAATCTGAAGGTAATGCTACTCAGTGCTAGAAGTCTAAACCTAAAAAGGCACTCTCTTGAGGCACACCTACAAATGGGGAACATCAATATCTGTGCAGTAAATGGGACCTGGTTCAATGCTCCAGAAAGCACACCTGTTATACCAGGCTACAACTCTTATCACACATTTCAGGAACCAAACCAAGACCACAACACTACAGGTGGAGGAGTGTCCATATTCACCAAGGTTATTCACACCTCCAGCCTAGTTCCCAACACAATTCATCTGAGAATCTCCAAGTGCAACTAACACTAGGTAAGACTGCAATCCAAACTGTAGCTTGCTACAGATCCCCCACCATGCCCCAAGATTCTCACTACACCTTTATAAACATACTGAACAATATTAAGATAGAAACAAACACCATAATACTGGGTGATTTCAACTAGCCTGCCATTAACTGGGAAAACTACTCGGGTACCAACACCTTTTACCAACGGTTCCTGGAATTCATACATTCCAACCTCCTGGATAAACTAATCCATTGTCCAACCAAGGGCTCCAATATCCTAGACCTGGTCATTACCAACATGGGAGATAGATGCTCCACACCAGTGGTCACCCCCTCATTGGTCAGGTCTGACCATAAGTTAATCACCGTTGACATCCACATCCCACCCCCACCCGCCACTAAGGAAACCTCCATAAAACCCCTCTCCAAATCCAATGTCATGCTTCTCAAGTCAGAAGTGACAAACTTCATGACACCCATGGAGACAGCACCTGAAAGTGCAACTGGTGAATCCTACACTAAGGCACTGTATGAGCACATCCACTCATGCATGAATAGTGCCATCCTAAATAGAACTAAGGCACTGTCCTCCAAAAAAGGAAGCCAATCTGGTGCTCCACTACCATAAACAAACTATACAACAGAAGGAAGAAACTGTTGAAGAAAAAAAGGATAATCCCAAAATGCAAACTGTTCCTTTACCAGCCTCAGTAAGAAGCTGAGATCCCTCAAAATCCTCCAATGCTTGTTACATAAATATAATTGCCAAAGATTCGAAAGACAACTGCAAGGTATTCTATAGTTATGTCCAGAATCTAAATGGCAATGCTCAGAACTGCTCTGAGCTACAACAGAATGACATTAAATATACTGATTGCAAGGAGTTTGCCAATATCTGGGCAGATCGATTTAGTGCCACATTCACCCTCCTCTCACTCCCTAAAGGACCCATCTCAGTATCAAAAGATTGCCAAATTCCAGTAATCAGGTAGAAACCGTACTCTCCACAGCTAGAAATACAGCATCCATGGGACCAGATAACATCCTGGGCTGTGTACTACATGACCTATAAAATAAACTTGCACCTTACCTAAGTGTCATGTTTAATCATAGCCTCATCTCAGGCTTCAATCCCACTGAGTGGCGCACAGTTACAGTTATCACACTCCATAAGGGGGGAATCCACCCTGGATCCTGGGAACTACAGTCCCATCACTCTGACGAGCCTGATCTGCAAGGGCATGGAATGCATTATCATGGAACTTACAAACAAAGACATTGGCAACCATCAAACACTGGACCCCACCCATGTTGGGCTTGTGAAGGACTGATCTTGTCTCTTGAACCTAATTGACTACTTTGAATCAGTCTCTGGAGCTTTGGATGAGGGTAAGGTGGTCCACACAGCCTATCTGGACTTGGCCAAGGCCTTCGACACCATCCCCCACTCTGGAGACATAGTTAAACTTACAAAGCTGTCCATAAACTCCTGCATCACTCGATGGGTTACCAACTGACTTACTGAAGGAACCTATACTGTAAAAGTAGCCAACTCCAATCCTAGCTCCAGACAAGTAACAAGTGGAGTACCTCAGGGTTCAGTCCTGGGACCACTCTTGTTTGGTATCTACTTCTCTGAAGTACAGGCCAACACTACGGAACTCTGGCTAACAAAGTTCACAGATGACTGCAAACTGGGAGCCATTATTGCATCCCCAGATGATGTGGATATTTTAAAACAGAGCCTTACAGAAACAGATGCTTGGTGCTAGAGAAATGGGGGTCAAGCTTAATGCCAAGTAATGTATAGTTATCCCCTTTGGAAATACCATGTACCCATGAATTACCACATAGATGGCAGTACACTAAACACTGAAAGTATGACGACAGACATAGGGACACAGGTGGACAGTGGTCTCACCTTCATTAACCACATTGCCACAACACTAAGAAAAGCTTTCTATGTGGCACACCTCATCACTGAGGGCTTTTCATCCAGAAAAAGGAGGTAATTGTTCCACTGTACTCATCCCTCATTACACCCAGTATAGAGTACAATGCCCCATTTGGTATGTACCTCACAAGACATCTGCGACAGCTGGGAAGGCCACAGAAATACCTCACTATAGGAATCACAGGCCTACAGCAGATGCCCTATGCTGACTGTCTAGAAAACCTCCAGCTATACTCTGTGGCATATCGTCTACTCAAAGGCTATCTCTGCGTAATGTACAAGGCTATATCAACCCTCGAAAATTACATCTGTAATAAGTGTATATAATGCCATGTACAGTACATGCATCTATGTGCTGCCATTACAGTAGCAAAGGGTTTTTGAGTGTCATGTCTGGGACACACAAGTATATGAGACCTGCACAGCACTGTTATCCATGTGAATGTGTTACATGCAGGGGTAGCAGCCCAGGGTATGTGCTGTCACACTGGCATGTAGTTATATGGCGTTACTACTGTTGACAGTGCTGTCACAGGCAAGAGTAGAGTGCTAACATTACTAGTGACAACAAGCACACCTGTGGGCATAGCCGTACTCTGAGGCCTCATTGTCATGTTCCTGGTGTGTGGGCTGTGTCACCGTATATATATCCCCTACCGGATAATAATCAGACATGTGGAATGTAACTGTAGAGTACCGTCTGTACAGCACATGCTAGTGAGGGCTTACAACATGTAGTAATAGCATACATATTGTTGTCAAACATCCATCTGTCGACACATTAATCCTACTTCATAGCTACTCGCCAAACTGATGTCTGTCAGTCCCTCTACAAATGTGCAGATGGCAGGTATCCAGCTGGGATATGAACAGACAACCTATGCTTGATTGACTCTGACATGTCTGGCCAGCTGTGTACTACCTGTCACATATAGGAGACAACAACCTGTATGGGCCACATAGGTTCATAGGTTCATAGGTTCATACTAGGCTATCTGCCCTAGGGCATTTAAAAGCCTAGCCAGAGTATGTTTGGCTTTCGCCACCCATTTTAAATTAATTTTGCTATGCCCTTTTTCGAGGTTAGTATACTGTGCCTCTGTCTAACAGTGACACAGAAGTGATACCTGGGGTAAACCTACGATCTCCCATCCACTCATCAAGATTCCTCTTGAAGAGAGTCAATGAGGGACTCTGCCTAACCTGGACTGGGATTTTATTCTAGACTGAAGGGAGCCTCTGGGTTATGAATCTGTCCCTCCAGCATGTCCTATTTATTTCAGTGCTGAGGTTCAAGTCTCTCGAGCGTGTAGCTCGATGGGATTTGGATTTTTTGAGGTGCAGCATGTCCCTTAATTCCGGGTTGGACATGGCTTTATACGTCAGGCACAGGTCGCCTCTGAGCAGGTGGCATGCCACTGAGTAGAGCTGGAGTTTTTTTAACCGGGCAGCATATGGCATCTGTTTGATCCCTTTGATCCTCTTGGTGAGGTACTTTTGGGGTCTTTCCAGTTGCTGCAGGTGTTTGGTAAGGTACATCCCAAAAGGAGCATTGTATTCGATTATGGGCCTGATGAGGGATGAGTAAAGAAGCACGATGACCTCCCCTAATCTAGATGTGAATCCCTTCATGATTAGGTGGGCTATATAAAATGTTTTTCTAACCACTTTGGCCACGTGGTTGTCAAATGAGAGATTACTATCAACTTGGGTCGACAGGTCCCCAATTACTTCTTCTGTACTTAATGGATTACCACCTATGTGGTAATTTGTGGGCACTTTGTTTTTGCCAAAGGGGTTGACTATACACTTTTTGGCGTTAGCTTGAGGCCATGGCTCTGGCACCAGTTGTCTGTTTCTATGAGGCCCTTTTGGAGGATGCTTGTGTCGGCTGGAGAGTCGATTATGGCACCCAGTTTGCAGTCATCTGCGAACTTGGTCAGCCGCAGTCCTTCTATGTTGGCCTGTACCTCCGCGAAATATATACCGAACAAGAGAGGTCCCAGGACTGAGCCTTGTGGAACGCCACTTGTAACTGGTTTGGAGTCTGACATGGCTCCAGCAATTCTAACCATGTGGGTTCTGTCCTTGAGCCAGTTTGCAACCCATCTAGTGACATAGGGGTTTATAGTTAAGCTGGTGAGCTTATCTATAATGCCCGAGTGGGGTATTGTATTGAAGGCTTTTGCGAGGTCCAGGTAGGCTGTGTGGACCACATTCCCTTCGTCAGTGGCCTTGGTGACTGTTTCAAAGAAGTCGACCAGGTTTAAGAGGCAGGATCTGCCCTTAACAAAGCCGAACTGGGTAGGATCCAGTGTCTGTAGGTCCCCAATATCTTTATTTATGAGGTCCATGATGATCCTTTCCATAGCTTTGCAGACCATGATAGTCAGGCTTATGGGGCGATAGTTTCCAGGGTCCATTGAGGCACCACCTTTGTGGAGAGGGACCACTGTTGCTGTATGCCACTCTTTGGGTACATATCCTGTAGTAAGGCTGAGATTGAACAGTAGTTTTATGTTTGGGTTTAGCTCTTCTTGGAGTTCATGTAGGGCCTTGGCTCGGGACACTGTCTGGTCCCATTGATGCTGTGTTTTTGCTTTGGAGAGGGCGGCTCTTACCTGAGCATCTGAGATGTCGGGGGGCAGCACTCTGCTGGGATAGATATTTGCCCTTTTGGTGGGGGGGGGAGTTTGCGCTGAACCTGTCAGCTAGGATGTTGGTAATGTCTGTGGGTTCGGTGTATTTTTTGTCATTTTGGACTAATTCTGAGTATATCTGGGAATTCCCACCCAGGTTCCTAACATAACTAAAGAAAGCCTTGTGATTATCCTTAGCGTCCTGTGCAATTTTTCTCTCGAAGCTGGCCTTAGACAATTTTATGAGTGCCCTTAGTTTTTTGTTAATACTGATCAGAGATGCCTTCCTTTTTGGGATTTTGCTCTATCATGTAGTAGCTTCCTCCTTCTATTGTATAGTTTGTTTATGGCTGGGGTCCACCAGACAGGACATCTGCCTTTGGAGGATTGGGTCTTGGTTTTATTTGGGATTGCATGATCCATGCATTCCTGAAGAGAATGCATTTATAAAGGGTTCTGCGGTTTGGGCCGTATTTTCCACAGGCCCGGGGGCTTTGAAGGATTCCACCTCGGTTTTGAGGAGTGTGAAATTTGCTTTAGAGAAGTTTTTCACTGCGGTTTTCTGGGCAGGGGTTGGGGTCAGGATGTGAATATCCAGTGAGATCAGTTTATGGTCTGATCTTACCAGTGAGGCATACACTTCTGGTCTGGAGCATAGAGTCCCCATGTTGGTGATGATCAGGTCCAGTATGTTTCCCCCTCTTCTGAGAGTGGTAACAAGTTGTTCCATAGCATTTGAGTTTATGAATTCTAGGAACCTTTGGGCTAGGGTGTTGGAGCTAGAGTAATGCTCCCAGTCTATGTTTGGGTAGTTGAAGTCGCCCAATATAATGGTGTTTGGAGACCTTCATATTTTCCAGTGTTCTCAGGAAGGCCGAGTGGGATTCCTGGGTTTGGGAGGGTGGTCTGTAGCAGGCTATAAACTGGAAGGCAGTTTTACCCACTGTTAGTTGCACATGGATAGTCTCTGATGCTTCGTGCTTTGCCACCAACCTGGAGGTGTGGGTATCTTTGATGAATATCGATACTCCCCCTCCTTTTGTGGTTCGGTCCAAGTTTTGGGGCCGAAAAGCATGGTATGAGGTATAACCTGGTAGTGCTGGGGTGCTCTCGGGAGCCCTGAACCCGGTTTCTGTTACTGCACAGATATCGATGTTTCCATGCTAAGGAGAGTTTCGAGTTTGTGCATCTTGAGGTTTAGACTTCTGGCATTGAGTAGCATTACTCTTAGTTTCTTATCCCTTGTGATACCTATGGAGGTGGGTTTGTATTTTGAGCCTTGCCTAAAAAAGGCACTATGGGGGTAGCAAGAGCCTTTGCCAATATCCAAAAGCCCAGGGGTGACAGGTGCAAGCCATCCCTAGCGAAGCATCGTGGCTTGTTGAGCATATCATCCCAGGCTGACAGGCATTGGATCCCCTTTGAATGACACCAGTACTTAAGCCAATTGTTGAAATTGATCATCTTGTCTTCATACTGTGGCATCATTCTTGGTGAGGGTAAGATGCTACTCAAGGTCAGGGTCATACCGGCCTGGGCTACATGCTCAGAGAGCTCCTCTATGTCTCTTTTCATGTAGTCCAGGGAAGTACGTCTCAGGTCATTCACACCAGCATGGACAATGACTGAGTCATATTTGTACTTGCCTTGGAGTGTCCTGAGTGCTTGTGTTGTGTGGCGGATCCTAGCGCCCGACAGGCTGCTCACCATGACCTTCTCCTTGTTCAGCCTGGTGAGCGGGACGTCAGTGTGCCTGACAATAGAGTCACCTATTACAAGTGTATCAGGTGTGTTGTTTAGCATTAAGGGCTGTGACTGTTCAGCACACTGGCTTTGTGAGATATGTGTTGCACGTGTTTTGTTTTGGGGTAGCGGTTGCTTGGGTGTCTGCTTTGGAGGTCTCTGCTGCTTAGGCAGATCTTTATTTAGAGCCTCCGAGTATGTTTTTGTGTGATTATTTGTTTGGTTTGCTGTCATGGTAGGTCTATGTGAGACTGGAATTGTAGTGAGTGTGGTTTCCTTCTCCTCCTGACTGGTTATGCCAGTACTGAGTTGAGAGAGCTTAGCCTCCAGTTTGGCTATATGGTTGCATCTCTCACATGTGTTGGAATTTGTTGGGAGGAGGACAGGGTTGTCTGTGTACGGTACCTACACTACACTACCAGAGTCAACAGAACATGCTTGGGTACAGGTCTCCATCACAGACACTAACCATGTGTTGTAATACCTGTTGCATACGTGTCAACTGGATCACCTCAGTGGCCATGTGCAGAAGGCACCCAGAGGATTGGCTTATACATGTCACTCTCACCCTGATGGTCACTAATGTAGTGTCTGTCGATAGATTGCCTGCTGGAACATGGAAGGTTGCATGATACCAGTATACACAAACCCCCTACACAACCAATCTCTTCATGGACAATAGCCAGGTACACAGCTATGACTACCTGCAGCAATGCACCACAGTACTGACACATGTACGTGCACATTACTGAGGATAGCAGTGTTTGTGTGTTAGTACACCTGTAGTTGGGAATTCCATGACGGCCTTCACAACCATCTCAACACCCATTACCATAGTCAGATGTGACCACTGCTGTATTGGACATGACATGTACCCTGTTACACTCCTCTCCCTAATGGCTACATGTGCCTTGCAGTACCAGCACAACAGTGTTGTACAAATGGGTCGATAGTCATGGGAAACCCATTGAGGTCTGCCAAGTGTGTGTATATGTGCATTTCTGCATATCTGTAGGGTACACCATTCCGAGGCCACATACTACTATTACACTACACATTGTCACACAGTAGTACAGATAGTGTTATCACTGCCCATAGGTGAGGCATGGCAATGCAACACCCTACTATGCCTGTGGCATGTGCATTAGATGCTTATCCCTGCAGTACCACTGTTGTGATATACAATGGGTTGTATTGCCGTGTCGGCAATGTATGATAGTGGGTATGTCAGAGTGTCATAATAGGGTCCAGTGCATACAATATCCACTGGGGGATGTGGTGCTGTGTACACTGTCATTACACAATGGTACACCTGGTATATGTCCCACATACTACTTTCTGGTGACCACTGTCACCATCAACCATACAGGTAACTGATACCACAATACAGCCCAGTTACGCATGTGCTGTGTGCAGCATACCTCTAACACATTGGACACACAGACTAGTTAGCACCAATAAGCCCAGGTCTCTAAGATGTGTGTGTGTCTGTTATGTGTCTGTCAATGTATATATGATGGTATGACACACTATGTATTGTCCATATACAACCATTACATCCCCCATTACCATATTGTACATGTCTGTGGATGTTCTGCATGTAACATGTAACCTGGTACACTCGTCACCCTAAACGTTGTGTGGTGTGTGCAATGAAAGCCACACAGTTCAGTTGCACTACATACCTAGGTAGGTGACTAGTCACAGTGTTGCCAAGTAAGGATGTGCGTGTATGTGGATGTGTTGACATAGGGTTGCAGATTATACATGTCCCAGTGGGTCACCTGTCAATGTGGCACAGGCAATAACTGTTATAAAAACCTGTGACGTGTGCAACTGTACACCGGATATGTCACAGCCATGGTGTCACCACAGCGCCATAACCTTTATGGAATATGACTGCAAACCATCCTCCTGCTGACACATGTACACCTACAACACAAATGGATAACATTATGGAGATCACAATCAATCAGTGTTGCTAACAGCTGAAATGCATCATAGCTGGATGGCTACACTACCTGATATGTATGCATTACACATTACCCCTGACAACATCTTACACTGCAGTACATTGCTGCACTCTATTACAGTCACCGTGTGCATCAGAACCATATTAGCCTGTCCCTGCATCGATGTTATGGATGACAGGAATGTGGCACATGTATCATCATATGCACAGGGTGTGTTGCTGGTTTGCCAGAAGCTGAGGGTGGTCCATACATTTGACACCATGTGCGGGTTTAATTCTTTGATTGGGACATGGTGATGTGGTGTGTGTCGGTATGGGGTTGCCCTAGGTGTGTTTGCATAGTGTGTGGGTATGAAAGCACAGAGTTCTGCCATGTGGCTGCCCTATACAGGTGTATTTGGACAGCTGCAGACCATACCTGGCAGGGTGTGTAGTTCACCGCCTCAGGCCACAGACACACTGACTGTACCACATACTACATTCAATTAAATACATATATGTTGTACATACCTGTTAATGTTTTTTGACAGCTGTCTGTTGTTTGTAATGTTTTTTTTTTTTGTCTCTCTCTCTCTCTCTCTCTGTCTCTCTCTCCACTAGAGGGATTGAGCTGGTGTGAATACATTGCAGTATGGCTTTTGTAGGTGATGCACATGATCAGGTGATGGACTCCGCACCAATCAGTGTGCACCAGTTGCTAACTGCATGCAGCCTGCTGTGTAGTACTTCGGACAACCACTGTCATGGCAACCCAGTACTATAAAATACTGACTCATGTGGGCATTGTCCCTTAACCGTTCTAGTATGGGGGACATCCTTCCTGTATGTGGGCAGCAGTGTTACAGACAGCAGGTAGCAATACCTCTTACAGCAGGACTTGCAGCCACAGGCCAACTACACATTTATATAAGGTTAAAGACCTACAGACAGTGTGAGTAATGTTATGTGCATTGTATATTGCTGGTTTTACAGTGTTTGTGTATACATAGTAATTTAGGATGGAATGCAGTCTGTCTGCATAGCTCTCAACTGTGGGCCTATCCACATGATGGCCAGTGGATTGTCTGTTAGGTTTTGTCTGTGCACCACACAGGTCTTGTTCTAGATATATCACTGGTAGTCTGTCTGTTGCATGCTATCAGTACATGGTTACATCCATTTGTGTTTCTGATGTCTTATTCCTGCATAAGGGTATGTTGCAACAAATCCTGTAATGCCAGCAATTTCCAGGGTGTGTAACACCAATATTGCAAATATGGCCCTGTGTCCCTGCCTCTGTTCTCCACATATATGGCAGGCTTTGTCCTGCTGTGATACAGTTAGGGGTTGTTAGATAATGGCCTATCATTATTTATTGCTAGCATTCCTGCTATCATCCCAGTCATATCATGGACTCCCACAAAATATGTTGGTCAGGGTCCATACATATCGGAGCAACAGTTGGACAACATATGTGAGCCCTTGTACATTCCGGAGGTCAGTGTGTGGTACACAGTGTTCTTTGCCCTTTTACAACCTTTTATGGAAGAGGGGTATTCAATGCTATTAACCTAGGCTGTGACAACATGTAATGGATATCAGTGTTAAGACACATTGAAGTATGTGGCTGTAAACTTTCATACGTTCTTCCATGAGAACAGTGGTGGGCTACAGCTTACAGTGTTACACATAGTTCAGTTAGTCAGTGCGACTGTGAGATGTTAAGTTGAGCAATGTTATGTGACAGATACATTGACATTACCACAACTAATACAATTCCCCCTAAGGCTTCCCTACAGGGTGTAATTGGAGGCTGCTGAACTACATCTGTAATTGTTGATTGTTACTTATCTTGAAGGCAAATCCTTTGTCTACTGTTGCACTAATTGAAGGCCTTGGCCTGGACAGCATAGTATGTTATATATCCACATTGCTTGCATCTACTGTTTTGTATGGACCTTGCATTCATCACTGATTATATATTTCAAAGTCTATGTGTGGTAAGTAATGGCATACATTATTGTATAGTACACAAATTAAAGGTTTTCTGTGTATGCATACTTGTGTGTGGTGTCAAGTCCTTTGAATTGTGAGTGGCTATATGTTTAATTTAAGTATTCTCATTTGTGGGAATGGTTGCCACACTACACATTTCACAGGTGCCAGTTACAGGGCTTGTGGCTAAGGGATATACTTTGCACCCAGTACTTCCACACTACTACATATGTATGGCTACTAATACCTTTTGTCTGTGTATATGTGTATATACCTATTTATATCTCACATATCTATATATATATATATATATATATATATATATATATATATATATAGCTATATATATCAATATATATATATATATATATATATATATATATATATATATATATATATAAATACCTGAATATATTTGTCAGTGTATAGATGTGTGTGCATATCTGCACAATTGTAATGTGTACTCCTTCCACATTGTACAGTTCCTATGGTAGAATGACTTTTCTGCATGATATGTTACAGATATTGCCCTGACATTTTACAGGTGAATTGGCTTACTGGTAAACCATTGTAGCTATATTGTGGAGGGTCCTGGAGTCAAGAACTGCATGTGCTGGATATTGGATTGCACAGCATATCTGTTAGGGCTGTGGAGGGGGGTAATATAGAACTAATTACCAGGTATCCCTCATTTGAACCCCCACCCCCATTAACAGTGTATATGGTCTGTTATGTTGTATTGAGTGGTTCAGGATGTTGCTCCCATGTGGAAATGCTATACACATTTCTATCTGTATATATATATATATATATATATATATATATATATATATATATATATATATATATATATATATATATATATATATATATATATATATATATATATATATATATATATATATATATATATATCCATATATATATATATATACCTATATATATATATATATATATATATATATATATACACACATTTACATAATTATATATGTAAACCCTATATATATATATATATATATATATATATATATATATATATATATATATATATATATATATATATATATATATAGATATACATATGAACATATTTATCTGTCTATATACAATTGATATTATATGATTATTTGTGACCTCATTCTCTTGGCAATTGACATGGATGATCTTAGGATTAAAGTCAGTAACTAATGATGACACCTTTGTGTTTCAGACTTCAACCCCTTCAAAATATGTGTTTTAATACATATAACTGTTTAACTAGCAACATTTTAAGTGTATAAGAACAATATTGACATATATCCCTATTTGTACCTATATTTTGGCACACTTTTTCCAGAATTCTTGCATTAAGAGGTTGTGTGGTATGATATTACTACATTTCCTGTACTGTTGAATGATTGTACTGGATGATATGTTTGTGAAAACATCAGGGTTATGTATATCTGCCATGGCTTAGTGGTCAATCACTTTGTGTGTGGTGTGCGGGGTCCTGGGTGTCAGCCTTGCAGAGGCTGTTTATTTTGTTGCTGGGCAGAACACAGGCCACTGGATACAGAGTGATTAAGGCACTTTAAAGCAGTTGTAAGCAGGTCTGCGTGGTTTTGCGCAGAGCTAAGCACTGCTAACTTCCGGTTACAGTTTCTTACACTCTGTTAGCTTCTGAATTGCTTAACCTGTGTAGGTAGTGCTTACACCTATGCAAACCAGCTTAAACCCACTTACTGCTGCTTAAAAGTGCTTACTCCCACTTATCTACATGCTAATTTCTTTAAAAGAAAAGAAAAAGGGGTTGATAGGAAAGTGGTGAAAAAAGGGGCACAAAGAGGGAAAGACAGTAGGGAAAATAGCAAGGGATGTGCAGGAAGGGTGTAGGGAAGGTCCATAGCTGCCCATTTCTTCTACAGAAACAGCTGTGCATATACACAGAATTTGGAGGTAGATATGGACAGTCAAACCCCTGGGTGGGCGTGAGGACAACAATAACTCATTGTGATGTCAATTATACCAGATTACTTGTGTCCAGTGGACATATGTGCGAAATGGACAGCTATGTATGGGGCGAGATTTTTTTGTGGGAACAGATTTCCCTTTTATTTTTTCAGGTGAGAGTGGGATGTTGGGGAAGGGTAGTAGGTATATTTGGAGAGATAGGTTGGGTAGATTAACAGACAAGACAAACAAGATGCATACAGGGGAGGTATATGACACATGTGGGAGGTAAACACCTTGGACGGGGAGGGGTGTTTGGAAGTCGCAAGCCCATGAGCCCCCAAATGGAAACAGTGGGACTGAGGTCCCCACCCATGGGCAGTCACCACTGCACCTTCATGGCCCCAAAGGTGGCTGTGCTGGGTAGGAGGGGCAGGCTCACCCTCTAATTGTACCACGCGGCCCTCAAGCTGGCATAGCTGGAGTAGAATCTCCTTGTTGAGCTCCCTACGCACCATGGTCTGGATCTGACGGCGGTTGACAAGTACCTCTCCACCCCAGCTCCCGGGGGGCTGAGCTCCATCCCCTGCGGCAGTTCCACCTGAAGGTGGTACAGGGCCAACGAAGGAGGAGGTTCCAGGCTGGGCCCCAGATATGTTGGGGCCCTGTGCAATGCCCAGCTGAGGTGGGAGAGGTGGGTCCGCTGGGACCAACCTTCCCATACGGTTAGTAATAGTCAACAGCATTCAGGATTAGTTATAACAGCATGCATAGGTATTTCCATTAACCCAAGAGACCAGATTTACAACAGTTGCAGGGTGAGCAGAACACATGCATATATGGGACAACAGTGGCCATTACAACAGCATGCAAGTTTCATTGATGGCAACAGGCCACCAATATGGGAGTATATTAACATGGCACATCCACAGAACCAAATGTGAATGTTTATAAACCAATAGGACATATGCCCGAACAAAAGTTTGGAGTGTACATGTACCCATTGAGGTGTGTAATTAGGTTATTGTTGCACATATGGTGGGAGTGAGTGAGAGAGGTCAATTAACAACTAATATATCCCTGTAGTTTTCACAACTTTTTTAGTCACTGCAGTGATCTGTCCCTTGCATGTATTATTACACTACCCAATGGCCTTACTTTGTATAATTGTATGTTTGTAGATTAGTATATAAGTGGACTGTGTCTTACATATAGTGTACACCTCTTACCTGTTATAGCTTTTGAGAAAATCATTGTTAACACTACCTGACAAATTCTACACATACCCCTGATTCTATGCTTGTAGACAAGTATATAAGTGAACTGTGTTGTACCTACAGTCTACACCTCTTACCTGTTATAGCTGTGGAGGAAATCTTTGTTAACACTACCTAACAGCTTCTACACATACTCCCAGATTCCATATTGATGTTATACACAAACCTAACAATCTGTTGCACATACTCTGGTCAAGGCTTGACAAGATGCAGGTGCAGGTGTTAATGTGACATATTTTGAGAATAGCTGTCATACACTTTGGGTGAGATGCTACAATGACAGGTTTGTTTTCATATACATTCTTTGACTATGTTCAGGTCTGACTGTCAGGTATATGTCAGTAAACGCAGCCTACATTTCTTGGATCATCACACTGATTTGTCAGGGGAACAGGTTACTGGGCAGCAGATATGGGCCATTTATCTGGACATGCTGAACAAATCAGAACAGTTGAGGGGTATGACTATGCCTACAGCTAACTACCTGAACATTCTGCCACAGTCTGTACAGTTGATGGTTATGATTATGCTTACAGCTTACTATCTAAACATTCTAGCATATTCTATACAGTTGTTGGGTCTAATTATGCATACAGCTTACTATCTGACCATGCTCACAAACTCTGCACGGTTGTGGGGTATGATTATGCATACAACTTACTACCACTCCTGGGATTCAAACCCCTGCTGTGTGTGGTAAAAATATTACAGTTGACATCACAGTACACTGTGCTATCAGGGAATTGATGTGAAGCATTCCAATGTTTTCTGTCTAAGTCTCCCTCAGTTGTACAATATGGCTGACCTCTTGGGACTTCCAAAATTGTTAAACTGAACCTCCTACACATTTTATCTGCATTCAACAGTGTGGGTAACACCACTTATTACAACAGTACTATTTATAGAATGCAGCACTACAACAACATATGAAAGCAGAATGTACACAAGCATTCCAGGGGCTATACTTTTGTTCACAAGATATTACACCTTTATTCCACACAACCTATATGACAGTCTTCCTGTCATATTGTCTAGTTTATTCAGTACATCCCAAACACAATACATTTATATACTGGTACAACACTTTCTAGAACTGTTATATTTATTTGTTATGACAGTGCATGCAAGATTATTAGTAACCTGCCTCGTGACACAGCCTTTGCAGCCTAGAAGCATGGGCTTGCTGGTTCACAGCCCGCTCATCTGCAGCTGTCAGAGAAATACAGTGATATTTAGCCATTACCTATCCATAGTATACACAAACTAGGCAATCATTATCTACATAGTAGAATGAGTACTTAGTGCTGGGGCATTGACCATCTGCCTTGGTTATTGGATCCACTGCTCCAAGTGATCCCCACTTCACCACTTCAGGTTAGCATGGTGATGCCTAACCTGCTCACTAGTCCGGGGGATACCAGTAGCACTGGTGAGGTCATGGGCGAGACTGCCCCAGGCCTCCACTTTATACTGAGAGCCCTGATACTGGCCCTGCAGTAGTCTCTGCTCATGGTGTTTTACCAGGAGCCATACCATGAATCTGGACTCTTGGGTGCCCCAGCGCTGTGCTCTAAATCAAGTGCCTTCCCCTACTCCAGCCATTCTGCCTACAGTAGGGAGCTGCAACCAGTTATGGGAAGTATCCGTGCCTCTGGGGTTTAAATAAGCCCGATTTCCCACACTTTCCCGTGATTGGATGGTTTTGAAAAGGCTAAGCTATGGGCAAACCTGCTTACCTAATGTTGGCATTGCTTAAAGGGGTATACTACTGGACAGATTGAGTTAGCCAGCCTGCACACTGCTTACATCAAATAAGCTGATCTGTGCAATGCTTAGCATTGCTTAATGTTTAATTAGCATTATATTTTCCTTTTGGCATTGATTTATTATTTGTTGCATGTTATATCTATGTCTGGTATCCATGATTCATGTGTACGTACACTTTATGGGGTCCTGGGGACTTCAACACTTTATTACAATAACAACTGGCATCTGGCCTTACTGCAGTACTACAGTTCACATATTTATGTTATGTGGCAGGTAATACAACATCAGAAACATCACACTGTACATAGATTCATTTCACATGTTCCATTTTTATTTTCCTATGGTGAGGATTTTTTTGTTGAAATCTCAACCTTATGTACTGTTATGATGGCTTAGTGGTTAACTACTTTGACTGTAGTGTACAGGGTCTTGGGTTTGAGCCTTCCAGAGGCTGTTTATTTTGTTGCAGGGCAGAACACGGGACATTGGATACAGAATGATTAAGGCACTTTAAAGCAGTTGTAAGCGGGTTTGCGCGGGTTTGCACAGAGCTAAGCACTGCTAACTTCCGGTTATAGTTTCTTACATTCAGTAAGCTTTTAAATTGCTTAACCTGTGTAGGCAGTGCTTACTCCCACGCAAACACACTTAAACACGCTTACTTATGCTTGCATATGCTTACTGCTGCTTATCTGGGCTTAAACCTGCTTACTAGTGCCTTATTCATTAGGACACTGACACTTCACATGTGCATTTCCTGTAATACTCCAGTTCATAAATATATGTTATTTAGTGGGTTTTGCAACAAAAATATTGGTTATAATGTGCTTTGCCATGTAAAATAGACTGTGCTGCAGTGGGACTGGAACTGGGAATGCCTGCTTATTAGGCGAATGTGCTGCCCATTACACTATTGCTGTGCTGCTTTATTTGCATATATCTTCCTTGTTATCCTCTTCAGCCTTTTAAGCTGCTTTAACCGTAGCTAAGCGATGGGCACACCCGCGCACCTACGGTTAGCTGTACTCAGATTTAAAAAATAAATAAAGGGGTTTCTTCATTTGATTTGTATGTATTGCTGCTGTTGTACACATGGGGAATTGTTGGTGGGGATATGCGAACACCTATGAGTGATCTCATTCATTTCTTACCACTTTCTGCTGTTCTACATTGCAGGGGCATGTTTATTCTGAGAGTTCTGCTCTCAGACTTGTCCCCTGCATGCTCCGTGTAAGCCTAGGAGTTTGGGCAGCGAACCTTCATTAATATGCATGGCATGCTGCCATCCTGCTCCTAAACGGGCACTTCCATGCAGGACTAAGCTAGTCTTGCATGGAAGATTAGTGAATCTGGGAGAGAATAAGTGACTTACTTCAGTGTAAAATGTATCTATAAACAGGCTTAATACTGGGATCAGATTCCAAGACACCTGCTCTCACCGTAAGTAATTGCTTACACTGAGAGTGTGTCTTTTGGAGTTTGAACCTGTATCTTACTGTCTTGCCACTCCTTTTTAGAATGTGGTGCAATAAATACACTGATGATATTAAGTTAGGGCAAATTGCAAATTCAAAATAAGTCAGCAACTTAAAGCAAAAAAAAACAAAAAAAAAATCTGGATGCATAGGCCAAGACTAATAAATGCAGTTTATGGCTTTAATATGTGCATAATGAATGCACATAGGCAAAAGGAAATAAGTTATAGTTCAGTAAAAATGTTGCATTTATTATTGTTAAAGCAGATGGGATAGTTGTCTCTGTTTGTCATTTCTTCTGATCTAAACACCAGATATTTTAATTTTGATTTTTAAACATTCAGTATGCTATACCTAGACTATACTAAGTTTTTTTTCCTCCTTGCACAACTTAGACATGAAAATGTTGAGAAAGTTCAATGTCATTGTAATAAATATTTATGGGCGGGTTTTCATATATTCATCCAAGATTAAATAATCTTGGAACTGTTCATAGGTTCATAGGTTCATAGGTGTGTACTAGGCTAACGGCCCTGGAGCCTATATAAGCCTAGCCCAAGAAGATTCCTTGGCATCATGCTGCCCAAAGTTAGTTCCCAGTGCCCCTGCCAAGCAAGGCCACTGAAGTGATTCTCGTGGTGAACTTCCTATTGCCCAACCACTTGTCAAGATTTCTCTTAAAGAGGGCCAGTGAAGTGCTCTGCTTGAAAAAACGGCGATGATTGATACTCAGAGTTGATTGTCTTGTATATTGCATGTATTCAGTATTGAAAAAAATAGCTAGGAACCTGCTGCCTACTCCTAGTTGCCATTATTCAAAACTGTCTAAATATATGTCAGTTTTAATTTTAACTCATATGGTAAATTTGATTGCCTCACTTATATAAAGAGTTCTAAATTGGTCTTTTTATGATGGAAGAAAATGCTGTCAATTTTGGAATGGCATTTATCCATCTTTAATGTCATATTACCAGGGGCGGCTCGTGCTATCGGACTGCAGGACTGCAGCCCTCCCACCTAGAAACAAAAGAAATAAAAATTGTGAAACATAAAATTAAAAAATAAATTTTTACGAGTACCAGAACTTCCGCGCATGCGCAGACACACTCAGACTGCCCCACAGCTGCCCAGGAATCTGTGCGAACTTGGACTGCCTGAGTCAGCAGTCCAGATACAGGGAAGGTATTTTCTGCCCCGCAGATGCCCAGGAATCTGTGCGGTAGATGACCGCACAGAACAGTGGAGCTCCGGACTGCTTGATCCGCAGACAGGACCAATCGAAGCTCTCGCAGGACCAATCAGGAGAGAGGTAAGTTGAGTTTGAAGCATTGAAGTTGAGCAAGGGTTTCCAAACAATGGTGGAGTTGGACCTTGTGTGTGGCTTGCAGGGAAGCATTGAAGTCGGTCGAGCATGTTCCAGACAATGGAGTTTTGCTGCTTCAATCCGGAGAGAGGTAAGGTTTGCTGAAGTCGGTCGAGAGTGTGTGTGTGTGTGTGTGTGTGTGTGTGTGTGTGTGTGTGTGTGTGTGTGTGTGTCTGTGTCTGTGTCTGTGTCTGTGTCTGTGTGTGTGTGAAATGCCCCTGTTAACACATAGTGGTGGGTAGAGATACTCAGGCTTGAACCCTGTACCTTGGATGCAGGTGGCAAAGACCTAAATTCCCTACCCACCACTATTTGTAAATATTGCAGATTTTTGCCTCATATTTGTTCTGTTCCTCATAAAATCTGTGGTTTCTGTATCTTCAGTTTTCCTTGCAAAGGTTTGTAGTGCAGTGGTGCACTGGTAGCATTGTTGCCTAACAGCTACAGGTTCTCTGGTTTGATTCTTGGCTGGGATACCTTCTGTGTGGAGTCTGCATGTCCTCCTATCCCTTACAAAGATGTGTCTGGAGTGTTTCTCCCTGCTCTGCTGAAAATTGGCTTTGTTTTGTTCCAAGTCAGACTAGTTTCCTTGTTAACAAATGTTTAAAAATAACAGGCATTTGAATTTCAGACTTCATATTCTTCAGAAAGTACATGTTAAAACAACCCTTTATTCTAGCAATTGTCTAAGTTTATAATATGGATATTTGAAATTTGCCCATATTTTTGGGAATGTATTCCCCCATTATTGGCCTCGTCCAGGTATTTTGTGCTAAGGTTGAGAGCTATGGTGAGAACTGAATTCACTGAATATGTTTGGCAGCTGTATTCCCACATTATTGGCTTTTTTCAGGTGTTTTTTGCTAAGAGGTTGACAGCTATGGTGAGAACAGAATTCACTAAATGGTAGCCATTTAAGTTTGTCTTCCTCTGTTTCAGCTGATTTGGCATAGTGGTATGTTTCTCTGACTGTTTTGCATAGGGTCCCCCGGGTTCAAGACGTGGCAGTGAAATGTATGGTGGTAACATATCATTTTATTCTAGCAACTTTCCAACATTATACAAGCAAAGTTTAAAAGTGTCCCTTGTTTTTGGCCTTTTGTCCCCCCCCCCCATAAATTTTGGCTTTTTCCAGATTTCTTGTGCTGCAAAGTTCAGAGACACAGCTGAGTGTCAATCAGATTTTACAAGGAGCTGAGAACTGCAGGGGAACAAAAGTTTAGTGCTGCTTATGCAAAGTCTGCTTGCATTGTTAATAGCACAACATGTAGTGTACTTGCTTTTGATGCAGAAGGCTGTGGGTTTTACTCCCACAGTAGGTAGATGCATTGCTGATACTGTACTGTGTTGTAAAGGGGGTGGATGCTGCAGTCCTTTTTGGCAAAGATACCTAGTAACTATGAACCTGTTATCAGTTTGCCATCCATTCCCTATTGCGGTATTACTAGCTTATCATTTTTTTAATGCATGCAACATAGGAAATTTATTCTTCAAGGGCAACAGGCACTTTATTTGTAGATGAAACAATGACATATAAAGTTGTTTGCTAGCAGCAACCTCTTTATTAGTTACATATTTCTTTAATGTGGATATTACTACTTCAGAGATTGTGCATATTTACTGATACTGGTGGACTATAGAAGGTTGAGTAGACTTTTTTATGATGGAAATGTTCTGAATTGGGCAGTTTTGTCATTGGTGCATGCATTTTGTTTCATTGTTTACTGGAAAAATGTTCAAAACAATACATTTAAAATGCCCTCTAACAACTGTACTGTATTGTACAAGGAATATAATGTAATAAAGTCAGGAAGGTGTATCAAAGAGCATGTGTATGTTTCATGTTCAAGGGGCCTATGATTTTGAAAACAGCCCAAAGTTAATCTTTATCTGCCACTGGCAAAATGTATTTCTTTCATGTGAGTTTCAAGGACAGAGAAGTTTTAATGCTAAGTCTATTTTCATTGTGACACTGCATTGCTGTGTTTAACAGATATCTATTAGGGTTTGTGCTGTAAAATGCAAAATAAAATTTTCAAATGAAATCTAAATCATTGCAGAAGTAAAGCAGTATGCACATTACAGTGTTTATGGTAAATGGGGCAACATAACCAAGGAATGGGACATTGGAATGGCTGCAGGGGGGAGGTTACATTCGACCATGATTTTGTGAGGGGGGGAAGGGTAGCAAACTCAGACAGCCCAAGTTGAACTATACCTCTCAGTTGTCCACATTTTTCCAGAATTAATAGATATTTGCTTCTTATTTTTGGTTTGTTCCTCATAAAATGTGTGGTTTTCTAGCAAATCATTTAAGAATGAAGTCACTAAATGACAGACATTGAGTTTCAGACGTCATAACCTTCAGAAAAATGCATGCTAATGCAAGACCTGCTATTCTATCAACTGTCTTAAGTTTATACAAGAGCAATTTTTAGTATTGTTTGTATGTTCCCCCAATATATTTGGCCTTGTCCAGATTTCCTGCATTAAGAGGTTGAGAAGTACATGCAAATCGCTTTGTAGAATTAGGAATATCCAAACGTCTCAATTGTCCCCAATTTTGGCTCAAAATGTTGCTCTCCCATAATAATCCCTCCTCAAAATGGCAATTTTGGAAGAAAACGTGGAGGGTTTACAATTATATATAACTCTAATGATCAGAGTTATAGATTACTTTTATTTCAAAAATGCATGTAGATGCTCTTATTTTGTTAGCTGTTCAAGTTAACAGTGTTAATATTAAAAAGTTGTCCCTTTTTTGACTGGTTCCCAGCTGTATTGTGTGGCAACTTTATATTTTTGCATCACATTTTAGGTCTGTTTTTCATAAAATTGTGTTTTTCTGGCAAATTAGTGGCAAGTCATTAAAGATTGAAGTTAGAAAATAATAGCAGACATTTGAGTTTCAGATTTCATACCCTTCAGAAAATTTGTACTAATGCAAGACCTACTACTGTTCTATTATCTAAGTTAATAAGAGCAATATTTAAAAATTGTCCTTATTTTTGGGCCTGTGTCTCACTTCTAGTTCTATGTATGGCTTTGTCCAGATTTCTTGCTCTGAATTTGAGAGGTATGAATGTCAGAGCCATCACCATCAGCCAGAGACATTTCAAATCGTGACATACTTGTTGCACCCCACTCCCCATTGTAGTGGCTCTGGATGTGTCCAAGGAAGGCAAGGAGCAGTTATGCAGTGTAAGTGTGCAGAGTATTCCCCCATCCAAGGCAGACCACAAATATGACCGTGGCTTTTCATCTGTCCTTGATTTTGCAGAGTGTTCTGGTTTTCTGTCATATTTTTATACTGTTGATTTATGCTTCTTATTATGCAGGAAATGCATGCTGTCACAGTGCCCTGTTGCTCTGTTTAAGTAGCAATGATTTAATGATCATCAGGTAAGCTTGTCGGAGATTGTAAGATGCAAGTAAGCTTTAATAAGCATACTGTTAAATAATTACCAGCACTGAAGGCCTTTTCGTTGTTGCCATGCAGAGAATATTTACATAACTAGATAATGTATAACTTGGGTATTGAAATGCATATGACAGTATTTGTAATAAAAGGACAGGATTACAGTATTTTCAGAAGCTCATTACATTTGTTGAAGACTTGCAGTCATCTTTTGTTGGAGACTTGCAGTCATCTTTGCAGGCTTTACCCGTAAACTAAACAGAATGCCAATCTATCATATGTGGTCCATAACTTGTGCAGGAATCCGTTAAGAAATTTATCTTGAGCTTGTTTCTTGTTTGCTGTTCATTTTTTACTTTGATCATGTCTTCCCCATGAAACAAGTAAATAATTTTGTCAGGCAACAGGTCTTTTGGATAAGAAACATTTTTACAAGTGGGGGTATCACAGAGATTGCTACTTTCAGCATGTTACTTGGTAATTTTATAAAGCTGAATATAAATTATAATTAGAACTGCAGTGCAAGGAGTAGTGGTTTGAGTTGAGTGCTGCTTGTTTTTTAATACTTGATTTTGACTGGCATTCCAGTAATGTATTTAAAAAGTAATTTATTTTTTCATGCCTCCATCTGGATATTAAGTAAGTTGTCATGTAGCCAATGCATTGAAATATTTTTGTTCTTCTACACTTCATTTTGTCTTGATTGAACTCTCATAATGACTGTTTGGCACCCAGGGCAGCATATTTAATTAAAGTTCCAGTTGTTGTGGTTTTGAGCATAGATCCACACCTTTCTATTTGACCACACCCCTTCCTATTGGCCACACCCATTCAGCTGTCTCCTGCAGCCCTCCTTTAATTTGAAGTCACCAGCCGCCACTGCATATTACTATTAAAATATTAAAAGTATGAGTTGTAAATGACAAACCCAATGCACAACCAGTAGCCTCATTATGTAACCTTTTTAAAATGTGAGTCTCATCTCTCTTAGCAAGTCTGTAAATTGCCTTATATACATTTAAGCTGATTAGCCTTTAGTGTTACTTTATCTTGCTAGGATACTCATCTTATTCATAAAGTGTCTTTGAATCCTTTTTAAACTAATTATATATTTTTTCAAAATGGGTTTATATATATATATATATATATATATATATATATATATATATATATATATATATATATTAAAGCATATATAGATGCATATATTCATAGATATATTCCTTATCTACATATATATCTATCTATCTATCTATCTATCTATCTATCTATCTATCTATCTATTCATTCGCATTTATAAGTTCATAAGTATTCCATGGCCACTGATTGCTATGACCATTCACAACTTGCCAGTGTCTTCCATTAGGTTACATCTCCTTTCTACTACTCTGGTGTAAAATTATAATACCTATTCAGTCCTCTTTTTTACTGTTTAAAGGAAGATATTGAGTCACACTGCTTAACATATAGGGTGAGTTTATTCCAGAGGTTTAGAAAGTGCTGGGTTATTAACCTGTCACTTCACTGTGTTTTATTTATGTATTGGTGATCTTATAGGGTACTGATTCTATTGCTGGTGGGAGATACTGAGCTTACAGAGGAATAGTATAGGAGATCCATGGCAATCAGGTCTCTAATAATGCAGTAAATGAGAGATTTTTCCTTGAAAGTCTGTAAGATATATAAATATAAAAAACAAATACCCCCTGTGATGACCCACCACTATCCCAGTAATCAAGCACCCTCAATCCTCACGACTGGCAACAGTGGGAGAATGTACACTGGGAGGACAACAGGTACACACACTATTATCAGATGCAGCTTTTTGAATCAAGTGCAATTTCCCTTAAGAGCACACAGAGACCACAGTCAGACCGGGGTTAGTTTTTTCCTCTTTCTCCAGATCCCCAATAAGACTTCCCACTGGCACAGCTATAGGGCTGAGATCTCAGCTGACTGACCAAGAAAAGACCCCCAGCACCCTCGCTGTCCAACAAGTGCTTCGTGTCCCTGCCCAAGTAGTTAACACACACTCTTTTGAGGTTTGATTTACAAACACACACCTGGGAGAGGCTGGTACAGGTTTACTAGCTATGCCCCCTTTTGCCCAGACTATAACATAGTTATCACCGCCACAAGTCAACTCCTTCTCAGCTACTTTTAGGCCCTTAACAAAGGGTGTCCAATCTTACAGTACAATATTAATATTAATACAAATGGCATTTGACCAATACAAGGCTATTAGGAGTGGCCGACACAGTGTCACCAAATAAGTATGCAAGCACTCTCAAAACTTAAGTATCTCTACACAGATCAGCCACAATGAAAGGTTTAAATATATATAATAATAAATAATAAAAGAACAAGAAAATACTCAGTATATATTCACACTGGCATTAGAGTATAAGGATGTTAAATACAATGAAGGAGAGACAGCAGCAGTTTCATCTTTCACATCAGCAGGGGAATATTCCTTATTGCAGCATTCCTCATGGAACACAAAAATCAAAAGTGAATTACAGAGATGGAGCAAGAGAATTTGATTTGGAGCTCCATGCAATACATTCATGTGCCCCCAATCCCACAAGCCTTAAACATAGCTTACAAGCTATCAGTATGACAGCATGATTATCTCTTATTATCCAGCTTGTAAACTGTCATCAAAAGCTCTGCTTTTTTCAGGTACTAAAACTACATTTAAAACATATATAGAATTTTAATAGTTAAGCTGCATAACAAACGATCATAACTGATTTTTTTAGTAGACAGATTGTGAACTAACTATCTTTAAAAAGTAACAGAGGTTTGGAAGCTAAACAGTTTAGCAACTGTCTAGTATGTGATAGCAAATTAAATCCCTTAATATCACCTTCAAAGTTGGCAAACATTTGGTACCCTACAAGATGTTGGGAGAGTCAGGTGCATTGTTCTTCCTGCCCTTTATACAGCACTGATGCATTACATAGTCCAACGAGCCTGTGAGGATCAACATGTTTCACAAGCATACAGACTATTTAAGCTGTTGTGCCACTGCAGGTCACTAGTTGGTGATATTGCACTAAGCATTATAATCTATCAATTCCAGAAGAAGGCAAGACTTTGGCATCAAGTTAAGTTCTGCCACTGGGTCTTCTGCCATGCAAGAATGCACCTTCATTCCTGATATTCTCTTTTTGAGCCACATCTGAAAGCCAGAAATAAACCTCATATTTATTGTTGCACCAGCCTTGTTTTGTGCCTCCATGCCTATGTGTTTGTAATCTATGTGAATACCTTGGGGTGAGGGTGGGAGTTCTCCTTCTGCATAGTTTTTTATGTGTACTTGCCTTGAGAACAAGCTGGTAGTTGGGCTGGTAAAGCTAAAACCTCTATAGTTTTATAAAAAATGTATTAGTTTTACATGTGTTTTCTGCATCCACAGTGTACACATACCTCTCAACTGTACAGATTTTCACAGAATGTCTAGATTTGTGCTTCATATTTTTTGTTTGTTTCTCAAAAATATTGTGTTTTTTTTTGGCAAATTACTGGCAAATCATTTAATTAAAGAATTCTATCAACTTTATAAGTCTATAAGAGCAGTATTTAAAATTGCCCCTATTTTTGGGCCTTTATCCCCCCATTATTTATATCTTTGTTCAGATTTCTTGCTGTAAGAGGTTGAGAGGTATGAACATATATATTGTACAGTCCGCATTGCAAACATATTCTTGCAACAGCCCTACTGCACAATATAAGTGCCCAGTTTATCCTGTGAAGGACAGTAATATATAACTTCTCAATAGTAAGTATCCTTAGGTAAAGAACCATAACATCAAATTATCAAATTCACTGCTTAACAAGCATCTTCAGTACATTTGATTGGAATAATATAGTGGACAACCTGTTCATCGAAGCAAATCATTCTCAAAAACTTTTGAGGTGTCACGTCAATGTTTTCTTTAACAGACCGGTTATTGCAAAGCCAAAGGAATAGTCTAAATACAGTTGCTAAATAAGAGCAGAGCTTAGTTTAATACTCATTATCATATTATGCATGTTATTTCCAGCATTACAGTAATTTGTCTCACTGAAGAAAATGCTTTCTGTGTACCAAGGAACTTGGCATGACCTTGATGCTGAAATGCATATACAACATAAGATAAGCAGGAATAGAATTAAAGCTTCAATACAAGTTAGGTTAATTCAGGCTTGCCCACCTCTTTTAAAACAAGAGTAGCATCCATCCAAGAAATTAATAATATATTTCCATAGCACTGAGTATCTAGTAATGTTGCTTGACTAAACTCAAACACACGCATGAATGCACACACACACACACACACACACACACACACACACACACACACACACACACACACACACACACACACGCACACATGCACACATGCACACACGTTTGTCTATCTCTGACACACACACACGTGTCTATCTCTGACACACACACACACACACACACACACACACACGCACATACACCACGTGCACACACACACACACACACACACACACACACACACACACACACACACACACACACACACACACACACACACACCACGTGCACACACACACACACACACACACACACACACACACACACACACACTTGTCTATCTCTCACACACACACACATACACACACACACACACACACACACACACACACACACACACACACACACACACACACTCTACTTCTTTAACGAATATTGTCATATGACATTCCATTCATTAATGCAACTATGAGTAGATACAGAAACAGACACATATATAAATACGTACACAACTGTCTCTCTCTCTCTCTCTCTCTCTCTCTCCCTCTCACACACAAACCCACACGTACATGTTGTTTAATTAGTTGATATCATCATATGACATTTCTTCTGTTTATGAGAGTTACAGTATGCAGTAGTGGGGGCAGTGACTTCATACAAGCGTCTGAAACTTATAAAATCAAAACCATGTACATTAATGAACCAGTCTGTGGTTGCAACTAATAGCAGACTTACAACTATAATGTCATTAGGTGTTTAGGTCTTTTGACTTAATATGATGACTCCAACTATTGCTAAGAGCAGTCCAAGCCTTAAACTAAGTGAAGACAGAACACACAAACTGCTTTAGTAAGCATGCAACAGGCTCAACTACAATTGGCTAAGAATTCTCAGAAGATAACAGCACAGGATTTAGCAAGACTTTCTGGGAAGGGTGTGTTCAAACATCCGATTCTTGGAAAGGATTTCAAAATTATAAAATGCATGTCAAATATAATGAAAGAGAAAAGAGATGAATTTAGCAAACTTGTGCTTTTTTTTCTTTACTTTTTCTTTTTGGTTTATTAACCACCATCTGTTCTTCAATATTTGTAAAATAAAATTCAGCTCAGTGATGGCACATCATAACTGTGGCATAAAAAAATTAAAAAGGTAAAGGCATTAGAGCGCTATTACAAACTGATATGCCAGAGGGAGCTGTTTTATGTATGACCCAAAGATTCATAAACTGTTATGTGAGATGATGCTATGTGGATGTTTTCAGCATCCAGGCTCAACAGATCTGCTAAACAAGCAGATTTGTATGTATATGCTGCAATCATGAACCATTCTGACTACCAGATGAATGATGCCACATCCTAGGGTCTAGGTTGGTGAAGCTATATACCCACATGTCTTAATCATTAAAATTACTATAGGCTGATGGTGATTTTGAAAAATATGGATGTCTTGGTTTCTCAGTGGTTAATGTTTCTACATCAAAGCTTCAAGTCCCATAGTTTAATCCTTTCCACTGCTTGCTGTTTGTGTGGAGTTTGTACATTTTCCTCAGATTCATGCTAAATAACTGAAGGTAACCCAGTTTCCAGCAGAATAGATTTTGTTTTTTTAACAGTTGTTCTATATATACATACCTACATATAAAGATATATATATATATATATATATATATATATATATATAAAGCAAAAAATCTGGACAAAGCCTAAAATGATGGGGGACCAATAGGGACAGATTTTAAATATCGCTCTTACAAACTTAAAAAGTTGATAGAATAATAGGTTTTGCATTAGCATGAATTTTCTGAAGGATGTGGAGTCTTAAACTAAAATGTTTGTCATTATTTAATTACTTCAGTCCTTAGCTATTTGCCAGAAAGATAAAGATTTTAGGAGGAGCAGACCAAAAATACGAGGCAAAATCTGGACATTCTGTGAAAATCTGTACAGTTGAGAGGTATGAATATACATATTTGTGTATGTATGTGTGCGCATGTTGTGCATGTGCATGTGTGTGTATCTGTGTGCATATATACAAATAAATAGACAAATTCATGCATACATACTTTTGCATGTATGTGGGAGTGTGTTTGTGTGTGCATATACCTATCTATGTATACTGTATATATATACAGAGAGAGAGATTGAGAGAGAGAGAGACCCACGCACACACACACACACACACACACACACACACACACACACACACACACACACACACACGTGTGCGTGTGGCTATGAAAAAATATATAATAGATTCAATGTGGCAACTAGGCATGAGGGCTGGTCAGACATGGCCCATTTCAGCCATGAGTTTCATCATGGTATGTTAAGACAGTTATAAATAAAACATGAATGTAGAACTACTTATATTATATTGCAAATATTTACCAGAGTCTGATTGCCATGAGTCTATCACTAAGTCTGATCACATCCCTTATTGTCTTCTGAAGGGTCTCCCTCACTACAGCTCCTATACCATTTCTAGTCTACACTCCCCTCTGAGAAGTAGTCTGTGGATCCTAAGCCAAGTTACTTTGCTGCACTGCCCCTTTCATCATGTCTCCTTGATACATAAGATGTCCATCGTCATCCTTACCATCATGTCATCTACTTCCAAGCTGTGTCCTCCGAGTGAACCAACATTGAGTGTAGCAATTTATAGGTTCATGTCCAGCTTTCATTCCACAGAGCTATTCCAAATAACCCAGTCTGGGAAACTGGACACTGGCCAGCCAGTAGCTTATTGACACAGGGCTGCTAGGCATTAAGGTCACTTATATCCCTCCAACCATTAGCATGGGTCCCTGGCATAGGTCAGGGTAGGTAGGGACTTCAACTCACTTATCACTAACAAATACTGGTGTAAGTAACCCCACAAAGACATGGAGAACATGTAAATGTCATACAGACATTGGATGGAGGTCAGAATTCAATCTTGTCCCTTGTGCATAGGAGGCAAAGACATTAAACAATATGCAAACTGCTCAAAATAAAGAATAAAATCAAACAATAATAATTAACTAAAGCAGTACAGCAAAACTGAGCCCACCCAATCATATGAGAAAGGCCATTTACAATAAGAAACAAAAGCTGTAATTAAGCCAGTGTAGCGCACACTCAGAATATCTCCCACCCCTTTTTGTCACCTACTAAATCTTCATTGTGTGTGGCCCTCTGTCCTCCCTAATTCTTATTTTTCTATCTCTTCATTATTCTTATTTTTAATCATGCCACTATCTGTACCCCCAAACCGCAACTTCTCTTTTCATTTGTTCTTCTTCAGTTCCTTACACAAGCTTTGTCACCCACTTTGGTCTGCACCAATTCCTACTTGAGCGTTTTCTCCACAGTATACATACTTGCCTCCCCTTGCCTATCCTTTAACTATAGTCTTGCATCAATAGCAGCAGTATATGACAAAACAATGGTACCTCTCTGCCCCATTTTAAGACTCTCCTTCACTATTCTAGGTTTCCACTATTCCAAGCAAGCCCATCACAATTTTTCTTTATAAAATGCATTGAAAACCCCACTGTCCTCCAGGATGTTTCAGAGTAAATATTCTTGCTTACAATTCTCCTAGTCCTCACAGAGTCTCAAAGTAAATATCAAAAGTTAGGTACAATCAGCATTTTCATTATGCTGTTTTTTTTTTTCGTCAGCGAGCTCATATAATATTTCTGTACTTTTATTGCTTTGTTCATATAGTTGTATCTCTTTAAGTTCTATCAAATATTCTAATTTTTATTTGTACTAGTGCGGCACATATTTTGTGGCCATAAATATTTTACTCTTGTCTCTAGTCAATGTCTCTAGTCAATATCAGTTTAATCCCCACTTTCCTTTGCCCTTCCTTCAGTCATTGTACATAAGACATGCTCTGTGGCGTCACCTTTGTGCTGACCTTCCAGTCAGTATCAGTTTTAAAGGTCCAAAAATATTTCAAAGATGGGAGGCAGTTTCCTGAGTCATACATTATCTGACACTGGGGATAATTTGCATGAGAATACCCACAGAATACAAAGAACATTAACTTTTTCTCATTTATAACACACTTTCTTATAAACAATATGTTTTTAAATTGTATAGCTAACAATAAGCAGGGTTTTCAGTACTGCTTTAATATTTACTATACTTTTTCCATACTACTCACAGCCAGCAATTAGGTATATCACAGTAATGTTTTCTTTACATGGAAGGATACTCTTATCAAGATGTTTTTTCCATTCATACTTTACCATGTACGCACTTTTAACTGCAGCAATAATATGTGTGTTTATTCAGATATTTAAATATTTCTTACGGAATCTATACTGGCTTAGTTACAGCTTTTATTTTTAGTTGTACATAGCTGTTCTCATGTGATTGTATGATCTCTTTTCCTTTTTTACTGATTTTTTTTTTGCTTCCCCTTCACTGCCCTTCATTCTTACCAGATTGGCACCCTAGCACTTGTCTGAGCCATGTCTACCAGCTCCGTACCTCCACCCCCTAGAACCTTCAGTCTGGTGTACCTGCTAGGCCAGTCACAGAATGAAGTTAACCGATCTTGGCTCATCTATGCATCTATTCAGGTGGGGGTCTTTACTTATACTCTACCCACTGTTCCCCACTCCTTCTTGTGAATCCCCAGTTTTAGTCTGGGGGGCTGGTATGCAATGGAGATGTGGGGCATTTTGCCCTGCCTCTGCAGCAGCTCATTCTTGTCCCCACCCTTAATCCCTCCCTGTAGACACACCTACCTAGTGCTTTCCCCACCTCCTCTAGTGATCAACACTGTAGATTCAAATCCCTTCCTTGCCACTCCATCAGTCAAGCAAGCTGTTAGTCGAACCTGGGTTGCCTGGTGTTGTAGCAGGGCTTTATTCTTCTATGCCACCACAGTGACCCTTTTGTATTGATTTAATTAATTATTATTGTCTGTCTGTTATCATGTTTTCTTTATAGAGACATTTCTCCCCAGGACTCAGCTGTAAATGTGACCTCCCAGTTCGACATTGTTTTTCAAGCACTGGAAGGTTTAGTGGCCGAGCAGTCTCATTCATTAAATAATACAGGAGACACAGACATAATGAGTCTAAATGTGACTTACCGAAGGATGTTTAACATACAGATATTATGGTTCAGCAGTAATTATTTTTCATATTGAATTGACAGTCTGTTGAAGAAAGTCATTACAGGTCTTACTGTGTAATAAGGAAAAGGGGATAATTTTTATGCTGAGCTAGGAATCCCACCTTCAGTGTGAATATAACCTAATGAAAGCATGCGTTGGTAAAATTATTGTATTGGCTATTGAGGAGATAGAAATCTGTCGGAGATAAGATATACAAGAATTTTAGCATGACTATATTATTGTTCAGTAATATTTATTTCACACATTTTGTTGGGGAAGTATGTATTTTAAAGATATGGATAATTACATGACTTTTAAATAACAATGCATATATAATACAACAGCAGATGACACCAAATACTTTTTAAAGGAATTCCTTGGTGGTCATTGGCGGTAGTCAAATTCCTCAGCTTTATCGTTATATATTGCAGTACATATACAGAATGTAATATGGATTGCTAAGCATTTACATTATAAATTCAAGTGACAGTTGCTCTTGAAATGAGGCAAGAGTTACATAATAAAAATGGCTTTACCCAGCTGAAGAGGGATATGAATATATTAGACTTTGGTCTTGCATAATGCTCCATGTTTAATATAAATCATATGCAATTTTGCAAAATTGTATATTCCATTTCGAGCTAAGGCATTAAAAATCACAATTGCAACATTTTCCTGGAAAATATCTAATACCGTTTGTAAGCCAGCATATTATGTTTATCAAGAGGAATTTGTAGGCCAGTGCTTTACTGATGTTATACTGTTGTGTATAAACTTTTAAGTAAGCAATGTTTGCATCTACAGCATTTACACCTATGATTATACATATATTTCTTTATTTTTTAGACATTATAGAGAGGTCCTTTAATCTACATATGGCAATAATAACATCCTCCCTTAAGCTAAACTTTAAGATCATCTATAGTGAAATACAGAGGTGGGAACTAGCATTTTGATAGCATTTAACAGTTTAATGCTGTTTTTACAAAATGTTTGGAAAATAACATTAAAATGCTGAACTAATGCAGTTTTAATAATTTAACCCTTTTTGCAGACTGTTATTCAAGAAAATTAACATAAGTTATAAAGAAAAGCTTGTCTCTGTTTTGATATGTTAGTGTCACTTCTTCCAAAGTTTATTAGCTATAGATTGCATTTTTGAAGATTTCATTTTCCTATTGCTGCTATTTATAGACATTAGTTGATGATTAACTGCTCCATTCAGAGCAGAGGGGTAAACACTGACTACTGCCTAGCTAACCAGGGTTCAATGAGTGGTTCAGGTGACTGACGGAGCTGCAGGGATAAATGGGTGTGCCTATCCTGGTTGGGAAGGTACTCATTGGTGATATCCCCTAAGGAGATGGATGGTACAAAGACGAGAGTTGCCCTTGGATGTAATTGATGGTGGTGGGGAAAGGGAGTGGGTAGGGCACATAAAAGAACCTTCCCCAGATGGAAGCCCGGACAGCTGAGTTCCCTGGATGCCCTTAGGATCTACAACTAGCCCCAGCAATATCAGAGTAAGTCCCAGCAGTATGAGAATGGCTGGTCGACCCAGAATGGATGTGGAGCACTGGAGTCTGTAACATTAGGATGAGGTCTAATAGGACAAAAAAAAGAAAAAATAAATTAATTGAATATTTTTATTCATAATGAATATATATCAGTATATTTAGCAAGGGAAGAAGTTTTAATATATATATATATATATATATATATATATAAATTAGCAAAGGAAAGATGCGTAAGTATTTTGTAAACATTTCTCATGGTATGATTTTAGTTCAATGTACCTTTTCATTAAATAAATGTATTTGTATTGAGAAAACTGTTGAGTGTTATTGGGGAGTTCAAAATTAAATTTATTAAAACTCAAGAGATGTGAGTTTGATTAGTTAGACTAATCATGACTGGGAAACAAGTTCTCCACAAGAAAGAATGCATTTAAAATATTGAAATAAGTATTACAATTCTTTCTTGTAATGTCATTTGATATACAATTTGTCTGTTTAAGATGCTTACTTCTGTTAGTTATTTAGGAGAGTTAAGGTGAACCATCTTTAAGTATATAAGTTCAAATGCTTATTTATTACTTAAAACTTTGTCTAAAAAGATAATAATAAATAATTATTACTCATTTAAGAAAAGAAAATGACAGTTCTTAGATCATCACCTCCATCATCCCACATTTTCCCATTTTCTACACGGGGTTAGGATGTTAAATCAATTGTGGCCACCACTCTTGAATCAACTCTACTTCCTAACTTTCTTTGCTAGTCAAGCCTGATTATCACAGGTCTTTACACAATCCACCTACCTCTTTCCCTGATACCCTCAGTTCTTGTTGCCTGTATCCTAAACCTTCAACATGTTCTTCACCAAACAGTCTTTTGCTTTTTTGCATATGTCCCCAAGCCAATGTAATCTGCTCTATTTAGCCTTTTGTGAAATTGGAGCTATTCTGGCTTCTGATCTGATGTCATAATTTCTTTGGATGCACATAGTGTTCATCTTACCACCCATCTCAGACACTTCATCTCTAATACCACTAGCCTCCTCAGCTGCTCTGTCTTTATTAACCACGTTTCTGAACTGTGGAAGTACTGGTCACACAAATGTTTTGTACAGCTTACTTTACAGCTTCTTTTTGATCTCCTAATTCAGACTTTTCTTTTCTTCAACCAATTCTCGCAGATAGTTAAAGCTTTTAACCTATGAATAATTTCATTTATATCTCATTTTTCAGCTTAATATGATTTCCTCATTTGCTGCCATAACAATTGTCTTTTCTGTACATAGTTTCTTCCCATGTTCTTTCAGTTTTGCATGCCATTCTCCTATTATTTGCTGAAGGTGTTATTCTACTTTTTATATCACATAGTCTGCATATAGCACTTTTGTTGATCTCTGTCTTCCAACCTGTTTGCTAAGGTAGTCCGCCATCAGTATGAACAGCAGTGGACTTCAGAGCTGAACCTTGATGCACCCTCAATTTCTCCAGAAAGCCCTCTGTAAGACTAAATACTATTCATACTTAAGTCACTGCACATATTCTGCACTAATCCTACCAGTGTTTTTTGGACTCTGAATTATCCTGAGAGTGCTCAAATTAGCTTTCTTTGGATCTTGCCACATGGTTCCTCTTAGTTTATGAATGCCATATACAGCTCACAGTTGTAAATTTTCTCTTTGATTTTTTTTTTGTATAGAAAAGGGAAGGCAGAAACAGCACCGTAAATGTAATCCACTAGACGGCAATAATAACCAGTTATTGGAGAATTTTAGAGCGTAGTTTTCATCAATAAATACTTTGTATTCCTTGTCCGAGTCATATTCACTGTATTATACAACATTACATAGATGGTTGGTTGCCGGCTAGTGGATTATCTTTGATTTTTTTGAACATCGGCTGTAGAATGCTTATTTTCCAAGTATCTGGGTTATACATTTTTTTCCATACTGTTTTGGGTACTATTAGGAGTAATTTCTTTCCTAACTCACCTAACATTTTAATCATATCTGCTTGACCTCATCTGATCCTACTGCTTTCTCTGACTTCATTTTCTTTAGTGTTATTCTTACTTCTTACTATAAGGGTAGTGCAGATTCTGTGGGGTTTAGTTCATCTAGAAACAGCTGAATGTACTCCCTCTATCTGTCTTTGATGTTCTTTGGACTGTTCTTCAGGTTTTTGCTGCCACCCTTTATGAATGGTGTATGATAATTATCTTTATCATTCTGTCTTTGCCTTATATTCTGTTAGAATTTATTTGTGTTGTATGCTGACTTACTTTCCAATAACTGGTAGAGTCACTCTGTTGTCTTCTTCTTTGTCGATGTGACTGCTTTCGTAGCATCACTGTTAGCCAAACTGCATTCCTTTTTAACCTGGTCCATCTTTTCTATCTGCCAATTTTTCTGCACTCCTCCTTTCTTTTCATAAATTCCTGATGGTCTAATTTCACTACTAACTTTTCTTATGTCACTTATTTCCAGACACCTGGCATGGACGCATATCTTCACACATGCTGTTTTGAGATATTGTCATTCTTCATTGACTCCTCCCATTTCTTCTCAATGTAGTGCTAGAACCCTAAGCATTCCCCTGAATTCTTGTGCTGTGTTTTTACTCCATTCAGCTTACAGGTACTCAGCCTAGTCTTGTTTGACCTTAAAGCCTTCTCTGACCCCTGTGGCTGCCAGTAGTTTCCTTACTAGGAAGAGGTCTATCAGAATTGCATGTTGGCTAGTCCTTATGTGATCCTGTGACTATCTCAGTTGTTGAATTATGTGCTGGTCATCAACAAGTCATTTGCCTAATAGTAATCTGTGATGGTGTTTCCATTATTCCTCTTCACCCTACCACGTGGAACCAGGCAGTCCTCATATCCTGTTCTGCATGTCCTGATACAATCATTTAGGACCCTCATTATCAACACCAACTCATGTTGTCATGTTTTATCTAGTAAGTTCTGTATTTCCTGCTAGAATAGAAACTTTTCCTCACCATCACAATCCTATGTCTGAGATTGTCTTTACAGTCTGATTTCCCATGGGTCTATCACTAATCCTTATAACATCTCTCACTGTCTTCAGAAGACTCTCTCTCTCACAAAAATTCCCACACCATTTCACATCTGTCCACCTCTGTGTAGTAGCCGCTGGATAAAAAGCCAAGTGGCTTTGGTAAACTGCCCTTCCAGATTGTGTCCTGGATACAGAGGATGTACAGTGTCCTCCTTCTTATCATGTCATCCACTTCCAAAATGTTAAGTCCTAACTGCTTATCACTAAACATTAAAGGCATTAATAGTTGTATAAAAAGGAAGGCATTATTACAATATCTGGAAAAGTAAAGCATATATTGTATTTTTACAAGAAACACATATAGAATTGAATAAGATTTAAATAAGCTACAAGATAAATGTTTTGAAATGTTTAAGAACTCTTTTAACAAGAAAAGGAAGATACTGTTATTTTACAAAAGAAGACTATAATGGCAAAGATTATTCACTCATTTTCAGATTCCAGGGGAATATTGCCTTAGGCTGTGTTGGAATTTCAGAAAAATTATATTAACATTGGCTAATTAATATTGGATTCCAAGGGTGGATTATAGAAGAGGCTAAAGTAGTTTAATAATAAGAGAAGCCTTTAATTTTCCTTGTAGGAAAGAAGGCACTAGTCCTCAGAAAACCACACAAATTTCTCACACTATACAAACATTAAAACAAAGAACTGGGAATTTAGATCCAAATACTTTATGGAATTGGCTGAATCTTAAACTTTGTTTTTTATAAATAATTTTTTTATGTTTTTTAAACAAATGAGGATTGATAAACCCCGGGATTCATGAAGCTTGCGCCAGGTGCAGGCATAGCGTAGGCGGTATAATGCCAAATATGGCCGTCGAGTGATTCAGGTACAATCCATTTCCACGTGCACTACCGGCATACGCCAGAACTGCGCAGCCCCCGGCTTAAGTATGCTAATCACCCCATGTGCAGTGTCGCACCATGCAAATGAAGGCATATAGTGATTCATGAAGTGGTGCAGGCGTAGCGTAAGCCCACGGAAATGTAAACCAAAAAACCTGGTTTACATTTTCCCAAACAGAACATCGGAGCTATGGAAGAGGGCCAGACCCAGGTATCACAACGTTAACATATGCCAATGGCGAAATACACAGCCAATGGCATAAGAAAAGATGCACAACACGTAAATAACAACATTTAATGTCATGTCCACAGTAACGCACAGCAGAACCGCAGGGCATGTGTGCGGAAGCTGTAACATAAAGAAATAATATAAAAATGTCATAAAATCGCAACGTAATAGAAATCAGGTTTACAGCATAATACACAATGGTAGGCATGGAACACCACAACCAAGGTGCAAGGGTTGCTAAGGGTCTGCGATAGTGTTCGGCGCAGTAACTATGAATTAGTAGTCAATGCCATGCAAATGAGGCAGATAATACTGAATCGCAAATGTCCCGCCGGAGGAAGGTTGTACCATACGGCGCAGCGGTATAACACTGAGGAGTGGCTCAGAGGAGATACATGACATCAGCAGAGGGGTGTGCCACTGTAGCAGTAAGCACATTGGAGCAATGCAAATCTGGCCTGTCCGTTGCTAAGCAAAGCTGCAGGACAGGGGTGGGGAGGAAGGCATAGAATTGTTTAGCTGAGAGCACACATGGTGCCCAAAAGCGCATGTGTACAGGGATGAAAACATGCCCGAAACCCAGTAATCAGACGCACGTGCCACAAACAATAGCACAGACAGGAAGGTCAGGGGAAGAAAAGAAGGAAATGCAGAAGTAGGGTAATTGGAGTACTAATGAGCAATCAACACCAATCAACCCACGATGGCCAATCGACGGCAGCTGACAAGTCTGCTTGCAGAAACCTGCAAAACAGGATAGGGGAGGCATTGGAATGCAAAGAAAGGAGGGGAGGTATTGGATTGCAAAGATAGGAGACCTGACACAGCAGAGCAAAGCAAACCGACAGCAGACTGGCAGTAGCACACATAACGCAAGATACGCCAGGTCCAGGAAAGTACAAATGAAAGTAGGCTGCAGGATGCACGCCAGAAAATGGTAGGTGCAACATGCAGAATCGTAAAGGGAAGGTCAAGAGGTAATCCACGGCAGGCAAATGTAATTCAACACCAAAGGCACCACAATAGTAGTTCCAGCATTAAAACACATAAGGTACCCTGTAGCTACGATCGTACATACACACCCTGTGACATCATCGGTGTTCACAGCACAATAGTATAAAGTGTGAAAGCACCCAACACACACCTGTGTATTCCCAAACACTGCACCATAGGTGTAAACACATGGGGAACTTTTAAAATGTACATGTTGAGAGCTGCCATAGCTGTGATTCATCAGCATGTGCTAGAGACTGACGATGTTGTGGAGGATGATGCTGACAACCACCGCAGGCCTCGGAGGAGAAGGAGAGTGTTCAGACCAAGGGTAACCTACCACGGGCTACATGACCTGGAGATAGTAGAGCATTACAGGGTGGACAGGGACATCTTACAGCAAATAGTGTAGCTGTGCCGGCCACGCCTGAGAACCAGAAACAACAGAGGAGAACCCATCCCAGTGGACACGAAGGTATGTGTAAGCCTGAGAATACTGGCCACAGGTACCTTTCAAAGGCCAACTGGAGATATAATGGGTATCTCACAGGCATCAGCATCCAGGGTACTACACCAGTTCCTGGATGCCATGTTACCACATGCCAATGAGCAGATATACTTCCCCCAAACTCAGGAAGAGTTGGCCAGCAATATGCGCCACTTCCACCGTGTGGCACACTACCCAGAGGTACTGGGTGCGATAGACTGCACGCACATACAAATCAAGTCACCACCCGGTGAGCATGGTAGGTGCTACATAAACCGCAAGGGATTCCACTCCATCAACTGCCAGGTCGTGTGCAATGCCCAGGGCATTATCATGGATGTGTGTGCTGGTAGCCCTGGAAGCTACCATGACTCCCATATCTGGCATGCCTCACAGCTGTATCAGGTATTTGTCAGGGGGGACATCCCACATGGCCATCTTGTGGGAGATGCTGGCTATGCACTGGAGCCGTGGATGATGACGCCCATCAGAAATGCACACACACCCATGCAAGAACACCATAATGAGGCACACGCACAAACCAGAATCATCATAGAGCGTGTGTTCGGGATGCTGAAATCATGGCTCCGGTGCTTGGATACATCTGGTGGAGCCTTGCAGTACTCTCCAGGCATGTGTGCCCACATCGTCATAGTATGTGCCATGCTACATAATATGATCCTGCAGAAGCAGCTGCAGCAGGGACAAAATGGTGAAGGCCCTCATAGCCCACCACAATTGCCAAGGCCATTACAGGCACAGAGGGATTCAGACCATGAACACACTGTGCCAGCCCCAGTAGGCAAAAGGAGGTGTGCCCAATATGCCTATGCCTTGGCAAAGAGGGAACGTATAGCACATACTCTGACAGTGTAGGTCCCTATGGACTGACACCTCTCCACCTGCACACACAGTAAAATGGATGGCACACAAACATGACCACCTGTAAATTGTAATGTATAGGTGGCCCAATGTGTGACTCCTACATAGGCAGCCCTCAAACATTGTAAACACAACAGCTAGTGGAACACGGAATGCCAACACCTGAACAGTACATGAGCCTTACAGCATATGGTGGTGCTGTGTGCCTGTCACGTTCCCTGCCAGATATATATATATATATATATATATATATATATATATATATATATATATATATATATATATCTATATATATATCTATATATATATATCTATATATATATATATCTATATCTATATATATATATATATATATATATATATATATATAGATATATATATATATGTACACATATGCATATATATAATACAGATAGAAAGGGCAATAGAGTGATATATGGTGATATAGATGGATTCAGCGATATCTGCAAATATAATAGATAGTTCAACGACATTCATAACATCTTGGAGGTACAAATAAATAGGATACCGCCAACTATGGAATGTGTAACATACCGACATGTGTAACCACGAGGCTGAAAGACTGATAGAACACAGTACCGGAACAGTACAGCCGCGAGTAATAGTATGATGATATGAAGGGACATTTAGTCACTGCTGCCGGTGTTGCAGTCCACGTAGGTACTGTGTTCAACTGTGTTTGTGAGTGCCGTAGTCTGTGTAAGTGTGCGTTGAGGGTGCCATGTGCATTTCCGTATGAGTGTAATGTGTGTGTGTGTGTGTGTGTGTGTGTGTGTGTGTGTGTCTGCAACATGTGTTTGTTAGTGCCAAGTCAGAGGCAGATCAGTATGGTAGGTGTGGGTATAGCTAGCCGTAGGCATACGGTTACTACCTGTCCCACAGTAGGAGGGAAAGCCCCACCCTGGGCAGGTGTGTCCTGACATAAAACAGTACAAAGGGCAAATGTCCAAGATGGTAGGACAGTAATATGTCCCATATATAATGTAATAGTCGTATTTAATAGTTATGCCTGTATGTAAGAAATGTAAATGTTACATGCAATATGATAAGTAGCCAAAGTCCCACAATAGGTATGCATTGAGGATAAAAGTATGTGCTAACCTGTGTACTGACCGTAGCTACATGTTGGCCTGTAAATACTGCTGTGTGTCCCGTAAGTGTCCAACAATGACCAAATGAAAAGGTGGCAACCCATGGCAAACAGGCTCTTTTACCAACACAACTGCAATGACTGCAAATATCTGGGGCAGAAATACAAGGGATAGCTGTCACTTACACATATCCCTTGATATATTGCTGCAATTCCGGAGGTATACAAGTAGCAAGCTCACCTGCAGATGATATAGAAACCAATTAACAACGGCCCAACGTACAATCCCGTAACATAAGTCTACTAACTGTTAGCTCTCTAATTAGGGATGGAGCCCACACACATATATACGGATTATGTAGCAATGCAAGGCCCACAAACCTGTATATGCTACGTACACCCACCGACATCCCCCACACTAGAAACTAAAGCAATACAGACTGTAATAGCAGCACAAACATCCGGTCAGTCAATTACATCTGCAGAACCCTCAACATACCGTGTGAGAGACACAATTAAAGGCGTCATGCAAAATTGCAGGCATTGTATAATGGAACAAACAGCCATGTTACAGGTTTTGTTTGCAATACTCCATTATCAGACGTTGGGATGACAGGTACACCCACGTGTTGAACCAAATACTCTACCTGTCACACACAATCCACGGGGGACATGAATCCAAAGTATACTTGTCTCCATGCATAGCAGTTGCAATTACACATAACAAAACACAATACAGACCGTCTCCCCGAAGGTAGGGCAAATAGGCAATGCCCAAGTGGAGAGTTCAATTATACCCCACTGTTGCCACGTAATTGGTGAATGGAGTAGCTGCACAGCTGATATGCAAGTAATGAGTCACTCAGGAACACCAATTGGCGGGATGAATCCACATGTTACAGGTATCGAGGTATATAAGGATGACTTGCCAGACATTCAAACCATATGCTCATACCGAATACCAGTTGAAACACTGTGAGAGAGATAGAAACAAAATGCCGTAACGATAACAAGGTATGTAGAATGCCCAGTATGTAAGATTATGTATAGCATGATCTGTATTAATTAGTTTTACTGCATGTATAGCCTGGTTTGCATTAATTAAACGTGTCCGCAATGCATAAAGTGGGGAATGGTATTTATGTAGTGATGTCTTGCTGAGCATACTAACGCTTGTAGAAACTGTGCGTCCAGCAGTGGGACACAAGGTACACAGCACAGACACCACAAGGGATGCTACATGAGGGCGTTAAACAGAACAATTCCATACAACCCGCCGTCAGTGGTAGGGTATGTCCAACAAGGACGTGCCATAGCAGAGGATAGTATATGATGATATACTGTCACAGCACGCATGTGTATGGGCATATAACGTTAATGACATGTCTAAGATGGTCCCGCTGTGCAAGTATGCTTTGCATTATGGGATACTATGTGAAATATGTATAATGTATAGTACTATAGGTAGATATGACAGATATTCTACACAGCATAACAGGCATATCATGCATACCACAGGTATCATCTATTGGCATGTACAATAACAGGATACATATGGCTTGTAGGCATGGGTCATTGTAATAGCATGATAGCTAATCTAAATGGAAGGGCTACCAAGTAACCATGCACAAAGGACATGTAATAGCTTCACAGTGCATAGTGGGGTACTATGCAGTCTGGCAAGTCCATGTGTAAGCACAACTACAGTGTTCACACTAGTGGCACCTCTCTAGGGTAGTGTCCTGTGAACAGCAGAGCCATGTGTCACCTGCACCTCTGCACAGTACAGCCACTGCAGTGATCCCAGGCCTACATGTGTCTCCCAACCACCAAGGGAGGTATCACATGAACAGTGCTACTGAGTGTCCCTGCGTGATGTACATAGGACTTATGTTCCAAAGCATGGTGAGTGTCCAGTTTGGGAATGTAACCCTCAAGCACATCCCACTCATTGTGGTGTGTGTGCACATATCCATGAGCATGTTGCTCACAGTGGCTTCTGCTTATGTCACGTACGAGGAGTATATCCATTAATAATGGTGTGGACATGGGCCCTGTCTGATCAGCAGAGGTCACCTCTGAGTATGTAGTATGCAAATGTGTACAGATGTGGTGTCCGTAGTGCAGCCGCATACTTAAACTGTCGGAGCTCAGTAAACGTCATGGTGTGTTAATGTTGTGGTATGTAAAGCTGTAGCTGTTGTGTAAGGTACACCCTAAATGGGGTGGTGTACCCTTGAATGTGTGTAGATGTCTTGAGTTCAGAGGTACAATGGGTGCCTATGTACCAGCTACACACCCAGTACAGATAGGTGTGGCCACGTAGAAGGATATCCATGCCACAGTGGCAATATGGTAACCACAGGAGTGGGTGCGACATATGTGTGTACTGCAAACATGTACAATGTGATATGTATGTAGGGGACTACCATCCATGTGATAGTCAGTGGGTGAATGGTGTAATGCAAAGGTGATGTGCATGCACCTTGTGTCTTGCAGCTTGATGCCATGATAGTCATATCATGTATCTGTCACAGCGACACCCATATGGATGGAGTCAGTATCAGCTGGTGGAGCAATCATGGTGCTTTGTATGCAGGGGTTTGAAAGCTAGGCAGGGAAAGTCCCCCGTGCTAGCCTGTTCCACAGGGAAGGATATATTGAACATGAGGGGCCCTATGACTGAGGACTGTGGTATGCCAAATGTACCTGACATGTAGTAGGTACTATGGTATGCTGGCCTCACTGTGTGTGTCCTGTCCATGAGCCACATTGCATAACATCTTGAGACACAGGGTACGATGTGCAGGTGGATGTGTATGTTGTCAATACCAGAATGGGGAATGGTGCTGAAAGGCAATGAGAGGACAATGTAGGATGTGTGGACTCCCGTACCATCAGCGACTGCCCTGGTAACTGTATGAAAGGAGTCCACCATGTGTAGGGGCCATGCTCTGGCCCTAACAAGCCCAACCCGGGTGGCAGCAAAGGACGGGAGCCCAACAATGTCTCTGTGAATGACGTCCTTGATGATGTGCCCCATAGCCATGCAGGACAATCCAGTCAGGTGTGTAGGACTATAGTCCCACTCGTGCATTGTGGTGCCACCTCTGTGTAGTGTGATAAATGCTGCTGTGTGCCATTCAGGGGCTACAATGTCTGAAACAAGGCTATTACCGAATATGGTGGCCTAGTGGGGAGACATGTCATTCAGAGGTTGGTGGACATCACAGCCTGGGACGTTGGAATGTGACATTGGGCCAGTGTCCCAGGACATATGGAGTGTAGGTCAGTACTGTGTAGGTGTGACCACAGGGACACCACAATGTTCATGTATGGATTGTGGCCCTGTAGTGAGTGAAAGGGTGTAATGTTAGCATTGAATCCATCCTCCAGCATGTTGCCAACATCACCTGGGTCTGTAATCTTCCTGAGTGACTGTTGTATGTGACAGTAGATGTGGGTGTTGCCATCGACTACTGACATACCAACATAATACCTGGTGGTACACCCCAGAATGTGTGGCAGTCATGTTTACGTAGCTAGTCTTGGAGTATGTGATGAGGGACCCTGTGACCCCACCATGGCTGACCAGTGAGCCACCCCACACATGGGAATGTACACCACTGTGCAACAGCCTACACCTGTTGTTGTACATCATATGTCCATGGAACATGACCACCAGAGTGGCGTCTGTAATCTGCTGTGTACCATCATGGCTCTGTGTGGAATAGCATGATCCATGCAGTTGTGTACATGCTAATGAAGTGCACTGGGGTATGTGTCACCATTTGTATGTGCATTGTCCATCTGCATGGGTGTCATGACGTTAACAACCGCTGTCAGCAGACATCTGTAGAAGGTGTTGTAGTACTCATGTACTGTATATGCTGTGATGGGTGTGGTGCCGGGATGTAGCTAACAAGGTTGATTAGCATATATTCGGAATCCACCAATGAGGGGATAACCCCAGGTGTGTAACACCAGTCACATGGTGGTAGTGTTCATGCCAAGGTTAATGTAGGTCTTGGAGGTGGTGTGTATGGGTTGATCCAGCAGAGCAGAGGTTATGACTCATGGATGTGTTGGTACATGAGTGGCTATCCCAGTTAAGTGTGGGGTAGTGTCAGTCACACATCAGTAGTAGCTGTCTGAGGCCCACTGTCCAATATACCAACAAAGAAGGTATGTTAACCACGGGGTATGATGTTGACTCTGTAGCTTGTTACAATGTGTATTTCAGTCCCGGACACAGTTAGTTGCACATGGAGCACCTCTGATGCATTGTGCTAAGTAACTTGCCAGGATGTGTGCAAAACATAGTGGGATATGGGAACCCTTCAGCTGTGGGTGTGCCGGTCCAGGTATGTGCCTGAAAGGTATGTTCTGTCTATAACCTGTCATTGCAGGTGTGCTCTGCAGAGCCTAGAGGCAGGTCCCAGTCACTGCAGAGATGTTTGAGTGGTGCATTATAAGGTGTGCCTTGCCTGCGTGCGTCACAGAGGAAGATGCAAGCATTGTGTCACATGACCCCATGTCGTGCCTGCCAGTTCCCATCCTGTCGGTGACAGTTATTGGAAACTGTGCAAGACAGGCAGTATAGAAGCAGCAAGAGCCTTACATATAAGCTGTACTCCCAGGGCTGACAGGTGCAAGTCATCTGTGCCACAGCATTGTGTTTGACCAGGTCAGTCAAAGCAGACAGATACCAGATGCCTGTGGAATGACAATAGGAGCATAGGCAACTGTTGAAGTGACACAGTCGGTCGTTGTACAGTGGTATCGTGTCCGGACGAATGCAAAATGCTCCCCAGGGCTTGGCCCCCACCCTCAGGGCTATAAGACTGGTGAGCTATTGCATGTCCCTGCACACATAGTCTGTGAAGTGGCATCACAGGGCAGTCACACTAACATGGAGAATGACAGTCACATCGTACTTGGTGAGGTGTGGCATGGGTGCATAGATTATGTTGCAGAAGCAGTTACCCAACAGCAAGATGTAAGCGACTATCGCTTTGTGTAGCCTGCTGTGTGGAACTGCAGTGTGACTCCCTACATTGTCACCTATGACTGGTGTGTTGTGAATGTTATAACTCCCTATTGGCTGTATGTGATGGGCACACATGAGTCTGTGGGCTATAAGCTGGTGATGTTGTCTTCCATGATGGGGGCTACCTCTGGTGCCTACACTGAGTATGGAGACGTACTGCACAAGTTGTTCTCGTAGGTGTGGCCAGTGGTGTAGATCATGTGAGACTATGTGATGGCTGGGGTGTGTTGCGAATGTTACACATCCCCAAATGACTGTCAGGTGCAGTCAGGGTTGGTAACAGCATTACCCCCAGCCATAGCTGTCAACCTCCTGCCCCCAAAATGAGGAACATTAGCCCTCATACTGTGTGACAAATGGGCAAAACGTGGAACACTTACAACTGGCTTACTAACAGCTTCAACTAGGAAGGGCATATGATGGCTAAAATAGGCTGGTTTTACATATAAAAAAGATATTCTAATGAATTAATATGATTCCCTTCTATTTAGCCATGGCTAGCAGGTAAACAATTTCCAACAATGAATGTGTGGCAGACCCTTTCAATGTGGAACATTGAGGAACATGCACCTTTTAGAACCCCAAATGAGGTACGTTCCTCGTAATGAGGTACACTTGAGAGCTATGCCCCCAGCACAGCTGCATAAGTGCATCCCCCACAGGCTGTAGTGTCGTATGTTGGGAGATGAGCATTGAATGTGTACATGAGACAATTGCTCTATTGCCACATGTATGACATATCCCTCATATAGACAGGCAGTAGCACTGGTACATGACAGTTGGACATGCCTGTATACACAACCATGTCCCACAGGATATGTGCGTTACGTGTGTACAACAGCTGTTGTACCATAAGTAAGCTGGGAAGTGTAGGACAGCCAGTGTACCTGTGGGAAATGGTGTGGAATGGGTGCTATAGTAATCAGTAGCTCATGACATGCTCACAAGTTCTGAACAAGTGCCTAGCATGACCATACAATACAGATAGGGTGTTGGATTATATCAACCCACAAGTGGTGATGACAGTCATTTTGGGTGGCACCGCACTATAACCCTGCTGGGTATGGTGTGCATGTCCATGAACCATTATCACTGTAGATGTTAGCAGTACAGATGTACAAGACAGCACGGATATTTGATTACAAATACCTTTGTATGTCACAGGAGTGTTCCACCAGTGGCCTGTTGACAGACTCACAACTACAAAAGGTGCAAGAGTGACATGTGCACATCACACCAGTGCTAGCTACAGTAGAACAGGGTTAATGTGTTGTACCCCACCCTCATTGTAGCCCATACCACACAGACAAATGTTAGGCATCTGTGTATGTAAGGCTGTGAATGGCCATGACCTATCAGTATAGCTGTGTCAGTGTTGTGAACAACATACAAAATGGGCCATGTGGGTGAGGTGTGTGACATATGTGCACAGTCTGATGGATGATACCAGCATTGTCACCGCTAGGTGAATATCCCTGTACCCATAAACTACTACCTAGGCTGTGGTCAACATTATGGACACTGTGTAAGGGATGGTGCTGTGCAGTGCACCCCCCCAACTTGGTGACATCTCCAGGCCCCTTAGGTAGTCATATGAGGTACCCATGTCATGTCAGGGTGCCATCCATGAGCACAGAGATCATTGGACAGGCATATACTGCACTGTGGTCACCAATATTGGATCACATACCACCTTTAAGAGGCAATGGCTATGCATGGATGTGCAATACCAACCTTCACAATCCTCACCTCCACTATGCAGCATGCTGTCTACCTTGCTGAAAGACATTTGCTACACCATGATGATGGACATGCTACATGTCCATATCCTGATCTATAAGACATATGTCATGGACAGCCACCGTCCTAATACTAGGATCGCCACAGGCTGGACAGATCCCTGTGCCAAATATGTGACATACCCCCGCCATACCATGCAACCCTGTCCATCAAAGCTGCACATGCCATCCCAGTCATACATGGTGTGATGGCCGCATGGTAGATGTACTATCAACTGACTGGATCAGTAATGTGGCACTGATGCACCTTGCGGTGGCATAATGTCTGTCTGTTACAGCTTGGAAACCATGCCCACACATGCTATGGTTGATAACCATCCCTGCGAATGTTGTCTGACTAGCCATTGTCCCATGTCTATCACATGTGCAATACAGGCGATCCGTGGCAGGATGTTGAACAGTTGTACAGAGCTGTGTAGATGTATATGGCAAAACACATGCATGTACAGGTGTCCATGCGTATGTGTGCATTGTCACTGCTCAAGTCCATTACGGCTGTGTCTGTGTTGATATGTGACATATACACAGCATCCAGGTCAACAGCATTACCATGGACACATCGAGGCATGTGCAGATAGGTAAGAACACAAGTGCAGGCAAATAGACATGCCCACAGCAAGACAGCATTTACATGGAGTATGAACACTGTAATGAGGTGACACACATATATGGTGATGATATCCAATGCATAATGGGTGTGACATGTATGTGACACAAACACGTCAGTCTTGTCAGTGTCATGATGCTTTGCAAAGATAACTGTGCAGATGTAGTAGATGTCATAGAAATGTATGTGCAGCAGTATCTCTGTACATCTCTGAAACTGTGACCTGTCATCATCATTATGTCTTACAGATAATGCCCCGTACACGCCTCCCAGCATACAGATGCCAGGAGGATGATGTCCTCATCCCACAACTCCATGACAACTATGACTTGTTGTTCAGCCATGTGCCACAGCATGCCCAGCAGTGGGATGACCTGTGGCAGGATCTACGCAGGAGGGTGAACGATGTGGGTGGCCATAACCGCACCTACCAGCAGGTGCGCAGACACTGCATGGACTTGATACGACATGCAAAACAGAGTGCCACTGCAATCACCAGGGAACAAGGTGGAACAGGTGGTGGGCCACCAACCCAGCCCCCACTCACACACACCGAGGAGCTATTGGCCAATCTGGGGACACCAAGGGAACAGCATCCAGAAACACTAGCTGCCATCGTGGAGGTGGGTGTCTCCCAACCAATGAGCCTGGAGTTGCCTGGTAAGTCAGTACTGTGCATATGGCTGTTATATCCCATGTAGTTGCATGTGTCACTGTACATTATGTAAAGTAACAACATATGCAAGGTATGTGGACACACATGCTGCATACTACAGTATGCTACGTTGTGTATGCACACATGTGCGTACTATATGCTATTACACAGGTGAATGTGTTCACATGCACAGTGCAACCTGTGGCTGTCATACAGTCATGGATAATGTTCATACTGGTGTGTCACCCCTATACAGGTACCTCTGGTGTGCCGCACAGACATGAGTCCATTGCAGGTGAGACTGTCATCAGTATCAGGCATGTTACAGTGTAGATCTATTTGCCATGTGGCCAGTTAACACTTGCACACCTGATGTTTGTTCCAGTCATGATATGCAGGTCGCATCACCCATCATTCACACAGGCCACCTATGTGCAATATATACAAACGAAATGATACACCGACTTGAAACCACAGTACTTGTCATTGCGACATGTGTGGTCAGCTGTGCATACAACGGTGGAGGTGTTCTACAATGGAGGCATATATAGTATGCACTGGAACAACATGTGTGGTACGCACATAGTACCACACAGTGAGCTGTGATATGGGCAGCCCACAGGTGTCACCATTGTGCCATATGCCCCTGCATTGGGTGCACACATTGTGATGTGCCACCTGACATGTCCCAGACATGTAGTGTTCTGTCTGCAATATTGTCACACTATCGCATGACCTATACCCCACATACCAAACATACAACCCGTTGTCTGCATAGCCCTGTGGATTGTGACATATCTGACATCTATGTGTGTATGTCATATGAGACAACACAGACATGTGAGATAGATGGCCATCATACACAATTGGCCAACACATGTGCACACATGGCCATGGGGGATGGCCAGAGACATGTAGCCACACAGTACATGGGATGTTTATACACCCTGTTGCACATTCTCCACACATGGTCCAATTATAGCCTTAGTTGACCGATTATACAGTTGATGTGGCACACTGGACAACCTAAAAGGCTGTGCACAGCTACTGGAGGTGTCACTGAAGTCTACCATATACGATCTGTTGAACATCACGACTGTGTTGCAGTTATGGCTATGCAATGTGTACATATTATGCATTCTACAGCAACATAGATGCCTCATGATGCCATGCAATGGCACAGTGTCTGTACTTCACACTGTATTGCAATGTAGACGGCTCACACTACCCTCCCATGCTCATGCACATTTGCTAAACATGCATTCTATCTGTAGGGCATACACACAACACTGCAATGTGAAGCCCATTATGATGCTGTACATGTGTCAGGATACCATTGTGTCAGACATGTATGCATGTTAATGCACATGTCAGCAGATTACATGTCAAGATCACGTCAGCCATGTGTACTGTTATCCTGTTCTGGGCCACATGGTGTATCACGAGGATGCATTCATACTACCATGATTGTGTGAACTGCATGGCTACTGATATGACACCAGCTTGCTGTAGTGTGCACCCCAGGGAGGTATGCTTACTAACACTATTAATGTCTGAGCTGCATGCCCTCTGCTGTATCGCAGGCATGCTGCATGCCATATGACAAATCACATGCATGGTGTGTCTGTGTGTGTCTGTGTTTGTGTGTGTGTGTGTGTCTGTGTTTGTGTGTGTGTGTCTGTGTCTGTGTGTGTGTGTGTGTGTGTGTGTGTGTGTGTGTGTGTGTGTGTGTGTGTGTGTGTGTGTGTGTGTGTGTGTGTGTGTGTGTGTGTGTGTGTGTGTATGTGTGTGTCTGTGTCTATTGTACTTTACAGTATTTCTTTGCATTCACAGGTGGTGTAGGTGCGTTACCCTCCTGCGGTCCATCTGATGTTAGTGTCCCCACAGATACTAGCGGTGATGAACATATGAATGAGGTACAGGCAAGGTTGTCAGGGGCTGAATCTGTGCCAATGGTTACCATCCCAGCTATGTCCCCCTCTTCCCTGCACACAGTTCTGCTGCCAACACATACCGCATCACCAGTGGCCATAGAGAAAGGACAGTCAGCGTCTGTTAGCATGGAACAGGAACATGTGGTGGCTACAGAAGGTGTGTCTACACACCATGGTGTCAGTGTAATGACTGCAGATGTGCCACACAGGCATGTGGCCGGTGCTGCTCATAGGAGGACCTCTGGCATACATGCACCTGCAGGACAGAGCACAGCAGCTGGTATCACCAGATGCATGTTCCAGACTGTAATGGTGGCACAGGCACGTGCTGAATGGCAGAACAGAGAAGGGCAGAGGCTGCAGAGGGCTGCTATCTATACCCTAAATGACAACATCCAAGCATTGGCAAATGCTCAACAGGAGATTGCTGATGTTCTGGATAGGCTATTAGGTGAAATGGTCGGAATCCATGACCGAGGCATGGCAATCTGCGAGCGGGAGCTGTCTGTGCTGGAACATTTGGTAGTAGTGAGGCATAGGCCACGTGGACGTAGGCCAGCAACACCACATAGTGTAAGTCGACGTGAGCATGCCACTTCATATGCCCGCTCCCATAGTGCCGGTTGCAGTAGCAGTGCAGCTGGTGCTGCGCTGTCAACACCAGGACACAGCAGGCCACGTGGACGTGTTCTTGGACATTCTTAGTGTGGACACAGTTCCAACGGACATGTGTCATCGGACAGTAGCCACTCTGTACCTCCACCTGGTAGTGCCCGTGCAACCCCAGGCAGGCACAGGTCATGTGGCCGTGGATGGACACAGTGAGCTGTACAACCTGCTCTGTACAATCTGGGGCTGTCAATTATACCCCGTGTAGGCCTCACAAATGGCAAAACTGTGTACACACATACACGCACACAGCAAATACAACTGTAGGGCTCCACAACATCCACATGCATTCTGAACAGACATGTCCAATCAACTCACCGGCCCTTACACACACACATGATGTTATCCATTGGTGCAGCCTATGCCCCTGGCAAACATATCATCCTGTGCATATGATGAAGCCTGTAGCACCATGTTGGTTGTGATAGCCTGGTTCCCTCCTATGGTGTACTTGCATGTGCCTACAGGTAGCAGTGTTTGCAGTCCCCCATGTGTAACTGTGGATTACTCACAGGCACATCTGGCAATATCAGCATGCTACATGTACTCTCAACCTGACTGTTGGAAACACCAACATGACACAGATGTCCGCACATATACTGCACCTGGTGCATGTGGTCAGTGCCACAGGCTACACTGGACAGAGATGTGACATACATAGCAGGACACATTACAGGTATGGTGACATGGTGCAGGGGTTGTACCCAGCGGTCTGGCCAATGATAATGTGAGGTATCACTTGGTAGCTGGAGGCCACACTGTGTAGCAGTAGGACCCTGTAACAGTACGGGAACATGGCCACATTCACGGGGTGTACACCACTATAACGCACACCCCATAGTGTGCAGGTAGGGACCCTTGCCTATGTGGTCATCACTTTCACAGTACTATGCACCCACACAACATGTCACAGAGAAGGAACATGCACAGGTAGCCAGTATGGCTGGGACCTATGGCATCAACAGGGTAGTGCACTGCATCACCATTACGGATTAGTCACCACGTGGGGTTAGTGATCATTTCTCACCGTATATTAGCATACACCCTCACACCAAGCACCAGACATACATACAGACACACACACACTGTGGTGACCACACATGTGTATACGGACAGCCGACATGTGTGATGCACCACTCCAGCCGATGTCATGCTTCCCACACTGACATATGTACAGATCTCTACAACGGTGTACAGGGATGTGTAACAACTGGGACATATTCCCTGTGATATGTGGCATCTCTGGTCACACATTCAGACACACATGGTAGTGCTGGGAATGATACACCTGCCATATGATGACATGTTTGATAGACATGCAGCGGTATTGATTGCATTATGTGTACCAAAGCTATATCTGGCAAATGTGCTGCTATCTGCACACGGGAGGTTGTAGGTGTTACAGGTGTCATGTGACATATAGTTGGTAACACCTGACCGCTGTGTATGCATTATGTCAGCACCGTCACGTAACAGCAACATAGCGTACTGTTTGCACATGGCATGATACGATGGTGTGTGACACAACTTTGAGCCACCCCTGCACACATACATCTACACAGGTGGTTCACCACATTATGTACACACATCCCTCCATACGTGCTGTTTGTATGTCACCGTATACAGGTGTCAATGATGGGTCTGCATTGCAACTGCATGTCGTACTTAGGTGCAACTATGTTACGGACATCGGCCACTGCACATGCATGGTTGCTACATGCACAGTACAGATGTCACATGTGTCTCCTGTTGCCATGTTTGTATGCATTGCTATTGTTGGACATGTGTGTTGACATACATAATACATGGACTGTGGTATGATATCACGGGTGTCACAGTCGACCAGTACAAGGGTATGTGTCCTGGTCAACATTGCTACCCCCTGTAGTGTGAGCATTCAACAGACATGGACCCACCTTCCATTTGCGTGTGTAGCATTGATCAGGCCACTGTTATGCATGAGGTACATCAAAGGCTATGTATGTATGTGTTGTGTGTGCAGTCCATGCATACATCCACACAATCACATGTATGACATATCCAGACATGTGTTCATTGGTGTACAGTAACAGTCAGGTGTCACAGCTGTGTAAGGGCCGTGGTATGTCTTGAGCCAACCTGTTCATGTATACTGGTATCATTGCAATGCATAACACCTGTTGGATCCCTGTTGGTACATGTGTACTCTGCGCAGCTGGTGTACACCTCTGTACGTGTCACATGGTGTTGTGGTACTGTAAGGCTGTGTAGTGCTGCACCGACAACATGGTGCTGACTTGACAGCTACAGTGTACACTGCAGTGTGTACGTGTGTGACCTGCACCTGTGACAGCTGTGATGGCAGCTGTGTGTGTACAGGTCACTGCATGTGTGACCGCCCTGTGCGTGAGGACAGTTATACCTTACTGTGCCCTTCTGTACTGTGCCCTTCTGTGTGTACACTCCATCTGCATGCACGACAGGCCTTTGCAACAGCTAAGTGTGTGAGCATGCCCAGTATGCTGTTGTGTAGATGGACACACGGTACAGTCCAATCTGAGACCTTCCGTGTTTACACTCCATCTGCATGCAAGACGGCCCTTTGCAACAGCTAAGTGTGTGAGCATGCCCAGTACTCTGTTGTGTAGATCAACACACAGTACAGTCCGAACTGACATATATTACCAGGTGTGCGGCCATGGCCAGTGACACCTTGTGTCGGTGATGTCCCTCTGTGCATGGGCATGGCCATTGACATCCTGTATTGCCATGGTGGTCATCCAGGCAATGGATGTCCATCTTCAACGTCAGGATGGATGCCTACTGAGTACATACTGGGTGACTATCTGGAAGGGTGTACTGTCTGTGGTGCGTACTATGTCTATGTATTGTTGTTGTAGTGCTCCATACATGTATAGTTGCCCCGAGTACACCACTGCCGTGTGGTTGTATACATCTACTGTGGGACAGTACTATGTCTGATCATACACTCTCTATACAATCCCTGCCGGCGTCCTGGCATTTGCGGATGTTGACACGTGCCTAGAAGAATGCCTGTGGGTCTGCTGTATTTAGTAATCTCAGTAGCGCGTTCTGTAAATGCGTCATGCTGTAGTGTGATAGGGTAGTTAGGTGTAAGTTCGATTCCCAGCCCTGCCAAGTGTGTGTGTGTGTGTGTGTGTGTGTGTGTGTGTGTGTGTGTGTGTGTGTGTGTGTTCCTGCTCCCGTCTGCCTGGGGACTCAGGTTATGCTTTTAGATGCTTCGCACCACAGATATATCCTGCTGACATCTTTGCCTTTGTGGATGTTGACACGCACCTAGAAGAATGCCTGTGGGTCTGCTGTATTTAGTAATCTCGGTATCACGTTCTGTAAATGCATCATGCTGTAGTGTGATAGGGTAGTTAGGTGTAAGTTCGATTCCCAGCCCTGCCAGGTGTGTGTGTGTGTGTGTGTGTGTGTGTGTGTGTGTGTGTGTGTGTGCATGCTCCCATCCACCTGGGGACTCAGGTTATGCTTTTAGACGCTTTGCACCACAGATATATCCTGCTGATGTCTTTGCCTTTGCGGATGTTGACACGCACCTAGAAGAATGCCTGTGGGTCTGCTGTGTTTAGTAATCTCAGTAGCGTGCTCTGTAAATGCGTCATGCTGTAGTGTGATAGGGTAGTTAGGTGTAAGTTCGATTCCCAGCCCTGACAAGTGTGTGTGTGTGTGTGTGTGTGTGTGTGTGTGTGTGTGTGTGTGTGTGTGTGTGTGTGTGTGTGTGTGTGTGTGTGTGTGTGCATGCTACCGTCCGGCTGGGGACTCAGGTTATGCTTTTAGATGCTTTGCTCCACAGATATATCCTGCTGTTGTCTTTGCCTTTGCGGATGTTGACACGCACCTAGAAGAATTCCTGTGTGTCTGCTGTGTTTAGTAATCTTGGTAGCGCATTTTGTAAATGCGTCATGCTTTAGTGTGATAGGTAGTTATGTGTAAGTTCAATTCCCAGCCCTGCCAAGTGTGTGTGTGTGTGTTTCCAGCTGCATGTCAACAGTACATTGCTTTTACAGTATTCACTCACCATAACATCTGTGCTGCGTCTTTGCCTTTGATGCCGCTGTCTACAGACTAGACATATGCCTGTGTGATTTCCGTGATCTACTACTCACGGTTGCACGTTCTGTCACTGCGTAATACTGTTGTGTGGTACAGTGGTTACGTTCATGTTCTGCTCACAACCCTGCCACGTGTCTGTATCTCTCTCTCTCTCTCTCTCTCTATATATATATATATATATATATACATATATATTTTCTGCCCATAACTCTGCTCTTGCATGGACAGCTGACTGTTTCATGTATCGCATTTTTGCATAGCTTTCACATACCAATGGGGTATGTTGCAAATCCCAACATTGTCCATGCAATGTCCATGTTACGGGCGGTGTTTCACGCCCTTACAGGCGTTTGCTGTATAGCTTGGCAGACATCTATCCTTGCTGTACTCTCACTCTACTCGTACACTCCGGAGGCTTCATGTATCATGGCCTAGTTTTGCTGTGTTTATGTCTATTTGTGCTGTGTGCATGGCTGTGGGTATGTCCCACTATCATCATTTGTAAAGGTGACAGCCCTATAGGTACTTCATGTAGACTGCTGTGTCATTTGACATGTCAGCACATACCTGCCGACAGTACTGAACGTCCTACTGCAGCGCTTTTCATACCTTCTGCGTTATTTTGCAGTCGATAATGCTGTTTCCTCACACATGTATCTGTTTCTGATCATACCACTCCACCTCCTAGAGCAAACATCTGGACAAAGCCTTAACTGATAGTGGGATACATAGGGGCAGTATTGACATGTTGCTATTACAAACGTAGATAGTTGACACAATAATAGGTTTTGCATTAGTATGACTTTTCTGACGGATTTAGTGTCTTAAACTCACATGTTTGTCATTATTTCATGACTTCAGTTATCAGGAATTTGCCAGAATGGTACTGATGTTACATGGAACACACCAAACATATGAGGCAGAACTCTGCACATTCTGCATAAATCTGTACAGTTGCGGAGTATGTGTCTGATACAAGATATCAACTTTCTGACACCAATACACACACTGTATGGTGGCATCACAGGCCACATGTCATTACATTTATATTGCAGGACACACCCACCCAGAGGGTTGTATTCCTCACACAGGCCAACAGCCGCTTATCCACACTAATTAGTCTATCATGTACCGTATGTGTACGCCAGTATTTGCGCTTTCCGTCAGTGACAGAGCTCACGTATGAGTATGGAGGACTGGACATTGTAACGGTGACACTGCATGACACCCTGAGGGACACATTTCTTTTGAGTCTATTAACTTTCCACATTGACTTTCACAGGGCATACGTTGTCATTCACATTTGTCGGAGTACATGCGTATGACTTGTACATGTTTTGTCATTTGTCCTGATGTCTTTCTTCTCACCTGTCCAACTAGTATCACTAGTTCTGTACATGTATTTTGGACAGGTTACCTTCATACCCCTAACCTGTACACATTATGGGTAAACGGCCTGACGTTTGACCTTTGCTCTTGTTACATTTGTCATAGTAATGTGCCTTTCTGGTAAATTACTGGCAAGGCATTACGAACTGTGCAGTTAGATAATAGTGACTGACATTTCTATGTCATGATTAGTAACACTCATAACATTCATATTCCTGGCTATGCCAGTATTCTATCAATGTTCTGACTTTGTCTGGGGTATATCTAATATAGTCCCTATTTGTATTTCATGTACTATGCCTTAGTGCAGCTGTCTTATTCTGACAGTTTGCCAGTTATGGTTACCATCTTGGTCGTACGCATGTCCATCTATGATAATCACCTACATGACACTGATATAGGGCCCTACATATTCCCACAATGGTTTACGCAATATCCAGTGGATGGTTTGCCCCATTATTGAGAATATAGGCGTGTGCTATACCCACATCACTCCCACGGGGCAGGCCTACTAAATCTCTGCCAAACAACACCTAGGCCCATTTCTGCATACCCATGATTCCCATACCTGACACCCCTCCACAGTACCCATTACACATGTTTAATGTGAGCAGTACTGAAGTGTGGAGACACTTATATGCACTCCCCACTCTCCGGATATCAGTTCGTATGTCATACATTCTATCGACATGTGTCATTACCCTTGCACCTGCTACTGTTGCATGTACAGCTATATCGTATTTGCTGAGGTCACTTATTTTGCATCAGTGTCAGTTGACACTACGTATGGATCAATTTTTGGGGTCCTGCAATGGACACCTATATGCATGTTTAAAGTGTAGAACTTGCTGGACTGTCACTTTCTGGCCAATGGTTTGGAAGGCAGTGGTTTATTCACCTTTTGTGCATGTCTGTTTGTCTACCAATATTAGCTATGCCGTGACCTATTTATGTACATATGTCATATCTACGGGACATATGTTTGTTGTGTATACATATATACATGTACAGTCCTCATTTCATAATTTGCTTTGGTTTACGTCTGTGGATTATGTGCATATACATATATCTATATCTGTACCATACCTTTCCACTGTACAGATTGTCGCAGAGTGTACAGCTGGTTGCCTCTTTATCTTTGGTGTGTTTTTCATAAACTTGTGTCTATCTGGCAATGTAGTGGCATTTCATTTAAGACTTACGTTGGGAAATACTGGCAAGCAGTTCAGGTTACGACTGCATACCCTTCAGAGAATCCATGCTACTGACACACCCATTATTCTATCCACTTTCTATGTTTGTTCTGGCACATATCTGGGGTTTGTCCCTATTTGTACCGGTAGTTTGCATGCCTTTGTCCGGTTTCATACTTTACGGGGTTAACAGGTTTGAGCCATGTATATCTAACATGGGGGAAACAGCATTCATTTACTATGCTGTGAGCGGATCACACAGACACAGGCGCACTTGCATTTACATGTTGTGGGTTACATCTTTTTAATAAATGTGTGCTTGCCCAGCCTTTCATATGTCTGACTGTAACACTTACTCATCTGTAGTCCGGTTTACGGACTGGTGTGAAACACACGGTTCACCTTTACGTATTTAACTGTGTGTACAGCACAAACTCATTCATTGCACTTTACAGGGATGTCTGCAGTGGTCGTAGGTCATCCGGGACTGCATTCACATTGGACGGATGCCGGAAACAGTATTCTGTTGCTTTTCTGCCTCATTGATATGCATACCCATAGTACTTAGCTACATCAACAAACGCCTCACCTCTTCACTTACAACACAGGCATCCATTCCCCTGCTGTGGGAAACGCGGTACTACATATTACATATTCCGTATTGCCTACTGCTGTGGACCCCAGCTGCATTGTTAATCACTCCGAGGATATGAAGAACACCAGGGCATATAGTCGTATCACATACATGTTTCTGATTGTCAGGTTGTTCATGTAGTGATCTGGGTATGGGCTTGTCTGCCTGCTGAACGGAACTTCCCTGGCCAAGTTCAAATGTCAGATGAAGCATTTGGACAGGGAACATCTCCCTATTATGAACATTTTACCTGTATTTATAGACACGTTTGGGCACCTATCAGGAGCTTATTCTGTTGGCTGTACATATTATTGGTGGGGTTGTTATGGTCCATACTCCACGGTGAGGGGGGGGGGGTTCCCATTCACATTTAACTATTACTTGTATTCATTCATATGGGGATTATTTTCTGGGACATGTTGTGACTACAGGTATGCAGTTGTACATTACACAAAAGTCATGGTTTGTTACTGTACATATGTACGGACCATACCTCTCGACCACTTTGAGCAACAAATCTGTGCAAACCATAAATGATGGGGAGAGTAAGACAGACACATTTTAACTAGTTTCCTTACAAGCTTATAATGTTGATAGAATACTAGGTTTTGCATTGTCATGACTCTTCTGCGGGATGTGGAGTGCTATACTTAATGCTCATTATTTTGTGACGTCAATCCACACCTATTTACCAGACAGACGCAGGTTGTCGGAAGCACACAACACTATGAGCCAACACTCAGGTCATTCTGCGAATATCTGGACAGTTGAGTGATATGGTACGAACCTCTGTAATACGCTGTTGTGTTCTGGCACAGCAGTAGCTCGGCATTAGGGATAGATGTCGGGACGTGCTGGCAGACAGTTGAGTTTCAGACTTCATACTCCGGACATTAATGCCATTGTGCAAACTGTCATTCTATGATATATCTATGTTTATCCATCCACATGGATATATTCCTGCTTGCACCTGTTATACATTCTACGGATCTCACTCCTCTGAGCTCTCCATACTCCTGCTCCTCTCTACCCTCCAGCTTAACCAGACTTAGCTGACACTCACTTGACTCCCAGTATGTCATTGTTGTACATTTCTGTATTACCACTACAAACTAGGTATCCCTCGCACTTCATCAGGGTTCTCCTGTTAATGTCGGGTGTCTTCCTCACCCTTATGCCGTTTGCCACTATGCGAGTGTGCAATATATTCTCCCGCATATTTGTGTGGGGACACGTGCGTCACGGGAAGGTGTTTTATCCTGGGTACTGCATTATGCATGACCACTCAGGTCTGGACAGTGTCTTGGACCTGTACTTCACGATCTGACTTGTGTCCAGATATGTACAGGATTGGACATCTTGTCGTCATACCCGTTCTACTATTTACACAGGTTACTTATCCCGTAAGGGATATTCCAGATATTGGACCATTCCACACAGAAACAATATAGAAATGTATTTTGGCTTTATGAAAATGTGCAGGGGGTTTAACATGCAGGGAATACATGGTTTGCTATCCTGACACTGCCTAGGGTGACAATACCTACTACATATGCGTAGGGGTCGGTATGTGTAGCTGTGTCTGCAATGGACCACTGGGCCACGTACGGGTGGATTTGGTGGACGTTCTGTTATGGGGCTGGGTTGTGTGATGTGGAGGGTATGCTGGGTAGCCCATTATGCAGCCAGGTGTGTTGCATTTTTTATGGCCAGTTCCATCAGGACCAACCTGTGGGTATGTGACGGTGACATATCTATACATTTTGATCGCACATTTACATGATACATATGTTTGTGGGATTGTGTTCTACACTATGGCCTGTCTGCTCATCTTGCAGCTGTTTCTCCATGTGTTTGTGTTTATGTCCACTTCACCCGCTGCCCCCTCCTATACCTCTGGTTCACCTTTTCTGCATATGACACAGTGTCACCTTTGCGGGTTTTACCATTACCCATCCACCCCTCACATGCAAATTACTCACATCCGATAGCTCACTACTTTTGTTGTTGGGCCATGACACGGCCAGAGTAGCACATTGACTGCCCTACAGCTGTCGGGTACCTTTATGGTTGTGTGGACTACCCTGCCATGTTTGCTTCCCATGTGCTATACCTCACACACATAGGTACACGCTCATACTTCACTTTCGTTACTTAGTTGGTATACCCAGGTACTACCCGTTCGGCTGTGTCACATACTAGTTTGGCTTCTACCGATGACTCCCGGGATTTGCAGACCTGTTGTACTCATTGGGGGGATGGCACCTTTTCCGGTGTCCATGCTATTCCTTCCACATATCCGACTGTTGTGGACAATGCCTCCCCACAGTCTACGGTACTGTTTCCACCTTTTCAATTGGCTGCAATGTAACATTTGCGGTGGACACAACACATTTTCCACGCCGACACATACCCACGGTCAGTTCGGCAGATAGAACTTACAACTCTTGCCTATATCTAAGCTTTAGTCTTGTAGCATTTCAGTGGCTTATTCTTTTTCTTATGACATTTATGTAATATACGTGTGGAGAACAACTGTTTAATGCCACTATTACATGACGTCTGAGGGATAATTATATCTTATAATCTCTGCACATTTGCCATGTTTACATGCTTGTGTCAGGACACATCTGGCCACAGCGGTACTGTCGCTCACAAAGTGGGACAGGTGGTATTCTTAGTCGATGGTATGGGTCATACTGTTCCTTTCGGCCTACATGTGTCCTTATTGTTGTAGCTGTTTCTATGCTCCTGATTCGTTTACATGTGTATTCTATTCCCTATCACATTTGTTATGTGGGATACAGACATACCTTTTGTATGTGACTATTACATCCCTTGTGGGATATGATTCGGACATGACAGTCACTACATATATCTACTTTTCTCCTCGTGTATTTTGTTATGGACACATCTGCACAGCTATGTACCCTCCCTCACATTATGGGTCAGCTGGTGACCCTCTCCATTGGGCTGGACGTACCTCCTGGCAGCGCCCTAGCATATGATATGTTTCACTTCCACATGGTATAGCTATAAACACTACGTTGGACCATGGGCACGCGTTTTTTCTGTCATTTGTTCAAGGGTAGGGACCTGTTATTCCCTATCGTGCATTTGTGTTTGCTTCTTCATTTTCTGTTCACAGGGACTATCTTGCATGCTTTGTATACGTTTCAGTCTCCATGGACACTGATAGGTGCGAGTATTACTACAGGCGGACTATACTATTCAGCAGTTTAGGTTGCTCATCAGCAACCGACATTGACACGCCTCCCTCCGCAACTTCGGTACACCCCATGCACTCGCGCACATTTCCTGTGGCGGCTGCACGCCTTCATTAATATGCATATGCCACTACTACTCCATATATACGCCGCACGGCTGGCGCAAGCCTTACACCGGCCTTGCGCCGAGCTTCATGAATCCGGGGGAAAGTCTATTTCCAGGGATATAGCTGATAAGGTGGAGAATATAAAAGTTGTGTTGTGTCCAATATCTAACTATAATGCTATAAAACCTGATGTATGCATAAATTAAAAAAAAATGTCTTCACATTTATAGGATTGCCATCTTATATCATTAAAGCAGAGGATTTCTAAGGTTGTTTATCTATTTATTTACATTTGTTGACTGGGAATGTCTGACTGGACGCAAGTCCATTTTCTGCAGAGGCCCAGGGAGAAAAGCTCCACAAATTAAAATATTAGAGACATAGTTACAGATGAAGAATCCTAGCAATTAAAATATTACAAACATAGTTACAGATGAAGAACATAGTACATTCAGTAGATAGCTAGCATCTGTTCCATCCATGAAGTGATAGCAGATATTAACAATTGTTACAATAAGAAGTTATTGCCATATAATAAGTAGATAGGCATGGAAGTATCAGAGCTTGCTGTAATCAAAGGTAGTTTGTGAGGTGGAAGAGAGGTAGAGGGTAGAATGAGTGGGAGAAGTTAGAGGGGAGAGGTACAAGGGCATAGCCAGCATGTTTTTAGGTGCACTTTAAGTAAAGCTTTGAAGTGGGTGCCTGATGATACAGAGGTTATTGTGGGGTGGAGGGTTTCCATAATTTGGCTATAGCGCTGGAGAATATTGCTTCTCCAGCAGTGTTATTGGCTCTAGTAACCTGTAATTAATTTTTGTTGCTGGATCACAGTGGTCTGGTGGTGAGATGGGGTTGGAGTAGATACTGGAGGGATGGGACCTTTAGAGGATGGTTTACTAGTTTGTGGGCAAGTGAGAGTTGATACCACTGAAGGAGGTGAGGGAGTTCTAGCCAGCCTAGTTCAGTAAATGAGAGACAGTGGTAACTGTGGTAGGATGCTGCAGTGGTGAATTTGGTGATTTTGTTGTAGCAGGTCTCGAGTTTATTTAGATTGCATTGCCTTAGGTTGGTATATATTGGAGAGGCATAAAGTAGGGTGGAGATAAGGTGCAAATTTGCAACTGAAATCCTAGCTGCTTTGGTGAGGAGTTGCTTATTTCTGTATAAGGCTCCTAGTTATTTGCGGACTTTTTTATGCTCATGGATATGTGAATGTCAAATTTGAGATTGTTGTCTATTTCAGCTCCTAGCAATTTGGTGTGATCTGTTGGATGGATAGTGGTATTGTCTTTTGCTGTAATGTTAAAGTGAGAGTTGTATTGAGTATGTTTGGTGGGTTCGAAGATGAGGAGTTTAGTTTTGTTTGGGTTGAGTATTAACTGGGCATCGGATAGCCAAGTTTCAACAGAGGAAAAGGCATGGTATGTAACCTTTTGCAGTTCGTGTAGGGACTGGGCTGAGAAGATGATGGTTGAGTCATCTGCATATTGTATGAGTGTGCCATGTTTGGTGGCAGAGGCTGGATTATTGGTGAAAATAGAGAAGAGTAGGGGTTCAAGGATGGATCCTTGGGGAACACCAACAGAGACAGGTAGTTGGGGAGATATGTCATTTTGCCATACAATGGATTGCTGGTGGTCAGACAGATTGAGAGAAGGATATGTTATTAAGTACAGAGATGAGTTGTTTGTGTGGGGCCAGGTCAAATGCTTTAGATAGGTCTAGGAAAGTAGCAGAAGAGAGATGGCCATTGTTTTTATGGTAAAGGATAGTGTTAGTAAAAGAGAGTAAGGCAGTGGTGGTGCTATGGTTTGGTCGGAAACCATGTTGATTATTAGAAAGGAGGTTGTTAGTAAGGAGGTAGTCTGAGAATTGAGAGTGAATGCACCTCTCTAGTATTTTGGAGAGTGGAGATAGAACTGCTATGGAGCGGTAGTTGGTGGAGGGGCAGCCTTTGTGAAGGGGAATTATGTGTGATATTTTCCATAGTTTAGGGACGTAGCATTCTGACAGAGATTGGTTAATCAAGATTAATACTAGGTAGGCAAGGGCGTCAGCTACAATTTGTAGGGATTCACTTGGGAGGTTGTCTACTGCTAATTTTGTGGGTTTAAGTTTAGTTAAGAGTTTTCTTATGTTGGAGGTAGGAATGGGAGAAAATGAGGGTGGGGGGATATTACTGGGTGAAGGTGTGGTGTGTAGGGGAGGGGGTTGTTTTGTCTGGGGAGATTACTGGGTGAAGGTGTGGGGTGTAGGGGATGGGGGTTGTGTTGTCTGGGGGGATTACTGGGTGAAGGTGTGGGGTGTAGGGGAGGGGGGTTGTGTTGTCTGGGGAGATTACTGGGTGAAGGTGTGGGGTGTAGGGGAGGGGGTTGTGTTGTCTGGGGAGATTACTGAGTGAAGGTGTGGGGTGTAGGGGAGGGGTGCTGTGTTGTCTAGCTAGTGATAGTACAGTTTGTTTGAAGTGTGTGTTGAATGAGGTAGCAATATTTTCTGAGGAGTGAGGAATGTTAGGTGTAGGGGTATTGATTTTACCTGGGTGGAGGATTGAGTTTATGGAGGTCCAGAATTGTTTGGGGTTGTGTCGGAGGAGTTGTGGGCAGACTGGTAGTATTGGATTTTGTCCTGCTTTATTAGCTTTTTGAATCTATTGCATAGTTCTAGGAATTTCTGTCTAGCTGAGGGGGTTTGGTTTTGTGCCAGTGTTCCCAGGCTTTATCTCTGTTTTTCATTTCTGACCTAGTGGTTTTCTGTAACCATGGGGGAGGGTTGGGCTTTGGTTCTGGTAAGTCTTATGGGGGCATGGTTATTTAGGATGCTTAGAAAGTTAGTATTGAAAAATTGGATTGTGTCATCTAGGCTGATGTAATTTACAGGGTGCCAGTTACATTCTTTGAGGGATGAGATGAATGTGATTGGGTTAAAATGTAGATTTTACGTATTTGACGGTAGATGACAGGTTTAACTTTGGATAGGTGTTTTTTGAGTAGGTATGTTGGGGAATGATCACTGAGGCTATCTGATAGGCAGCGTGCTATATAGGACTGGAAAAGCTTGCTGACTAGTATCCAATCCAGGGTACTGTGCTTGTTGGAGTTTTTATTTATTCTGGTTGGTGACTAGACTACTTGGGTGAAGCCATGAAGGTTTAGATGATGGGTTGGATGGTTGCCGCAACAGGATTGCCAATCAATATTGAAGTCACCTAAAATTATGGTCTCTTGAGGGAGATGGTGGGTAGTCCAGCTGAGGAGGTTTTCTAGTGGAGGGATATTTTGGCCAGGTGGGAAGTACCATCCTATTATGTTGATGGTTGCATTTTGGTTTATTTTCAAGTTGGTATATATTATTTCTTCATGGGCAATTTGGGGAGCTGATGAGTTTAAGATCTGGATACTTAGATGCTGTTTAAATATTATAGCTATACCACCTCCTTTCTTGTTTAGTCATTCTAATCTTAGTATGTTGTAACCATTAGGGAGGATTTGTTCACTGGTAATGTGAGGTTTTAGCCAGGTTTCTGTCAGGATGATTGTATCTGGAGAGTACAAGTCTGTGGTGGCATGGATTTCATGGACTTTGTTGGTTATACTTCTGATATTAGGCTTAGCAGAAGGAGGTCATTTGGTTTTCTACTGGCTGGGATTTGGGAGATGTTGTGGTTGTTAGTCTGATTATTAGAAGTGGGGTTTGAGATGGAGGGGCCAGGGTTGGGGTGGATGTCTCCAATGAGGGCAAGTTTTGATATGCATGAGGTTATTAGTTTTATCAGTTTATGAAAGAGTTTGCATTTTAGGGAAACCTTATGGTTGGGTGCAGTCTGTAACAGATGTGGTGGAAGGGTTATTTTGTTAACTTATAGGAATGCATTTAGTTTGAGTATTTTAGTTGATAGAATACGCGGGGGATGCATAGGGATGGTTCTTGAGTTGGTGGGAGAGGAGCAGAGTGAGGGTGAGTCATGAGTGATGGTGTGGATAGTTGTACAGTGGAAGTGGTTGAGTGAGGGGATAATGGAGTTTTGGTAAGATGTAAGATATGCAAGGAGAGGGTATGCAAAGAGTATAAGTATGGTATGCTTATTCATGTTAGCAGAAGAGGAGGGGTAGTAGTGGGAAGATGGTGGAGTTAGAGTTGGGTGTAGTGTTGTGGTTAGTGGTAAAAATGATGGGAGGGGTTTGTTCTTCTAATAAAGGTAGGACCACCGGGGACAGGTGAAAATTTGGGGCAGAGTGGGGAGCGAACCGGGCAGAGACCTGTTAGATGCTCTTAGGAGGGGTTGTGGGCTGGAAAATAATCAGGTAACAGAGAATACAGGCCATTATATAACTTCTGTCTTATGCATTCCTAGTGGGGGAGGAGGGTAGGGACTAATTATAGGAGGAGTCCTGTGGGAGTGATTGACAGGTCTCTCAGCCAGATTCTGGAGGATGGGCAATTCAAACAAAAACAAACAATCTGTAGGTAAGTGATATGGAGAGAGTACCAAGAGAATAGATGAACTGCAGTTAAGTAAATGGCAGTACAATTCAAGGGGGGAACTAAACTAGCACAAGTTAATTATTTCTGGTGTTACTAATTCTGGGGTAGTGCAGTTTAGTTTGGAAGTGGATAGCTATTGCCATACAAAAATAGTCTAATATTGACTAGTCACAGATGATACTGGGGAAAAAGGCACAGTTGGATGTAAAAGCCATAGATAAAAAATTTAAAATTTGCCTTGTTACTCAGAGAGAAGTACAGAATCCAGCAGTATGTCATCAACTAGAGTCTGAAATGGGGTCTTACAGGATTGGAGTTAGGAAAACTGGGCTAGCTAGACAGGCCTCTGTAAGTGTGCATTCTTTAAACAACAAAAAAACTCAGTATATAAAGGCATTAACATTAAATATTTATGTTGAAAGTTAAGACATACATTGTGTTTAATTTGAAGAAAAGCAGTGCTTGCAGAGAAGCCTTTGTAATATTTTCACTGGAATTGTACATCAGCAATAGTACTTATTCTGGTTTGGAGGGTGGGGGTGCACCTGCAACCAAAGATGTTTAAACAGATTGAGTTTAATTTGAAGAAAACCCATGCTTGCAGAGAAGCCTTTGTAATATTTTCACTGGAATTGCACTTCAGCAATAGTACTTATTCAAGTTTGGAGGGGTGGTGCACCTGCAGCCCAAGATGTTTAAACAGATTGCATTTAATTTGAAGAAAAGCCGTGGTGGCAGAGAAGCCTTTGTAATATTTTCACTGAATTTACACTTCAGCAATAGTACTTATTCAAGTTTGGAGGGTGGGGGGGGGGGTGCGTCTTCAGCCCAAGATGTTTAAACAGAGCGAGCACACTTCACAGAGAGGGGAAATGACTGCAGAAGAGAAGTATTAGTGTCTTTTTGTAAACTTAAGGCTTGGTGTAAAAAAAGGAGGAAGGTCTAGAAGGAAGAGATGAGCAATATTCAAAACAAGTTACAAAAATTTAAATTGAAACTGAATAAAGGAGATAAAAGTAAAGTAGTGGACATTTAAAAAGTTATAAAGGAACATCAGAACATTGAAATCACAATGCAGCGACAGTTTTGGAAAAAGTAAGGTTGTAAACACATGCTTCATGTGCCACCTTGTTCAGAGAGGAACAAATATATCAAAATTATAAACAAAGATATTAACATTAAGAGTAATATAATGGCATGTTTTAAAAACAATCATCTATCAAATAAGCTATAGTTTGGGCCTTGCAGAGGCACATAATATTGACATTTATAGTCTAGATACATTTCTAAAAGGAAAAATTATTGCTAAAATATCTCACGAACAAGTAAAACATCGCATGAAACCACAATCAAGAGTAGAGATTAAAGTTTAAGTTAAAAATCTGAAGGAAAATAAGGTATTTGGTTTGGATGGTATTATTCCAGAAATATATAACATATTGCAACAAAATGAAATTATCCTTTTAAAAATCTTTTGGATCTGATTCATAATGAGAACAGCATTCTTACTTCTTGGAAATATGCAATGCTAACCACCATTGTTTGTCTTTTGGCTTTTCCCGGTTAGGGGTCGCCACAGCAGAACTCCGGTCCGCTAATGATTGGCAGTAGAGTTTTTACGTACTGGCTTGCCGGGCCTAATGCACAACCTTCAACGAAGGAATGCCCGTTCATGCATGTCACCACACGGAAGATGCTCTAACTGAGAATCGAACAGGCAACATCTAACTGTGAGGCAACAATGCTACTGCAGCACCACCATCGCAGTACGCAATGCTAACCACCATATTAAAACAAAATAAGAACAAGATAAAATCCAAGAACTTTGTAATTCAAACAGACTAATGACTTTATTACATTATATATATTTTTTAGCAAATAGATTGAAGAACATAATACACATTTATGAAATCATGTCTTTGTAACAAAGGGCTTGAAGAAAAGTATATGATACTTAATAAATAATGATCAAACAGGATCCTTGATTAAAAGCCAGACACATGACAATAAAGAAAAGAATTGTTACTTTAATTAATTATGCAAATATCAGTAATATCAAGAAAGCTATAATCAGTTTATCTTTTGAAAATGATTTGATTCCTTGAAGTGGACTTACCTATTTAAGACCCTATATTATTTGGGATTTCCTGATAAATTAATTGAGCTATTATCTTGGTAATATACAAACTCAAAATCCTATTTCAAAATAAGTTCCTTTTTGTCATTATAAATGAGGCAAGAAAAAAAGGAAGTCATTTGTCACCAATATATTCAATATTGCCTCTTGAGCCATTTGCAAGTTCTATAAGGTGAAGTAAAATAAAAGGGACAATTAAGTACTATGTCTATCTTTCTATTCATCCTTCATGTAAATCCAAAATTAAATTATTTGCAGGCAGTGTGTTGCTAACAGTGGATTATTGTAATCATAGATTGATTTCTTTACTGGAAGCAATGAGAACATTTGAAAAAGTATATCAATTGAGGTTTGACACAGGAAAACACTAATAAGCTATACTTATTTAGGTAGCTTAAAACATTTTCATAAATTAGACTGGAATAAAAAATAAAATCAACTATCTCTATACAATTAAAAAATAATTTAAGAGATACCATTCTGACTAATTAAAATAAATTAGTATAACATGTTAAAGATATTGTTGAGAAATTGAATAGCTATTCATTTCTTTTAAGGACATAGCACAGTTGATTAAAATAATCTTTCTACCCAAACTACTGTATATTATCCAGGCCTTCTCACTGATGCCGGAAAAATTATACAAAGAGTGTTATGGATTAATTTAAAATTTTCTATAGTATCCAATGGGTATAGAATTGCTTTTAAACATGATATTAGACTGGAATAAAGATGGTATTGGGTTTCCAGATAGTGACTGTTATTCAGTTATGCTGGTCTTCAAAACACTATATTATTATTTAAAGCCCCCCCCCCCCATGCAGCCAGATGGAAGTCCATACACGAATGTATTTTACCTAAGCACAAACTAACAATTCTTTTCAAAGCACTGAAAGTATTAAGTACTAATTTATGTAGAGTTTAAAAATTATTTATTTAACCATATGCTAAATCTTACAGGTTCTACATACATTAATAGCCTTTAAAAAATCAAAACATTGTTTATAGACACTTGGAAATTTAAAGCTGGCTATATACAATTTTTCTTATTACTTTCTCGACAACTTTTCTAGCTGGAACACATTTTTAGAAAGTTATTTACTTTACAGAGAGATGAAATATATTTTTTTGGGTTTACATTGTTAAAAGGCAGTAAGATAAACTTTTCAGACAAAATAATTATGCCATCTAATTTAAATCATAATGAGTAGATAATGATTTAAAATATTAGGAAGTATTTGTAAATTAAATAGAATTAGTAGCTAATTGAGATAAGAAATACTTTTCTCTTTTGATTACTTGTCTTTCTTAATTATTTCAGGAAAGAGGTGAATACAAACAGACAATTATTAAAATTGTAAAAACTGATTTTAAATTCTAACACAAAATACATGAAATCTATTGGAGATACATGAGAACCCTATAAAATAATGATTTAGATATAATTTAAATGAAAATAATAATATAATTCTAAATCATCTTTTTGTACCTCTGTATTTTTTTGAAGATGTTTTGTTGGAAATGTATATAAATATCATTGTATACTTAAGATAAATTAAGAAAAATATACACTGTTGAGAAGAATGATTTCTGGAAATGAGAAATATTGATGAAACAGGATTTGAAACATAATATTCTATAGTTGTGAAGATCTTGAGGAATTTTTCAGATGATTGTGGACTTTGTGAAAGAACTTTGGTCTGATAATTTTTTTCTAAATAAATGGTTAATTCTGCTTAATTTAGCCATTATTTAATGAGTTCAGAGTCATCATTATTCATTATGGAGTTCATTGTTAATAAGGAAAATCATTACTAGGAAATGGAAGAGCAATACAATTTTAACATTTCAGGAAATTATTTCATTAACCACTAAGACATGATACAGAGAACTAAACATGATAAAAATCAACAGTATGGAAAACATATTTGATGCATAAGTAGTGCATCTAATATTGAGGGTTTCACTAAAAATATGGTATGGTGGTGGCATCCTCTAATACGCATCATTCTCACAGTAGAATACCATCAGAAAGGTACATAGACACTCTACTCCAACTTGTCCTCCTTCATCGTTTTCAGGCAGAGGTGGAACAGAAGCCATCTAAGGAAACAAACCCCATATCTTTTTTCTTTTTAAATGTTAATCCCTATCAAGCATTTAAAACACAGTTAAAATGCAGGCATTGCTGCTTTACTCATTGAAAGAGCTATGCTTCCTAGTCACTGTATAACAGTACACTTCCCTTTCTACTACACCTTTGCTACTGCCCCTAATGCAATATTATCCAGTCACACCGCGTATCTGATACAACCGGAACTAACAGAAAACACTCACTACCTGCAATGCCTATCTAATTCAAATACTAAAAAAAAACAAAAAATATATAAAAATGAACTGTGCCTTAGGTTGTTCCCAGCCAGCAGTCAATCAATAGATAGATAACGTACATACACACACAAAGATGAAATACCTACAACTGATCAAATGTGAAGTCTGTCAAAAGGTTAAAAAAGCTTGTATGTGTGATCATGCTTTTTAAGTGTGTGTGTGAGATCATGGTAGAGTGGGGATTAGGGAGTTTGCCCTTTCCTCACTGTAATGCAATCTTAGAGTTGGTATATATAATTCACCGAGATTGGAGGAGGATGAAGGGGGGCTTGCCACCTCCTAGCCAAATACATTGATCTGATGTTGTTAATCTTCAGCTAATCCTTTACAGTGGGTTTGGTTCTGAACCCTCACAACTGACTTGGCCGTATCTTTCAGCTCACGCTCTCCAAACTCTTGAACCAGGCTCTACCCATAATGCCCCTCACAGAGATTACCCCAGATCTCATTAGCCACTTTGCAGACCAGACATGTTTGTTCCATCTCTCGAGCTTTGTAAGTTAAATTGTAAGTGTTTTCAATTTCCTACTGTAACTCTTTACCTTTTCTATTTTTATTTGTACTTCTACTCACCCCTCCATCCTTCTAGTAATTTCGTCTAACTATTACCGTTGGTAATCTGGCCCTTACCATAGTCGGTAACTTCTCCTTATACCTTTGAGATATCTCTTAATACCATAGTTTGTATTATTTTTCCTTTTTCTTCCTTTTCTTCCTTCTGTCTTCCTTATTACATCGCCGATAATGGCAGACCAAAAAGAACACCAAAAATAATTTCTCTGAAAACCTTCAAGGGGCACCTCAGGAATCAAGAGGTGTAGGAAATGTGAGGGTAAAATGCACAATTCAAAGAGGCATTGTTTATGTATTTGGGTTCTCCTCCTGTACATTGACAGAAAGGAAGAACAAACTTATTTTAAAAGGACTTTTGAAAGCTCCTTTTGACGAGGCCATTTCTGGTTCCAAGGAGAAAACTAATAATACAGGAACTTCTTCCTCCCATGGTTCAAAGAAAAGATCTTCCTTGGTTCCGAGTGCTTTGGAATCAACTAAAAAACTCTCAAAAATGTCCTTGGTACTGAAGAGATCATCAGCACCAGAGGTCCCGTCTACACCAACAAAATTGACTTCAGAGCAGATAGTAGCTTCCACATTGGTACCAACAGACCAACCAGTACCCAAGATTCTGCAGCTGCCTATGTTCCCAAGAACTTCTTATTCCCCTTCTGTTGACCCTTTCAGAGATACTCTATTTGTGTAAGTGAGATCATCTAGATCTCCCTCCATGGCATCAGTGAGGTCTATTAAGAGTCTGAAGTTGACATTATGAGGCTAGTGGATCAGCTACTTGTGGTGAGAGGCTTCAGTTCTGAGCCAATCCGGTGTTGAAACTGTGTGTCCTATGACCCCCTCATACCCTCCTCCTCCAAATCTACATGAGCCTTTGGAGCCTTTGATCTCGACACTTCTGGCTCCAACTGAATCAGTTCCGATAGCATTTTCATTTTTGGTTCTGACAACTGTCTTGATTATCTCCAAGGCTTAAGTACCATAGACCTCCTAAGGTTGGGAATCTCTGGTCGGTTCCAAGATGCATGGTACTTTTTCAGTTCCTTCTGAGCCATCTATGTCTCTCATTGCCTCGACCCTTGAAGTGCCAACCCAGGCTCCTGGTCTGGGCCAATCTCTTCTATGTGGGGTGTAATCCCGGTTCCAAAGCAGTCTTTTTTGGGTCTGGGCTCCCATCTCTATCTATGGGGGGTATGCCTTCTAGATGATGGAGAGAGCATTATCCATTGGGGATTGTCAGTCCTTTCCATCCCTGTCTGGACATATTTCTTCTTCCACTCGACTTGAACTACTATTGGCCTCACTCCCTGGACAGAGGGCGCAAAAGTCCCAGGTGACTCCCCCTTTAGTGGTCTCCCCTTTGGAAACTTACCTGGGGCATCACCCTGAGGAAGTTCCTGTGAAGAGGAAGTGCAAGAGGAAGCAACTGGACTCCCCAGAAGAGTCTTATACTGAAGATACTGATTTCTATGAAGGGGAAGGTTCACCTAGGTGACCCCCTGATGATGTTTCTTTCGGGGACATCCTGGAAATCCTAAAGCAGAAGGGTGGCTGGTTGTCCACCCAGCCTTCTTTGGAAGAATGAGTATACCTGAAGGCTTTTTGTGCCCAACCCTCCACTTCTTGGATCTCTCTGCCTGCTGACGATCTGATAAAACTGATTGCTCAGTCGACATGGAAGATGCCTGATGCCATAGAACCAATCCTCAAGAGACCTGACCATGTACTATCAGCACCAAAAGAAGAACCACATTGGTCTAAGGGAATTCCTGTTGATGCCATGGTGGTAGCAGCTGCTACCAAGAGGGAAGTTGTGGAAGAGAGCCCTACTATCCATCCTACTAACAAGCAGTCTAGGATGTTAGATAGATTTGGGAAGCATGTTTATGCTTCAACGACCTTTACTCTGAGGTCCTTGAATTATATGGCACATTTTACCAGATTACAGAGAAATTTGATTAAAGAACTTTCAAATACACCCTCAGAAGCATAAGCTAAAGAGGTCTATGACAAAGTTTCCTCTCAGCTAGCAACCCTAGGAGTCTATTTCTAACTCATCCATGAGGCTCATAGCACATGGCAGCTGAAGGGACAACCAGGGCAGTGGGTTCAGGTATAGCCATTAGAAGGCACTCCTGGATGCACTTGTGGGACTTTGCAGAGCCATTTAAAGCATCATTTGTGAATGCTCCCTTTGATGGTTCTACCCTTTTTGGCCCAAAGGTTAAAGATACTTTAGCCAGAAGTGAGCAAGATGGTAAGACCCTATCTGCTGAAGGCATACATTTATCCACCACTCAGGGACATTACTCAAGTTACCAAAGGAGTGGGAGACTATGGTTTAGAAAATCCAAGGGGACTTTCCAAGACTCACGAGGCAAGGACTTCCCCCGGAGCATAGGGGGAAGCAACGGAAGACACCATCCTAGGGGCAGAAATGGGCCACAGAATCAGGGGTCCAGAGAATCCTTCCCTGGCACTTCCTATCAGCATCCCTGAAAAGGATGCCTGATTGCCTTCTTCTGGAGACAGTCGGGGGATGATTACCCCTGCACCTACAAGTCAGGCAATCAATAACTTCAGACAAATGGGTTCAGGGAATAATATCCAGAGGCTACCAGATTCCACTATTTGTAAACCTCAAAGCCCGGAAAAAACTCCTAGATGTTCCACCCAATCAAAGGGAATTAGCAGTCTTAGAAATTCAAAAACTGCTCGAATAAAAGAGTCATCCAAAAAGTCCCACCAGACCAGACAGGATCTGGGGTTTACTCAATATTCTTTTAGTGCCCCAAAAAAAACAGGGGATTTGAGACCCATTTTGGATCTCAGCCAATTCAACAAGGTGGTTCAGCAAACTAAATTCCAAATGGTCTCGGTACAAGCCATACTTCCCTTTTTGGAAAAAAAGGCAATTGGATGTGCTCTGTAGACCTCAAGCATGCTTATTATCACATAAAAATGGGAAAAAGCTCCAGGAAGTTTCTACGCATCTGGCTAGGAGCCAGTCATTATCAATTCATTGCCCTGCCCTTTGGATGCACCCTAACTCTCAGGGTGTTTACCAAATGCCTGGGAGTGGTTGCAGCTCACCTCAGACTGCAAGGTTTTCGTGTCTTTCCGTACCTCAATGACTGGCTCCTCACTGCTACCACCAGACATTGTTTAGAACAGCCAAGAGATTATACCATGAATGTTTGCATGTCTCTAAGCATTCCAATAAATCTCAAAAAAAATCCAACCTGCAACCTTCTCAACAATTGGATTTCATAGCTGCTCATTTAAACACTGTCCCTGGAATAGCATCTCTTCCTCCAAAGAGACTACCAATTATCAAGGTCCTAGTCAGACAAATTCTCCAACGCAACAGAGTCCCAGCAAGACCCATCCTTCAAACTTTAGGTTCAATGGCAGCGTCACTCACTCTGGTTCCTCTAGCGAGGTTTCATATGTGAATACTACAGTGGCTACTAGCAACACAATGGTCTCTGATATGCCAACCAATATCTTACTTAATCTTGATCACAAACCATTGCAAACAAGACCTCCAATGGTGGCTTCACTCTGACCAAATCCCCTTGGGCCAACCATTCACCTTCCCCAGCCCAAAACCATAGTGACCATGGATGCTTCCCGGATAAGGTGGGAGGCATTTTCTGGAAAAGACAGTTCAAGGAATATGGTCCCAAATGGAAGCCAGTTTGCACATCAGTGTTCTAGAGATGACGGCAGTACTATTAGCATTGCAAGCATTCCAGGATACCCTCCCTCTAGGGACGGTTGCTATTCAGACAGACAACATGTCAGTAGTCTGGTACATCAACAAACAAGGGGGAACCAAATCTTACCCAGAATGTCTAGAGGTACTCAGAGTTTGTCAATGGGTGATTTCTTCCAACCACTTTCTGATAGCAATGCACATTCCAGGAAGTTCCAATGTGATAGCGGACAAATTAAGCAGGACAATTCTTATGCCTCACGAGTGGTCTGTGAAACTTGTAGCGGCGGACAGCATCTTTCGCCATTGGGGCCAACCTTGCTGCAAACTATTTGCTTTTCCCCTGAAAAACAAGTGCAGAAGTTACTTTGCCCTAATCTCCCCTTCAGGGGAGTCACCCAGAGACAATCTTCTCCACAGCTGGCTTCCTGGTCTGCTATATGCCTTTCCCCCCATTCTTCTAATTTCACATTTCCGAAAGAAAGCCTAAATGATGAAGAATTTGATAATCCTCATTGACCCATTCTGGCCTTGACAAGTTTAGTTTCCCTTCCTTTGGCCTCATCTGTTACAGAAACCATGCATCCTGGACCCAGATTTACTAACTCACCCAGAGAGCATGGTTCACCTCAGTCTTCGACACCACAAGCTCACTGCATGGTTTCTCCAATTCCCTTGATTGCCATGCATCCTTCACTTTCTTCCTCTGTCCAACATATTATTATTGCACATGACAAGCCTATGACTAGGAAACTGCACATGTGCAAATGGAAAAAAAAATCCAAATGGGCCTTGAATAAAGGGCTTGACCCCTTTGCTGCTCCTATTCAAGACATTCTAGATTTCCTAAGCACTCTTTTCATACTGGTTCCTCTGCTTCTATGATAAAGGTTCATCTAGCAGCAATTTCAAATTTTCATTCAGGTTGGAATAATTCTTCATTGTCTCACAAACCTTGTAAAGCCTACTTGTAGGGGCTCTTCCTACTAAACCCCCCTTTTAAAGAACCAGTTCCCCCATGGGATCTAACTACTGTCCTTCAAGCTCTAACTAAGACTCCTTTTGAACCATCAGCATCTTGTCATTTGAAGCATTTATCCTGGAAGAATATATTTTTGGTAGCAATTACATCTGCAAGAAGGGTTCGTAAGTTCATAGCTTCATACGTTGGTACTAGGCTATCATGCCTACGGCCTATACAAACCTATCCAAACAATTCCCCAGCTATTTCTTCCCACATTATTTACTTCCCTGGACCCCTGTCTAGCAGGGTGACTGATGTGATCCCCGGGGTAAATTTCTTATCTCCCATCCAATCGTCAAGGTTCCTTTTGAAGAGGGCCAAGGAGGTGCTCTGCTTGACATTTATGGGCAGTCTATTCCAGAGTATGGGGAGTCTCTGGGTCAGGAACCTATCTCTCCAGCATGTTTTGTTCATTGTGATGACAAGGTTTAGATCCCTGGAGTGTGTGGCTCTGAGGGATTGGGATTTATTTAAATAGAGCATGTCCAACAGCTCAGGGTTTGACATGGCCTTGTATGCTAAGCAGAGATCACCTCTGAGTAGATGATATGCCACAGAGTCTAGCTGGAGTTTTTTCAGATTGTCAGCATAGGACATCTGCCTTAGGCCTGTGATTCTTTTAGTGAGGTATTTCTGGGGCCTTTCCTGTTGCAGATGTCTTGTGAGTTACATACCAAATCAGGCGTTGTACTCTATAATGGGTCTAATGAGGGATGAGTACAGTGGGACAATGACCTCCTATTTTCTGGATGAAAAGCCCTTAGTGATGAGATGTGCCACATAGGATTTCCTGACTGTTTTCACAATGTGGTTATTGAAGGTGAGACCACTGTCCACCTGTGTCCCTAAGTATCTCATCACACTTTCGGTGTTTAGTGTACTGCCACTTATGTGGTAATTCATGGTACATGTTTTTTCCCAAAGGGGATAACTATACATTTCTTGGCATTAAGCTTGAGCCCATGGCTCTGGCACCAAACATCTGTTTCTGTAAGGTGCTTTTGTGGAATATCCACATCATTTGGGGGTTCAATAATGGCTCCCAGTTTGCAGTCATCTGCAAACTTTGTTAGCCAGAGTCCCTTAGTGTTGGCCTGTACTTCAGAGAAGTAGATGCCAAACAAGAGCGGTCCCAGGACTGAAACATGAGGTACTACTCTTGTCACTTGTCTGGAGCTGGATTTAGAGTCGGCTACTTTTACAGTCTGGGTTTTGTCAGTAAGCCAGTTGGCAACCCATCGAGTGATGTAGGGATTTATGCCCAGCTTAGTAAGGTTATCTATGATTCCAGAGTGGGGAATGGTGTTGAAGGCCTTGGCGAGGTCCAGATAGGCTGTGTGGACCGCCTTACCCTTGTCCACAGCTCTGGAGACTGATTCAAAGAAGTCAATCAGGTTCAGAAGACAAGATCGGCCCTTCACGAAGACAAACTGGGTGGGGTCCAGTGTTTGAAGGTTGCAAATGTCTTTGTTTATAAGTTCCATGATAATGCGTTCCATGCCCTTGCAGATCAGGCTCATCAGACTGATAGGACAGTAGTTCCCAGGATCCAATCTGGATCCCCCCTTGTGGAGTGGGATAACTGTAGCTGTGCGCTACTCAGTGGACACGAAGCCTGAGGTGAGGCTATGATTAAACATGACACTAAGGTGAGGTGCCAGTTCATTTTGTAGTTCATGTAGTACACAGCCTGGGATGTCATCTAGTCCCATGGATTCTGTATTTTTAGCTCTGGAGAGTGCAGTTTCTACCTGTGTGGCCGTGATTACTGGAATTTGGCAATCTTTTGGTATTGAGATGGGCCCTCTAGGGAGTAAGAGTGAGGTGAAGTTGGCACTAAATCGATTTACCAGGATATTGGCAATATCCTTGGGATCAGTATAATTAATGTCATTCTGTTGTAGCTCAGAGCAGATCTGAGCATTGCCATTTTGATTCTTGACATAACTATAGAATGCCTTGTGGTTGTCTTTGGAATCTTTGGCAAATTTATTTTCGTAACTAGCTTTGGAGGATTTTATGAGGGATCTCAGCTTCTTACTGAGGCTGATAAGGGAGTTTTTTGCATCCTGGGATTTTCCTCTTTTCTGCAACAGTTTCTTCCTTCTGTTGTATAGTTTGTTTATGGCAGGGGACCACCAGATTGGCTTCCTTTTTTTTTTGGAGGAGAGCATCTTGGTTCTATTTGGGATGGCACTATTCATGCATGAGTGGATGTGCTCGTAAAGTGCCTTAGTGTAGGATTCAGCAGTCGAACTTTCAGCTCCTATCTGCATGGGTGCCATGACGTTTGTCACTTCTGACTTAAGTAGCATGAAGTTGGCTTTGGAGAAGATTTTACAGAGGTTTCCTTACTGGGGGGTGGGGGTGGCATGTGGATGTCAAGGGTGATTTGCTTATGGTCTGACCTGACCAATGAGGGGGTGACCACTGGTGAGCATCTATCTCCCATGTTGGTAATGACCAGGTCTAGGATATTGTAGTCCCTGGTGGGACAATGGATTAGTTGATCCAGGGTGTTGGAATTTATGAATTCCAACAACCGTTGAGAAAAGGTGTTCGTACCCGAGTAGTTTTGCCAGTTAATGGCAGGGTAGTTGAAATCACCCAGTATTAGGGTGTTTGGTTTTATCTTAATATTTTCCAGTATGTTTAGAAAGGTGTAATGAGAATCTTGTAGCATGGTGGGGGATCTGTAGCAAGCTACAATTTGGATTGCAGTCTTTCCTAGTATTAGTTGCACCTGGAGAATTTCAGATGCATTGTGTTGGGCAACTAACTTGGAGGTGTGAATATCCTTGGTGAATATGGACACTCCTCCACCTTTAGTGTTTCGGTCTTGGTTTGGTGGCTGAAAAGTTTGGTAAGAGTTGTAGCCTGGCATTGCAGGGTTGCTCTCTGGAGTCTTGAACCAGGTCGCAGTTACTGCACAGATATCAATGTTCTCCATTTTTAGGAGTGCCTTGAGAGAGTGCAGTTTGAGGTTTAGACTTCTAGCATTCAGTAGTATTACCTTCAGATTTTGCATGTTGTATCTCTTACAGTGGTGGTTTTGTCCTTTGAACCTTGCCTAAAAAAGGCACTATAGGGGTGGCAAGAGCTTTAGCCAGTAACATGAATCCCAGGGGTGACAGGTGCAGACCATCTCTGGCAAAGCATTGTGGATTGTCAATCATGTCGTCCCAGGCAGACAGATACTGGATCCCCTTTGAATGACACCAGAAGCTTAGCCGATTGTTGAAGTCAATCATTTTGTCCTTATACTGTGGTATCATTCTGGGTGAAAACAGGATTCTACTCAGGGCTAGGATCATACCTGCCTGGGCCACATGATCCGAGAGCTCTTCCATGTCTCTTTTCATGAAGTCCAGGGAGGTACGGCTCAAGTCATTCACACCAACATGGGCAATAAGAGAGTTGTATTTGTACTTGTTGTGGAGTGACTTGAGTGCATGCATTATGTGGCAAATCCTGGCATCTGACAGGTAGCTGACTGTAGTTTTCTCCTTGCTTAGCCTGGTGAGTGGGAAATCAGTGTGCCCGACTACAGAGTCACCTATGACTAAAGTGTTGTGTACGTTGTCTTGCCTTAGGGGCTGTTGTTGGGTAGCAAACTGGTGTTGTGAGCTATGTGTCACTTTGGTTGTGACTGGTGTTTGTTTGCATTTCAGCTTTGGAGGTCCTTGTTGCAAGCCCTATCATGCAAATCACCCTACCTGATCTTTCATAAAGACAGTGAAAACAAATCCTTCCTTCCTGCCCAAGGTAGTGTCTGAATCCAATATTAATCAGTTCTTACAATTACCAACCTTTTCAATAATTTTTCCAACAAGGGAGAATATGCACTTCATTTGCTAGACATACACAGAGAGCTATGTTTCTATCTTTACAGAACAAAAGAATTTTGAAAATCAGATAAATTATTTGTAGCCTTTTCACTGATCCTTGTGGGCTATTCAGTTGCTAAATGGCTGAGAGACTGCATCATATTCATTTATCAATCTCAAAGACATCAACTCCTCAAAACAGTTCAAGCCCATTCAATAAGAGCTGTTGCGACATCAGCAGTTTTTCATGTCAGAGCTTCCCCAGATGACATCTGTGCAGCAGCCACTTGGTCTTCTCATCATAACTTCATTGCCCATTACAAATTAGACCAGGTCTTGAGGAGTCGAGCACCCTTTGGCTCTATAGTGTTTCGGAATATTCTTCCATGAGAACTCTAAGACTAAAGTTGTTGGGGATTCTGTCCCACTGTCAAGGATTAGGTGAAGATTAACAACATCAGATTAAGAGCCATAACTTCTTTATCTGATGTTGTTTATCTTTACCAGTCCTTGACATACCCACCTGCCTTCCCCCATCCTAAGACACTTAGTGGATCTCTTTAGTCCTGATCTAGTTTCTTATTAATGACTCATATATGGCTTTGTCTCTATTTTTATCTATATTAAACCACTCTATTTTCTGCAATATCCTGTCATCTGGCAAACTCGATCTGAGGTAATCCTTGTGAGGAGCATTGTGGGTTGAGCTTGGCTCGAGAGTTTAGAGAGTGCGAGCTGAAAGATACATCTGAGTCAGTTACAAGGGTTGGAACCAAACCCACGGTCAAGAACTGGCAAAGATAAACAACACAGATGGAACATTATGGTAAGACATAACTTCTTTTTTTGCTTTGTGTTTTCTTTTCTTTTGAGTGGCTGCTGATCAGACATTTGTGCTCAAACAATCGCTGTTCACTTCTTTGATGTATGATCATATATCCATATAGACAGACAGATTGCTAGATAAATAGACAGATAGAAAGATAAAATGATAGATGGACAGATAAATATAAAAATACACAATTAACTAATTAACTGAGGGGATTAACAGAAAACCAGATAATGTCTTCAGGAAAGCCAGTAAGATGGGCAAATATGAACAGAAATTGAGCTGGTTATCACTCATAACCTTGAAAGATCAACAAGGTGGAAAATGCAATGTGAGAAGCAGCAAAGAAGGAAGGCCTCGACAGTACAGAGGCTATCTAAGAGTCCATCTGTCCCTTAGCATGAGTTGAGCTTGTACTCAGTCTTGAGCTTAGCTCAAGCCAGCTTGGTCTCGCTGATCCTTACTATTTATTTCACTGTATTCTTCATCCACAAGTTTTTCTTTTAGTATCTCTATTCCCTCCATCTCTGCTTACTGGTGTGGTCAAGATGCCATGCATAGACTGAAGAAGGAAAGATTAGGGAAAATTAGTTTGAGGAAAAGGGAGAAATGTAGAAATGGAATGAGTGTGGGGATGTGAAACATAAGGCACTGTCTCATATTTGACCTTCTTCCACATCTGCCATGATCAACTCTTGCACTGTTGCATTCACACACCATCCCACCATACTAATTTCACCTTCATTCTGCCTGATTATTTCTTTCCTGTACCTGTTCTACTACCTTCTCCTGTAACTTTTTCATGTTTCCTGCACTTTTATCATCTCTAGATCCCCACAACATCCTCTGTCATCTTTTTATAAGTTTTCCTGATACATGTATGTAATATGACACTGAAATTTTTGCTATAGTCACACTCCCTATCAATTTTCATGAATGATCTTTCATAAAACAGCACTATGCCCTTGGTTGCCTAAATGACTGACATTTAATTAGAAATCAGTCCAGCTTTCTTTATTGACCTCTTTCTTATGGAAGTTTATTCTTTCTCCATCCTGTGTTTTTTCTCCATACTGCACTGTTTAGATCCTCAGCCCAGTTTGCCCCCATGTCTGGTGTTCTCTTCTTCCAGGCAGGCTACTAAGGATTTACTACCGAGTAACACATTGAAACGTTATCCTGTAATGCCCACTTTAGGATACTCTCCTTATCCTCACTTGGACTACATATTTTCACAGTTCTGCACACCTAACATTTGAAAACCATGTCCCACATTAAAATTAAACCATTATTTCTTCTCTTTATCTCCACCCCTTACATGATGCTCCCATATAGGCTCATAGATGAATGCGAGGCTAACTGCTCTGAAGTGCCATTTTAAGCCTAGCCAGTAACCCCAGGTCAGACTCAAACCTTGTATGGATGAGATGAAGACCTCAACCATTATGCCAAACCCATTCTCCCTTACTAAACCCATTGCATTTGCCAAGCCCACCCCCTATCATATGTTGTGATAATATTTTTTTCTCTTCTCCCCTGTTTCACTCATATTAAGCTTAGTATCCTTGATTAATCCCAGATCTGAACCTTATCATCCTAACTTTTTCATTATTCTACTTTTAGTTGTCAGAATGGACAGTGCCTTACATTCCTCATCACCGGACTCCATCCTCTTCTACAACTCTCCCTTTTCCTCAAACTTGTTTTCCCTAACCATTTCCCTTTCTGTCTGTGCATGGCATCTTAACCTCACCTGTGAGTGAATGGGCTTGATCAACCACTTTCCACCACTTAGGCACATATGTTCCTCAGTCCTCCACTCAGCCTTTACTGGTGACTAGTACAATATGGTTTGCTGTCTGATTTCACTTCCCAAATCCTTTCTTCTAAAAAAGAAAAGTATTTTTTTACTCATGCATTGCATTTATATTGTTGTACCCTCCATACTGACCCTCATTTCCCCACTAGATATTCAACCATCTCCTTCTATACCAAGCCGACCACTCCAATGACAGGTCACAGACTACAGCCTCGAATAACAAACATGCAAGGCAAATTCAGAGAGTAACAGAAACAGTATGAACAGTGACACCTTCTCCATCTGCATCTTCTTTGTTGGTGTCATGTATAGCACTATAATAAAACTAGTTAGAGCTTTTGGTGTATCAAGGAATAGTGTAATTGTCTCATGTTAGAGAATAGTTATGTTTAATTCCTGTTTTCCCAGTGACAATGTTACTTCCAAATTCCTGACAGTTTTGCAGCTTCCATGCAGATTTCTCATTTCTCCCATTGCCTGGCACCACCCCACAGTACTCTGTAGCCTGTTATACAGTAATGCCATCTTCTCATTTCTGCAGTTCACACATATGCTTTCATTACCTCAACAGTACCCTTATCTGTATTAATTTCACCTCTTCTTGTCTCCCTTCCTACTTGTTACATCAAGAATCAAGAATCAATAATCAAGAATAACTTTATTGTCATCCAACCGCATGCACTCACAAGTGCACATCTGAATGAAATTACGTTCCACCAAGCTTAACATCAACATGCAACAAACATTTAACATAAATCTTTCCACATAACCAACACAAAAACAGCAGTAACAAGCCAACTGATGTTGCCAAAAGTTCAACTGCTGCATTCCAGCTCCAGCACCAACTACAACAAACTGCCATTCCAACCGCAGGCACAGAAATATTGGCTGCTACATCTCTGCATTCTGCTCCAGCACAAGAAACATTCCTCCCAGTCCACCTAGGAACCACAATGGAACCATTTCTCCACACAAAAAAACATCAATTCATACCCAGACTATTCCAGTGGTCACAACCACCCAATGATCTTATCCTCCTCCTCAATCTCACCAGTCACTCCATCACCGACACCAGCTCCATAATCTGGCATTATTTTCAACTCATCTCCATTCTCCAAGACAAATCCAATTTCAAATTTTGCACCAGCAGACTCTACTTCCACCTCCACTTCTGCATCCAACCTGCAAGGCCCTGCTTCAAATTCTAAGTTCCAGAAGTTAAGGGAAAACTAACAACTTTGGGACACCACAGATATTGCGACTCAGACTGTTGACACTGAACACACTCGACCAGATGAACGACCCTACAACTTCAGCAATACAGGTTAATGCAATAACAAACCATAAAGTGCACAACTGGAGCCAGAGAAGCCACTGCCATACACGGCGCTGCCATCTTGGCTTGAACATCTGATCAAGCCAGCCTCTCCCAAAGTACCCGATAGCCAACTTCCATCTTGTGTCTCCTCCTCCTCTCTCTCCATTGAGACTGTTCCATACAACACCATTTTTTCTATTTTCCTCCATTTTAGTTACTGTGCAGTAACAGGTAAAATCTTCTTCTCACATTTACTCACCTTCCATGAGTACTTCTCCAGCTGTTTTAACATCACCAGAGCAGAAGATTGCCCCTTTTCATCCTATGCTATCTACAGTAGCATAAACGTTATGGAAGAAGCGAAACCAAAGGAGGATAATAATCATTCTTTCCTTAACATTTAGCTATGTAGCTTTACACTTACTTTGGACTACATATACCATACATTTCCTACTCACCGCATCCTGTACCTCTCATATGTTTCATATTTTATGTTTGCTATGCTTCCAAACAAATTCACCTTCTTAACTCTTTATATCAGTCCTTGCCTGTATCCATTTCTGACTCTTGTATTCTAGTTCTGATGCTTTTTCCCCAATTTTATTTTATATCTGGATCCTACCTCAGTTATTACAGAGGATTAAATCCCTGATCCTTTAGTGAGATGCTTCTTATAGTAAAGATACAAGGTTTGATTCCTTTCCAGTCCTCCATTTTTGTATTGTGTAACTATGAGTAAGTTACTTATGTAGACAGTATTACTGTTTGTCCATGAAAATGGGTACATGTGCCCAGTTGGTTTACCTGGTTAACAAATATTTATAATAAAAGGCTTTCTCCATAATGTCCCTTGTGTTTGACTTTCTTGGAGACATGTTCTGATTTTCTGGGCATCTCCTCATCTTCTGATAGTTTGTTTCATCAGGAGGATTTCCTTTTCTTTTATTGCAATTTATTTATCTTTATGTCTACCTACCTATGTATCTATCTAGTTATCTAACTATCCATCTATCTACTGGGTAAGTGAACTGGTTTAAAGACCCTTTTCATCTGCTTCCCAGGTAAGTAGATAAGGATTGTGGGCATTAACATTTAACAAATGTAGTGCTTGATTGAGATTACATAAAACATTTCCGAAAATCAGTTTACAAATCAAAGCAGTTTCCAAAATAGAGCAATATATTAAAAAAAAACAGCAATTTACCAGCTATAGCACTGTGTGTGTTCGGGAAGGTGGCCTAATGGTTAAGGTGTTTGGCTTACAAACACACGGTACAAGGTTTGAATCTCACAGGGGATAATTGGCTAGGCTTAAAATGGCTTGCAAGGGCAGTTAGCCTAGTACAAACCTATGACAGTAATACCTTATTCTAAGACCACATGTCTTTACAAAGGTGTGTTACTATATACCAGCATAGTTCTTAAAGCAATTCAGAGAAAAAAAAAAAACATATTGAATCTATCTTTATGCAAGGTAGACATATTTAACAAAAAACAACCTATTATTAAACAAGCTGCAAAAGACTGCCCTTTAGTAGAAGGAAATTAACTTTTTTATCTTGTTCTTAATAGTTGCATGTATGTCGTCTGTCTTGTTCTTAATAGTTGTATAAATGCCATTTATGTAATCCATACCTGGAGAGTCACTGAAACCGGACTCAAATTCCTTGCATGCGTGCATATTTGGCCAACAAATGTGATTCTGAGTCTGATTTTACCTCATTACAATCAAATTCATATGCACTTTGGTTTGCATATAATGCAATAATCAACCAGAATGAGGAGTTATATACAGTACAGAAGTAGCTAAGGATCTCATGGATACAAGCTATACTGTTTTAGGTACTGACAAACTCATAACTTGATTGTGATGTATTAAACATTAAAATTAACAATTTATATCTATGTTCCCCATCCCACCCTCTGTGCAGATAAACAACAGATTGCTTATGAATGTAAATTGATGGCCTCTTATCCAACTTTGCACCATTATCCTTCCTTGCTCCAAAATTCTTGGCCTCTTCTAAAGTCCCAGGATCTTATCATTGCACCTTTCATAGAATTACCAAACAGGTCTGCAAGATCATTTGTAACTGCATTCCTGTTACCTTCAATGTTTCCCTCACATTTCAGTTCCCCATTCTCGTCTGATGCAGTTCAAGGGATTAATCATGTAAAATGTTATTAATTTTCCTTAAACCAGTGCCAGTCTTCATTACCTTCCTTCAAGTACGATCTGTCTGTTTTATGCATAGCTACACAACCAACATAAAATATGTCTGGGTTCAGCAGAGTTTTGTAATGCTTTTTTTAATTTTATGAATTCTGTTTTTTTATACATTTAGTCTTTTAGACACTCACAGAGTTTCATGGATTTTATTTGAAAAAGACTAACTAATATCCTGGAGAAATTCAGGCATCCACACAATCCTTAATTTAACCCTCCTTCATCTATTCTCCCGGTCATGCAACTTACATTTAACTTTTCATAATTTTGTCTTTAGCTGGTGAATCTGTTATATACATTCTGACAAACTCTGTTCATTATCCTTTAGTTTGCTATCTAAGCTCTCTGTTCTTGTAAATCTACAGCCATGTGGTTCAAGCTTCTCATATTATGGACTTATCCTGGTCAACAAAAAAATAATACAGTCACTTTCTCCTTTATTTTTGAACCCTTGAATTCTTCCTCCAATTCTCTGGGTTTCCTTATTTCTCTTTTAGGCAAGATAGTCACTGTTATAATGTTTATCAAACTAAGCCACAAACCACAAATCTTATCTCTTTCAACAAACGTGTGCATTGTCATAAGAAATTCCTACTATATTGCACAGCTTATAAATAATGAGGTTGTGTCTAGATCTTGGGATGTCAATGTCCCCCTTTACTCAGCCCTCATTAAGCCAGTCATGGAGCATAATGCCCCCATTGGTATGTTTCTGTCTAGACACAAGCAGCAACTGGAATGCCTATAGAGATAAATAATTAAAAGAATACAAAGCCTAAACAATATGTCCCTATGTAGACAAATTCAAAGCCCCTGAACTGCCCCCTTTACCTGTAATGGACAGAGACAAATCCTAAATGCTTTATCCCATGCTTTTGACCCCCCTCAAATTACCTACTGTATGATCCCAGTTATTCTCATTAGGATTACTATATAATTATTGACCACAGGATGGGTAAGTGTAGTCTCTAACTAAATATAATAGGTTTATTTGAGCAAAAAAGGGAAACTGGTCAGGCTTAAAATGGGCCACAAAGGCAGTTAACCTAGTACTTACCTTTGAACCAATGAACCTATGAGAGAAGAAATCAGGCTGCCATTGCCTCTGGGTGTTATCCATTCTACCTGCAAGCTTCCCTTTTTGTATTTGAGTAAGTCAATGCATTTAGGAAATGCAACAAAAATGTTAGCATCTCCTTGTATCTTTTGTGGCCATGAGGTTCTGCATGTTTGACCTGCTACTACATTGATGATTATAGCTGAGATATTCTGAGTAAACTGTATACTCCCACTAGGGTTTTCTTTCAGGTCATCTGTACCTCTATTGGATGTCTACCATAATTATTATGAATATATTTCATATGGCATATAAGGAAATGTTTGTAAAGTAAGTGTGATGACACTGAAGTGTCAATAAACAGTACCCAGGTCTTCAGTTATTACATATTTACCTATCCTCCCTCCATAAGGAAGATTATCCCACTATAGTCTTTTCATCTGGTTATAATTAACAGTCATCAATCTTTATCTAATCTTCTTTTCTGTTTACTACTAATATAGATAATGATGGCTGCATAAAAACAATCTCTACATAATAATCCGTGGTGCACGTGGTTGTCTTGGATCATCTTTGATGGAATTGCCATTCTTCCTTTAAGATATTGAATGTAGTGCAAACTATGTTGCACATTTTCTGCATGTCCCTTGTCTAGTTTGCCTGCCCTCCCTCCTTTTCACTCATTAACAAGTCCTTCTGTAATTTCCTTTTTACTTACAATGTTATGTTATGTTATGTTATTTTTTTAATTTATTTATTTGTTTGTTTGCATTTATTTATTGGTAAAGTTCTACTGTGCAATCCTTCCATGATCTGAAAGATACAGCTTGAGAATGCCTAATTTCTGATGCGTTTTTACAACATACTGTATGTGGAAGTCATGTTTTATTTTTGTATCTATCATGACATCTAGTAATTTTGTATGGGTGATCAGTTTAATATCGGTGTTATTTGAGGATGTAGTTCTATAGGACTTTTTGATGTTCATGTATGACTTTGGAGTGAACAAGACTAATATGTCTTTTTTTAGGATTAAGAAATACCTGTGAGTCAACCAGGATTTAGTAAAGAAGGGTTCTTGTCTTCAATTGAATTCAGACAGGTTTGAGGCATGGCAAGTATGAAGAGAGGCTAACTCCTAAAAGGCAACTGGAGTAGAAATCAAAGGAATATGGACACATAACAAAAAATGAAGGTAATGATTCAGTGCTCATAATGTATTTGAAAAGTTCCTTTACTGGAAGTCCATGGACTGGATATTGTGCAAAACACAAAACGTAGGGTGCTGAGAATGACTAGAACAACATACCTGTTGGAGTAACAGCTCTTCACTTAAAAGAATCATTGAGGCTATAGAAATAAGAAAAGGCCATAAAGTGACAGGCATTTTGGCACATTCTGTGAGGCAAGAAATTGCACTATACTTTATAAGGTGGCTATCTACAATCCTCCCTTATAGAGAAAAAACAAATAAAGGCAATGACTGAAGGGACACTATAGGAAGACTTATGAAATATTGCTTAAGCGAAACTGAATGATGTTAACTGGACCATTAGCAAAGAAACTTTGTACCTCTGGCAGAAATGTGATATAATGCTAGTGCTGAAGAAGCTGAGTATTTATTTATTTCAGTTTTGGTAATCTGATAAGTAAACTGGTCACCAGACCCTTCACAGCCATGTTATGAGCCCCAAAGGACAGCAGATATAATACAATGAAATTAAGATACTACAAATGTAGTACTGTGAACATTATAATATAACAGATGTGAACATTACAAAACAATAAATGTAAAACAGAGAATATTAATACATGTCAAACAATGAAAATTAACTAGCTCTGCCAATAAGGGAATGTGTAAGTTTACAGTGAATTGATTTGTATAGGAACTATTTTGCAACATAAACTATTCAGAAAAATTGAATTATTTTATTTACACTTCATTCACTAGATTAGTCTCACTATGCCACTATACACTTTTCAGGGAAAACCTGGATTGGTATTCTTACTGAATAGAGTAAATTTTAGCCAAGACAATGGAGAACTCCCCCTAATTTTTTCAATCACAAGGTGGCATTGGTGGACTGATCCTGAGGTAATTTTTTTTCCAAAACAGAAGAGGAAAGGAGACAGCATGCTGAGAGTGGAATGATGCAGAATAATGAATAAGAGGGGAGACTGTCATTACAGAGCTGGAAGAAGGAGGCCTAAAACACCCTGTGTTGATAGAGATGATGACGCAGTGTGAATACAATACTGATGAGGAAGTAGCTTGAACTACTAGAGTGGATCATGTGCTGAAAGATGTTACAGAGGAGGATGAATTAGGAAAAGGAGCTGTGGATCTAGATTACCAGAAGTTTCACAACATCTTAGATGTATGATTAGCCAGTGGAGTAGCTGGTTGTAAAAGCATGTCCCTATAACAGGATGTTGTTCTAACAGAAAGAAAAAAAAAACTTTGATATGCAGCAATGTAAAACAAAGGTAGGAAAGATGTTTTGATCAAAGTAGAAAAAAAGACCAGGGTTGATGCAAAAACAACTGAACCAAAAGAAAAGGCCAGTGGCAAAAATCAAAACAAAGAACAGTGACACTATTAAATGACATGAAGTTATAGACAGTATTATTTTGGCCTTTGGTTTTAAAGTACAGGACATAAGAGCCGTAATACACTTAGTAATAGAAGACTTTTATAAGATTACTTTAGAAACTTTTACTTTATTTTGAAAAGTTATGAATGAAGGGAGAAAAAAGAGCTGATTGGCACCATGGTACGAGTACATTTTTTTCAAAATTGGGTTGCAGTTAAGGAATTAAATGAATGTCCATTTCAGAGCATCAGAAAATGAAAGAAGTAATGAAAGAAGGAGAAAAGAATCAGCCCCAGGAATGTATGGATTAGGTTATGAATATCATAAATGGATGAACAGAAATTAATATTCTGCAAAATCTTAAAAAAACTGACTTGGTATGGAAAACAATAAAAGCAAAATATTAAAAACTGAAGACAGATAACACTGGGAAATACAGATTCTAAAATTGTTATGAAACTAAAACAAAAATGATGCACAAGGTTTTAAATGAAGCTATAGAAGTGTTTTTGGAAGCAAAGGGAGAGATGGAAAAGAAATGTTAATCGTAAAAGAAGTAACAGTTATGATTTTGAAAGAAAATAAGGAAGTAAGGCTAGTGAAATATGATATGGCAAAGGACTTTGACAATGTTTGTCATGAAGAAATGTGGAAGATTCCAGAAATGTACAGGATATGAGAAAAATGTTAATGTTATAAAAGTATGGTATAAAGTACAATGGATGAAAATTATGGCAAATGGAAATATTTGAGGAAAGACAAAAAATAGATGAAGAGTTAAACAAGAGCCCCATTAAGTATGAGCGCTAGTAATGAATGCAATATTTTAAACATGTATGTGTGAAATGAGAGTAGCAAAATGGGAATGAGTTAAGGAGTAAAAACGGTTATCTAGCTGCCATATGCAGATGATTTTGTGACTACAGATAAAAATAAGATATAGATAAGTTAAGTGATGGTGCTACTGGAGGAGTTATTAAAGAAAGATGGGTTACAATTAAATAAAGCAAATAGCAAAGGATTCAGTGAAACTAAGATAAAAAGTGGAATATATTTAACTGGGAAGGAAATAAGTGTATTAGTAGTGATATTTGGAAAGTATTAAAACATAAACAGTATAAAATAATGCTGGAAGAAATAAAACATTACTAACATTGTGGAGAAGTTTTAGTCTATTACTTAATTAAAAAGTACACATGTTAAAGATGTAGGTCTTAGGAAAACATTATATTCGGGAGATGCGCATGTTTCCAGACAAAATGGAGAGGGAGATGTTAGGATTTTTTTTTAATTTTGGGGGGATCAAGACTAAACCCAGTGAAAAGTAGGGTGATATGTAATATAAAAGAAGAATATGGTTTGATTCTAATGATATCCTATAGTGTAGTTAGCATCAATATATTTTTTTCTGGGTAATAAAGAAGGTGAAAGAGAGTTACAAATTATGGGCAAAAAGTTATTCGTAAGGTATGCTGAACATGGAAATAAGGAAAGAAAACAAATGGTAAACAAAAAAAGAAGAAAGAAAAAGAACATAAAAATAAAATAAAATTATGGAAGGTGAAAATTAATGAGCATGAAAAGACATAAACATATGGGATCTGCTGCAATTGCATGCATTAGTAGCCTGGGACACACTTGTTCACTTACACTTTCTTGAAAAAGCAAGTGTTCTTATCCCCACTAGCCCGATCCCTCAGAACTACATAGTGTTCCCAGCACCCAACCCTATGAATTTGTATAATCCTTCCAGATTATTAACTCTAACCCTAAAACTCCCAACCAGTTTCTAATCCAAGTCCCTTACCCTAAAATTTCAATCCGCTCTACCAGTCTAAATTCCCTAATAGCTCCCTACACCTAAAATCCCCCCACTGTAACCTAAGGCTCCATTCCTGTTTCATAACCATAAAACTCTCTTCTCATTCTCTAACCCTAAAGCTCATTGCTTGCTCCCTAACCATAAAACTCACCACTCACTCCCTAAATGTAAATCCCCTTCCTAATCACCGCCCTAATCTACACTTCCACTCACTCCAACTTTCTCTCAAGCTGGTTGCCCAAACTCATATTTAAGTTCAAGTATGAGCAGCAGCCTTCACAAGCTACAAGACAATCAAGTCTCTGACTTTAAGACAGTGGTCTTTGAGCTGTTGGCACTGAAGCTCTTGTAGTAGGCCAAAATTATGGTATAACAATATTATGGAGAAATACGATGTGGTATATCCTTGGAATGAATTCAAAGAGCATGCAAAAAATGCCAAAAAACATAGAAGGGAAAGATTTGAGTCTCTGACTTTAAGACAGTGGTCTTTGAGCTGTTGGCACTGAAGCTCTTGTAGTAGGCCAAAACTATGGTATAACGATATTATGGAGAAATACGATGTGGTATATCCTTGGAATGAATTCAAAGAGCATGCAAAAAATGCCAAAAAACATAGAAGGGAAAGATTTGAGATTTTTTTTTCAGTAAGGTATTTCCTGTGGAGAATTTTGTTGAATAAATGACCAGGTAGTATGAGTATATAAGGTAGTGGATTGCAATGAGCAAGAAAGAAGAAAGCATTGTTTTCTAAATGCAAACAAACAAAAAATAGTTTTAAAGAAGCTTTATAAAGGAATATAAATGGGAAGGATATAGGATATAACAATATGATGATAGGTATGATATTATGTGGAAAACATGAGAAAGAAAAATATGAAATTGAAAAATGGGACAGAATATTTTTTTGGCAATCGGTAAATTATGGAAAAAGATGAGAAGGTTTATTGTATAAAATAGAGATGATGAAGATATTTTACATGAGATAAGAAAATGGTTGTGGAAGAAAGGATGCAGATAGATGAAGACATTTAAAGAAATATTCCATGTTGGCTTAAAAACATCCATTTTTTTAAAACAATGAAAAACGGAAACATTTTTTTGCATAGATTATATGTTAATGATTATAAAAATGGAAAGAAATGACAATGCATATGTTATGAATATGAATGTGTAAATAATGCAAAGAAATACAAATAAGGAAATGTATAAATAAAGAAACTGCTACTGTTTTTGGCCTGATCCATTAGACAGAAGCAAAGGGTTGTTAGTGAGCTCAAGCCCTTCTAACACAGTGGTCAAAAACAATCAGAGAGCTGAGAATGTTGTAGAGCCTCTGGAACCTGACACAGAGGTGGTAGAGGCAACTGGGACAGATTTTAATGGTGAAGGATTTTAACTGCAAGTCTTAATGTATTTAATCCAGGAGGGAGAGCCAAAGGTTGGAGATAAGGATAACTGTAATACAATGGTAAAATGAATGTTACAGGAACAGGACATTTTTGAAATGCTGATAAGCTGGAGTTAAAGAAACACATGGAGACTGATGGTTGAGATGCCAGTTTTAAGATCATATACCTGTTACAGGATGAAATGAAAACAACTGATACAAACACTGGCTGGAGAACTGCAATGACTTATCCTAAAATTGTGAATCATGAAGGCTAAAACAAACATGGAAGAAGAGAGAAATGCATGTCTGCAAAGGAACACTGAAGAACTGAATGTGTAGAAAAAATGCAAGACGGAGCCATTAAGAGGTATGGTGTTATGGATAATTTTATTTTATTTTATTTTGCTACTGGTTTTGATTTAAAAGACATACAATTAAGTAATAAGGACTATCTTAGAGTAACATTTGAAGCATACTTTTTAGTCGCATGGTTTATGAAAGGGAAAAAAATTCTGTCTCAGAATTTAGACATGTAGTTAAAAAGAAAATTAAACTACCAGTTCAGAATATCAGATGTAGGAAAGTATGAGTTAAGATCTTTTTTTTGTCTGATTATACTAGTGTACATCATTTTAAGAAAGTGTATGATGAAAGAAAAATTTAGACAGGAGGGTTGCTCCCTGATTGGACAGTGGGAGCGCATTATGAACATTAGACATATTGGTGGGTGGTGTCTAATAAAACAATTAAGAGGATTTGAGAGTTGAGAACAGAATGAAAATAAAAATGATGGAATATGAAGAATCTAAAAGAAGGTATGAAAAGGGGATAGATAATGCAGTGGCAGACCGAGAGTGAAAAAGAATTGACTGAAAGACTAGAGAGACATTAAAGACAATGATGTATATGCAACAATCAGAAGAGGTTAGAAAAGACCAGAAAGAGAAACTGATAAGTAATTTACAAGAAAACAATGGGAAGACATATGTATAGCTCTCAAGTATGTAACCAGTGCCAGAAGCTTTAGGATCTTTGATTGGGAGTGTTTACATAGTTATTTTTATACCGCAAGCAGACTTCAAAGAATTTTTCCTCAAGTAGATACCAAATGATGGAGGTGTGATGGAGAAGAAAAAAAGTAACCGAGAACATATATTTTAGGATTGCACCAAGCTGGCAGATTTGAAAAATTCCCTACAGAATACTCTATCAGAAATATTGGGTGAACAAATTGTTATATGTAACGAATTATTCTTTTGAGCTGGAATACAGGATCTGAATTGCCTAGACGTAGTATAGACAAATTGCCTAGATATAGTATGGATGACATAGAATGTTTTTCTCATGATCTTAACTACATATCAATCAAAGGCCAGATTGCTGCCTACATAGGTTCATAGGTTCATAGGTTAGTACTAGGCTGACTGCTCTTGCGAGCCATTTTAAGCCTAGCCAATTATCCCTTGTGAGACTCAAACCCTGCACCTCGTGTTTGTAAGGCAAACACCTTAACCATTAGGCCACCCTCCCAACCCATACTACTACAGATCCCATACTACCGTGTCAACTCTTAGGGGTAGTTTAGAACTTGCATTGACAGTTTCCCAAAAGGGCATTATAATGTATTTTTGGCCCTGTGTTTTACCCCATGGCTTTGTGGCTTTGGCACCACTCTTTTGTCTGTTTGAAATCCACCTTCAAGATGTTTGTATCTTGGGGGGAATCTATTACAGCTCCCAATTTATAATCATCTGTACACTTGGTGAGCCAGAGACCTTTAACACTAGACTCGACATCCAAGAAGTAGATGGCAAACAGGAGCGGGCCAAGCACAGAGCCCTGGGGTAATCCACTGGTGACCGGTCTCATTATATCACTGATCCTGTCTGTCAGCCAGTTGGCAATCCAGCAAGTTGTGTAAGGGTTTCTACCTAGCTCAGACAGCTTGTCAACAATGCCTGAGTGGAGTATTGTATCAAATGCCTTAGCCAGGTAAAGATATACTACGTGCACTCCTTTACCTGTGTCCATTGTCTTTGTGACCCTCTCAAAGGGGTCTACCAGGGTAAGTCGGCATGATCTTCCTTTAACAAAGCAAAATTGAGATGGATCTAGTGTCTGTAGGTTGCCAATGTCCTCATTTACCATTTCCATGATAATTTGTTCCATGGCTTTGCATATTAGATGTGTTTGACTGATGGGTCTGTAGTTTCTTGGGTCAATTGATGGTCCACCCTTGTGGATGGGAATGACTGTTGCAATCCTCCATTCACTTGAAATGTAGCCTGTATCAAGGCTGTAGTTGAAGAGTGTCTCAAATGGTCCTTATAGGTCATGTTTTAGACTGTTCAGGAGGCAACCAAGGATGTTGTTGGGACCCATGCAGCCAGTAGATTTGCCTGTCATCCTGGTCAGAGTAAGTGGTACCACTCGCCATCAGCTCAGCGCACTTTTGAGTATTACCTCTAAGGCTCCAGACATAGCTGAAGAAAGTTGTCTAATTATTCTTAGCCTATGAGGCTATCCTGACCTCATAGTTGGCCTTGTTGACTTAATTAGACCTCTTAGTTTCTTGTTTAGTTGTGAAAGAGAGCACTTGTCTTTAAGGGAGTTGATTGTCCTGATTTTGGCCATGAGTTTTCTTCTGTCATTATATACCCTGTTCAGGTAAGGATTCCACTAGTGTAGGTTCTTTTTAGTGTTTGTTTTGGGTTTATTTCTGATAGGTACTAAAGCCTCCATGTGGCCATTCACAAGATTGTATGGTGAATAATGCTGCATGAGTAGTCTTGGGGTTGGGGGGAGCATTGAATTTGAAACTGTCACTTAATAGGATGTAGTTTGATTTTAATTAGTTCCTTTTACTGGTTTAGCTGGATTTATCTGGGTTGATTTTTACTTCAAATTGGACAGCTTTGTGATCTGCCTTCACTAGTAAGGATGTGACATGGGGTGGGGGTGTACCAGATCCAGTATGTTTGACCCTTTGGTTGGAGCATGCACTGTCTCTTTCAGGGTGTCTGAGCTAATAAAGTCCAGGAAGCACTATGCTTGTGATTTTGAGGTGACAAGGCGACATATTTTTTTTATTTTTTTTATTTTACATTTGTTGACTGGGATAGTCCGACTGGATACATGTCCATTTTCAGGGGAGGCCCGGGGAGATAAGCTCAGACATACATACAGAAAATGATTTAATTTATACATGATAAATACAATTTACAAATTCATATCAATATTACAATACATGGAAAAGATAGGCAGTCATATAATATCACTAGATATTACATAGACAGTTCATAGACTAACAGTAACACCCTGTCTGTGTGACTTTAGCAGTCTCCTTTTAACTTGTGGCTGTAGGATAGAAGTTAGTCAGGGTTAGAGCAAGGATATAACCAATGTGTTTTAAAGTACTGCTTAACGCTATTTTTAAATTGGGTTATTGAGGACACAGATATAATATTAGTAGGAAGATAGTTCCAAGTTTTGCCAACGGAGTTGGCGAACAAAGATTCCCCGGCTGAGTTGTTGGTTTTGACTGTTTGTACTAGAAGTCTGTTGGATGAGCATAGAGTCTTAAGGTTACTGTAAAGGGGTGATACATTTTTTAAGTATAGGGGTGTTCTCAGGTTGGTATATAATCATATGTACAACTATTAATTGGGTTTACTGGAGCAGGCTAGGCAATTCAAGCCATCCTAGTTGATTTAAGTTTTGACAGTGGTGTGTTCTGTAAGCTGCTCCAATGGCAAATCTAGCAATGCTATTATAGCAGCTTGATAGTTTGTTAAGGTCAGCTTTATTCAAGTTTGTGAATAATTGGGAGGCATAAAGGAGGGTGGAGAGTAGATGTGTGCGGGCAATAACAGTCTTTGCTAGTGGGGTTAGGAAGGGTTTAATCCTGTATAGTGAGCCAAGTTTTTTGTTGACTGTTTTAATAGATTGATTAATATGCATGTTAAACTTAAAGTTATTGTCTACTATTATGCCTCAAAGTTTGGTAGAGGGATCAGGTGAAATAATGGAGCCATTGTTAGGTGTGATAGTAAAGGATGGAAAGGAGGACCTGCTGGTGGGGGAGAACAACAGCATCTTCGTTTTGCTAATATTTAGTATGAATCGCTGATTAAGAAGCCAGTTTTCAACTGTACTAAAAGCAGACTGGGTTAAAATTTGCAGTTTGGGGGGGGGGGGTAGCTGAGCAAATTAAAGTGGAATCGTCTGCATACTGGATGCAGGTTGCATGTGGAATGACAGCATACAAGTCATTAACAAAGATGGAAAAAAGAAGGGGTCCTAATATGGAGTCCTGGGGATTTCCAAGGGAAACAGGTAGAAGGGTAGGTAGTTTGTTCCTCTAAGGACTGCTTGTTGTCTACCACTGAGGTAAGATTGGAACCATTGGATAGCCTGGTTGTCTAGGGAGAAGGTTCTTAGTGTATTTATGAGGAGTTGGTGGTTTACCATGTCAAACGCCTTAGAGAGATCAATAAAGATGGCTGAGGAAAGAATGTTATTGTTGTGATTTTGGTTTATGATGTTAGAGAAGGAGAGGAGAGCAGATGTAGTGCTGTGAAATGGTCTAAAGCCATGCTGAGAGTTAGCAAGTAGACTGTTTTGGATAAGATAGGTCCATAGCTGTTTATGGATACATTTCTCCATAATTTTAGCCAAGGGTGATAGAATAGCTTTGTGTCTGTAACTTGGTAGCTCAATAGAATTACCACCTTTATGGAGTGGGATAATATGGGATGTCTTCCAGGTAGAGGGGATGGTAGCTTCTTGTATAGCTCTATTAATAAGGATGGATATGGGGTAAGCTATGGCATCTGCAGCTTTATGTAGATATTCTGCCGGTAAGAGATCAGCAGAGAGGGTGGTAGGTTTCAGTTTCTTAATTAGGGTTTGAATATGTGATGTGGGGACTGGCTGAAGGTAAAAGGAGAGTTGGGTCACCAGGAGATAACTGGCTAGCTAGCAAATCTTACAAATCTTGACATAGCAAATCTACTGGCTGATAAACTCAGCTCAAACTTACCCCCCCCCCCCCGCTGCCCCCCCCCCCCAGCTCCACTTGGAGAAATTTGCTCCCAGTCTATAGAAGGGTAGGGTCTTTGGTTGGATGGTGAGTGTCTCTCATAGGTTTAGGTAAGAGTTGTGAGACTGTAGGGACATAGACAGTGACCTGCAGCTAGCCATGATATGCTGAGAGACCTTACCTATAGTCACTTGCATGCCGATTAATTCCACGGTATCTTCTTGTTTAACCAACATGGAGGTATGTTTGTTGCTAACATAGATTGAAACCCCTTCACCTTTTGCCATCCACTTCTGGAGTATTTGTTATGGTTTAAAACCAAGTCTCAGTCATGCCACAGATGTCTGCATTCTCCAGAGTGAGAAGGGCTTGAAGGGAGTGACAGCCTGTGGGGGGGGGGGGGCAGCTGCAGCCCATCCTTGGCAAAGCAAAATAGTCTTTTGACCATGTTCTCTCCTGCTGACAAATATTAGATTTCCCCCTGGAGTGACACCAGCAATTAAGCCAATTATTAAAATCAATCATTTTATGTCCATACTGTGGCATCATCCTTGGTGAAGGTAGAGTTCTGCTCAATGCAAGGCTCATACCTATCTGTGACACATAATTCAAGAGATCCATTATATCCCTCTTCATATGGTCCAGTGAGGTATGTCTAAGGTCTTTTATAACTACATGCACTATGATCAAATGATATTGGTAACTATGGTGCAGTAACTTAAGTGTGTGCATAGTATTGTGGACCCTGGCTACAGACTGGCAATTAACTTTTATCTTCTCCTTGTCCAACCTGGTAAGTGGGGCATCTGTGTGTCACAAGAGTCCCAAATGGCAACAGTATTAGGTAAAGTGTATGTTTGCTTTCCGGATCAGACAACCCATTTAAACACCTTTTTCGACAAGATGTCTGACCCTGGAATCTATTAATGTAAAAGCACAGCAGAAGCAGCTTTCAAGTGGAGATTAATCAACAAACAATTGCCAAACAACTAAGTCCCTGGCTATTTCACCCTTTGGCAAAGAGATTTGGAGACACACAGACTAGAAAAGCTAACAAACAAAGACATAACTATTCTTTGCCACAAAACTAAATAACTGCTTAAAAATGGTCAGAAACAGTAGTGAAGTAGCTGTCTTTGTGGACCACTTAAACCATCCTAGTTTCCCTTACTGAATCTCTAACCTGGTTCCTTTTGTTTGTGAGGTAAACATCTTAACCATTTTGCTAACCTTACATTTAAGCAGGTATGAGGGTGGTGTGTGTCCTTACCAGTGTGTTGCAACAAGAGTGGATGATCTAGGTCCTAGATCATATTGTGGGTGTGGGATGATCATCTCCTCCCCTTGCAAGTGTCTACTCCAATGTGCCTGCAATGACAGCTACCACATAGATGACTTGGTGACCAAATTCCCACCCCAAGGTTTGTCCTTTGTGTTACTACACTTCATCTGACACCTCATGGTGTTGAACAGCCTTGGTCCACATCCTCCTCCCAGCATGGACATACACCCATCTACCAAGACCAGCTTCAACAGATACCCCAGCCACTGATTCAACTGAAATTACATGAGCTATAGTCACATTATTTCTTTATGTCAGCAGAGCTGTAAAGCTGGACTTCATTTTTAATATTTATTTGCAGGAGAAAAATTAAATGATATTCAAAGTGCTTCATATATGAAACCAAGGTCTGCATTATTTTTTGTTTTATTTGGCACCTAATTGTTGCCAAAGCCTTTAGTGGGATGTATTGCCCCTCCACCCCACCCGAGCAGGCACTGACGTTCACTTTTGGAGAAGGTAATATTTATTCATTATAGAATACTGTCTTAGATTAGTGTAAAAAAAATAAAACAAATAATAAACACATCTCAAGTAACTAACTAGGAAGCTTTAATACTGGTGAGAAGAACTGCATAAAATAAATAGCAAAAGGGAGGTTATAAATGGGGCAGTTTAGATGATGTAGAATATGTGAAAGCATAAAGATTTGGGCAAGCTGGTGTTTAGTAATCTCTCCTGTTTAACATCATACAGTCATATTACTGAGGTTTATGTCCATCAAAAGTACATTCATAATTATCTCTCTTTGCAACATCCTAATAAGACAGACTCTGGAGTAACAAGGAGAAAAGCAAAACTGGAAATTTAATGACAATTTACTGGAAAAGACATGAGTGAGTAAGGATTAACATGCTGGAAAAAAGTTCGAAAAGAAGGGTTTGCATTCCTTGGAATGCAGAATGCTGAAAGCAGATGAGATGTTAATTTATAAGGTATTCAGTGATAAGTTTCTGTGTGAATGCATTGGTTTACATCCTGTGTACATATATGTGTCAGAGAAGAGACTGATATTTCTGGCAAAGAATACAGAATTGAAAAAACATATGGAATTCTCAGTAACTCATACTCCTGAATTTATGTCATGTCACATTATATCACATGATAAAGTGTTTCTTACAAATAAGGTAAAAAAATCATAAGCAACCAGCCATATGATGCAGAATGGCTGCTATGTTAAGGATGGGTCCCAGCTCAACATATACAGAATAACTGCGCAAGGCTTACAGTAGCTGTGATAAATACTAAGGCTTATTTAATTGAAGGTGGACCTTAGACTTGGTGGGTAAGAACAAAACCGCCACCAGAGTTGCAACAGTACTAGTATATGAGACAAATGCTAACTAATACAAGTTGATTATAGCATTTTGTATTATTTTATACTGTGTGGATTATTTTCAACCAAAATGGAGGCTGTAAGGGAAAGTATAAATCCAGCAAGTAAAACAAAAGAACCAGCTAACACAGCTGAAGCACTTTTGGTGTGAAAGCGCACATCTGTTATATATTTTATTTTTTATTGTTTTTATTTTTTGGATTAAACAAATGTTTTAGACAGTGCTGTGTTAGCTGGTTCGTTTGTTTTACTTGCTGCTTTTGAATTTGTTATTGAACCAGCTTTTACCTCCTCAGTTTGACTCTGTTTCAAAGTATAAATGCAGCAAAGCAACATAGTATGTGAGCATGCATATATACATTCCATATATATATATATATATATATATATATATATATATATATATATATATATATATTGAGAGAGAAAGATAAATATCTATATTCCAAAGTTACTATACCTCCTGGCTATAATATCATCTGTAATGACTGCATAAAGATGAAATGTGGTGGCACTGGCATTGCTTTATTATTTCCGAGTACCTACCACATTTTCCATTACAGAAAACCAAAATTCAGTTCAGCAGAGTTTCTTATTGCTTTCTTCAAAATAAACAATTATAAACAAATATGTATTACTGTCCTTTATATCCCTCCCAGGGATAATAAAGCTATTTTGTAAGATACTCTACATTGGATATCCACATTTCCACAAGAAAAAATATTACTAGGTGATGTGAACGTCAACTGGTTGGACATAAACTCTAACTCCCCTGCATCTAGCATGAACTTATATGGTTTCACACAGCTAATTAATAGGCCCACACATTATAGCAAGACATCAAATTCTCAATTTAGAGTAGATCCTAATATCAGACCCTAGCAAATACTCCACCACAGGTACAGTGTCAGACTCTGTCAGTCATCCTCTCCCATGCATACGACTAGACATCGCACACATCAAGTTAAACAGCATATTTATAAAACAACATGTAACCTTTCCAAGTTTAACCCAGACATGTACATTATTACACTATCATCTATTAACTGGAATTTCCTAAAATCTTCTCCTGAGACAATGCTGTAATTAAACTCAATACAGCTATCCTAAATAGCCTTGCACCTTCAAGAAGGGAGAGACTGAAAACAAATGCTGCAATTTAGCTATCCAAAAAGAGTAGAATGTTAATGCAGGATAGAGAAAAAGCATGGAAAGACTAGCAAAAATATAAAACATCTCAATATCGTGAACACTTCAGAATGCTTCCCAGTTTACTAAAAAGCAAATAAATGAAGACAAAAAGCTATACCATTATGACTTGCAGAATAATACTACACAGAACTCTAAAACATTTTAGACATTCAGTGTTGTCGCCTCACAGCAAGATGTTGTCCCGTTCGAATCTCAGTTAGAGCGTCTTCTGTGTGGAGACATACGTGAATGGGTGTACCTTCGTTGAAGGCTGTGCGTCAGGGCTGGCAACTCGGCACGTAAAAATCTATTGCCAATCATTAGCAGACCGGAGTTCCGCTCTGGCGACCCCTAACCGGAAAAAGTCGAAAGACACATCATCATATTAAAGAAATCTTACATCCCAACCAAAAATTTAACCTAAACCCATTTCCCGATAACTCACCATTGAAAACTGCAATACAGTTCAACTCTTATTTTATAGATAGTATAGCATCTCTAACCAAGGAATCCTCAACATCTAATCCCAGCCTTGCCAACAGCCACATATCACCACATCCACTTTCACCTTCAAACCTGTGCCTACATCCTATATAAAAATAATTCTTAAATAAACCTAAGCTCTGCTGTTCTTTAGCTGATGACCTTCTGAGTGACTACCTAAAAATAGCAGCAAATAGCATTGCCTATCCTGTCTCAATCCTTATAAATAGGTCAGTCCAGGAATCCCGCATTCCCTCTCTCTGGAAAAAGTCACACATTATCCTTGTGCACAAAGGAGGAAATTCAACAGACATAATAAATGTAGACCTATAGCAATCTTATCTCCCTCACCAAAGTACTTGAAAAATGTATTAAAAAACTATTGCTAGACTATCACCTGCAGTAAGAACTTCTTTCCCCAATACAACATGTCTTCCTTCCTTCCCATAGTACTACCTTTGCCCTTCTAACCTACAAAGATACTGTCAATAAAGCTAGAGATAATGACAAATCAGTCTTTTCCTTATTTCTAGACTCTCCTAAAGCCTTTGGCAGGGTTTATCTCAGCAAACATCTACTTCAAATATCCAAACTAGGTGTTTCTCATCCCACCCTTCTGCGGTTCAACAGCTACCTAATAGGTATTAGTCAGTAAAATGGAACGCCACACTTTCTCTCTTTACCTCAATGTCACTACCGGTGTACCACAAGCCACAATTTTTGGTTCTGTCCTCTTTAACTTTTTCAACAACCCCTATACTTGCACACAACAAGCCACCATAATACACTACACAGATGATTCCACTCTCATATGCACATCTGACAACATGATACACCTAAAAAATTACCTGGAAAGCATTAACAGCCACTGAAGCATGGCTTTATAGCTCACAACTCATGCTCAACACTAAAAAGACCAAACTACTACTTTTTCCCCCAAATCCTTCTCTCTTGAAAAAACAAACCCCAGGAATGCATCCATGTATACGGCCACTGTACCCCCTTCGCAGTGTACAATACATATTAATTATGTTCTGCACCTAAGGGAGGTCACAACAACACAGATATTGAATCTGTGTAAGACTGACAGTGCAGCCACACACCTTTCGGTCCATCCACCTTGGCAAAAAGGTGTACAATACATTTTATTTCATTAAATTGCATTTTATTTTTTTTTACATTTATTTGCTTGTTTGCACGGTGCAGAATGTTGATTAGCTATGCGTAGCTTTTCTGACATATACATCGGACATCTGCTAAACATTTAAAGATAGAAACCAGATGCATTCATTGTTAATAAATAATGTTTTCATTTATTTATTTTTTGTTATTTTTTTTTCTTTTTGTGCTTGTTTGTGTGATGTGACATGTCGCTTAGCTAGGCGTACAGAGGTGTACTTAAGCATTAGACATCTGCTAGACATCTAAAAATAGAAACCAGATGCATTCAATATAATTTCTTTTGTGCTTGTTTGCATGATGTAGTGCATTGCTTATCTAAGCATAGAGAGGCATATTTAAGCAGTGGACATTCACTAGACAGCTAAAAATAGAAACTGGATGTATTCAGTTGTTGTAGGTCGGCTCTGCTTAGCAACATGCAAACCCACTCAGCGAAGCTGTGCTATGCTTGCAGACACCTTCCCAGTATATCTAAAGATATTTGAGTTCCCTTCACTATACCAGTGGCTAGATAGGTTGAGTCATGATCTACAGTGTAGTCGGTCGCGGGTTCCAGTCCTGGCTAGTAGTGCTTTTTACATGTAGTGCTGTGAAACCGTGTCAGGTGTCTGAAATATCGATTGACTATAAATTAAATTATTGTTACATTTAGAAACAGAAAAGCTGCATGATGCTAAGAACTGCTTAAACATGGTCAACAGTCTTTTCCATTTTGTGCATTGCTAAGCTTCACTTAAACATTGAGTGCGCGAGTGTGGGTTATGCCAAGCGACACAGAGCGTTTTTGAAAGTTACAGTATGATGTGCAAGGGTGAGAATGCAGCCTATATAAAGGCCAATATGTGGGAATTTCCTATCATGCCATGCAGCCTGACCTTGACAGTGGGTATGGCTGCTGAAGTTGATGAGGGAGTGTATTTAGGGCACAAAAGTGGGGTGTGCATGAGTCCAGGGTTTTTATTGGACTCCTGGTAGACCGATATGGGCCCCAGTTGCTGCAGGATGACTACAAGGGCTCAGATTGTAAGTCTGAGGCCTGGGATCATTTGGCCAGTGACCTAACCAGTGCTACTAGTATCCCCCTCACTGGTGAGCAGTGACATCACCACTATCATGAACTGAAACATAGGAAAAGGGGAACCTTGGACACCTGGGTCCAATAGGCTAGGGATGGCACACCCCACAGATATGTAAGTATGTTTGCCAGTAATTTATAAATATACAAGTTGAATCTGAGCAAAACTGGTATGCATAATGGTATGCTTCTCTTACCACACTTACAGAAGAGAGGGCTTGCAATGTACAGTCCCACGAAGGGTGTTTGGTCAGGATGAGGCAAGCATGTGGTAAGTAAGAAAATTATCAAAGTAATAACTTAATGCATAATTTAATAATACAATAAAGTCAATACAGATTTTGCAGTCTTAACAGGCAGGTATGAAATACCTGGGACATCCATCTTTATTAATCTGTGCATATCTGATGGTGCAGTATCCAGATTAAGGGACGAGCTTGTGTTCTAATCATTTTGTCTGAAATAGGTTGTAGATTGCACTCAGTGAATGAACAGAGTATACAGATAAGTTAACAGAATTCCTAGACAGCTATCCATCTGTGTAAATGCCAGATTTGAAGTGACATTGACCAATAAAGTATAAAAGGAGATGTGCTTTGATAACTACTTTTTTCAGATAAAGTGGTCAGTATTCCTGTAGTCACTACTTGTGGGTTCTAATCCGATACCAGACGCAGCTATGCATGTATGTAAATGTACAATCTGACACAACATGAATCAGTAAACATTTTAAAGGAGATGGTGCTTTGATAATTCATGCTTTTTCAAATAAAGTGATCAGTATTTCTGTAGTCACTGCTTGTGGGTTCTAATCCAACACCAGACACAGCTATGCATGTGTGTAAAGAAAAGTTTCACACAACATGACTCAATAAAAGTTTCAAAGCGATGGTGGTCTGAAAATTTATTGTTTAAAATAAAATGTTCAGTCTTCCTGTAGTCACTGCTTGTGGGTTGTAATCCCACGGCAGCAAACTGAGGGACATGTTCAGCTCTTTAGTGTAATTATTGTACATGATCATACCTCTCAACTGTCTTGGATTTTGCTGAATGTAAAGACTACTGCCCCATATGTCTGGTCCTTTCATTTGCAGATATATGACATTACTTGGAATCTGATTTAATGGCAAATATGTTATCAGAACACCTCGATACCAATGTATGAGCATAGTATGTAAAAATGTTCCCTGTCAATGTGCATTTGTACTACCATTTTGTATGGCTTGTCCCATAATGTCCCATGCTAGCAGATTGAGAGCTATGTATGTGCAACATCAGCTATACAATATAAGCAGCCACTGTTCTCACAAGTGAAATCTAACATATCTAGGAGTATGTAGTAGTATTCTGTCTAGTATATTATATGTGAAATTACTCATGTTCTTCTTTTCTCTCTCACCCCACCCCTTCTCTTCTTTAATTTATTAATTATATGTATTATTATAATTTGATATCATCATATTATTTATAATTACCTGATATAGGTTCATAGGTGTGTACTAGGCTAATGGCCCTGTGACCTTTACAAGCCTAGCCATAGGATTACCCTGGCATCATGCCACCTGACCTTAGTTCCCAGTGCCGCTGTCGAGTAGAGCCACTAGAGTTATCCCCGGGGTGAATTTTCTGTTTCCCATCCACTCATCAAGATTTCCTTAAAGAAGGTCAGTGAAGTGCTCTGCTTGGCATGTATGGGGAGTCTGTTCCATAGCATGGGCAGTCTCTGGGTTATGAACCTGTCCATCCACAATGTTCTGTTAATTGTGGTAATGAGGTTGAGGTCTCTGGAGCTGTGGTGCAGAGAGATTGGGATTTCTTTAGATGTAGCATTTCTAACAGCTGGGTCAGACATGGCTTTGTAAGTCAAGCAGAGATCGCCTCTACGTAGGTGATATGAGAGAGAGAATAGTCGGTGTTTTTTGAGTCTGTCTATATAAGACAAGTGTTTAAGGCCTAGGATCTTCTTTATGATGTTCTTTTGTGGCCTCTCCAGTTGTTGCAGGTGTCTAGTGAGGTACATGCAAAATTGGGCATTGTACTCGATGATTGGCCTAATGAGGGAAGAGTAGAGGGAGACAATGACCTCTTTCTTCCTGGATGCAAAACCCTTAGTAATGAGACTTGCCACATAGAAGGACTTTCTCACCACAGTGGCAATGTGGTGATCAAAAGACAGGCTGCTGTCAACCTGTGTTCCCAGATCTCTTATAATGCCTTCTGTGTTCAGTAGACTACCATCAATGTGGTAATTCATGGGAACCGGGTTTTTCCCAAAGGGGATGATGGCACATTTTTTGGCATTGAGCTTAAGGCCATGGTTCTGACACCAGTCGGTGGTCACAGTGAGGCCATTCTGTAGGATGTCAACATCACTTGGGGAGTTAATAATAGCTCCCAACTTGCAATTGTCTGTGATCTTTCAGCCAGATTCCCTTCATGTTGGCTTGAACTTCAGAGAAGTAGATACCAAACAGGAGGGGTCCCAGGACCAAACCCTGTGGGACTCCACTTGTGACTAATCATCAGTCTGACTTGGTTTCAGCTACTTTCACACTGTGGGTTCTATCTGTGAGCCAGTTTGCAACCCACCTAGTGATATAGGGGTTGATGCTAGTGATATATGGGTTGATGCCAAGCTTAGTGAGTTTTTCTATGATTCCTGAGTGGGGAATGGGAATCAAAAGCCTTGGCCAGATCAAGGTAGGCTGTATGAACCACCTTGCCTTCATCCACAGCTCTGGTCACCGACTCAAAGAAGTTAACCAAGTTGAGCAGGCATGATCTACCATTCACAAAACCAAACTGTGTGGGATCTAGAGATTGGAGATTCCCTATATCCTTGTTTATTAGGTCCATGATGATGCGTTCCATAGCTTGGACTTATGTATAATTTAATATTGCTTTGCTGTTAAAAAAACTTTCATTTACATTATTTATTGTTGTGTTCCTCATTATATTATTTTCAATTTGCTTCCATTACTCATTATTGTATTCTTTTATGTTATTAATTACATTTGTTTGGTTAAGTTTTTTTCCTTATGTTTACGTTTAATTTTCCACAGTGCAGCAAGGAAGGACAGTTCCTGGTGATCCACCTACCTTGGCTTCCCTGGCTGAGACACCAAGACCCAACATACCTGGGCCAAAGCCTGGCAGCACTCCATCTGTTGCCCCTGTACTACCTGGTCCATCACTTAGTTCCACCCCATAGGCTGGGAGTGGTCTCCCCTCTGGGAGTGGAGGTGGAAGGGGTGCTATTGTCACTCATGAGGAACTGCCAGGCATGGTGCATGGGCTGCTGCATCAAACTGTTGGTGCATGCCTACACCAGATGGAGAGCATGTTGTCCATCCTGGTGGGGCAGTTTGGGCCCCAGGTGCTGTCATCGACCACTGCCTTCACAGGAACAGTGAAGGTTCAGTGCTGACAGTCCCATGGTTGGGAACTTGAATCACACTGCTACCATGTCTGACATCCATGAGACTGGGATTCTACAACAACCTCCCTAACCAAGGGGCTTACTCCCTTTTGTGTCACACACCAGCTCTGTCTGCTGTCTTGTCTGTCTTGTTTGTCTGTCTACAAAAGCTTCCTCACCATCCCAACTTACTTCCCCCACACAAACCTATGTTCCTTCCCCAACATTCCACTCTCACCTTAAAAAAATGGCTACCTGTCCGAAAAAACAAATCATCCTGTACATAGCTCTCCATTTCACACACGTGTCCACTGGACGCAGTTAATTTGGTCCAATTGGCTTGACAATGCACTTATGTTGTTGTCACCCCTCTCTCTTGGGGTGACAATCGAAATTCAGCTACAAAAAGTGTTAAAGTGCACAGTTGTTGCCATAGAAGAAATGGATAGCTATGGTTCTTTCCTGCACCCTTCCCCCACATACCTTGCACCCTACTTCGCACTGTCCTAACTCCCCATTTTTTTTTCTTTAAAGAACTTTTGCATGAAGTGCAGCATTGCTAAGCTAAGTTAAATGTTCATATACTGATATATGTAATTGAAAAAATAGAAATCACATCCAAGAATTACACTTGCACTCTATGTCAAAACCAGGACTATTGCACCTGCAGAACAGTATATCAACCCACCAAGCCACACAGCCAGTTGATTAACACAGTTGTTTTAAGCAAAATATCATACTTGTCCTTTTCCCATCATTAAGCATGTTTAAGCCATGCTGCACACTGTGCTGTATCATGCAAATCAGCTATAAGATTAATGGAAAAATAGAAGTGTAACTGGGACTCTGGTAGGGAAAGACATCACTACAAAGCTGTACATATAATAATAGATGTAAGTGAGGTATGTAACAGCAGATAACTGTGCAATTATATCTACCACATATAAAAATGCACTCACTATAACAGTGGCTTAGTAGTTCAATCTGTTAAATGTTTAGAAAGCATTAACCTTTGGTCCACATGGTCCTGGGTTCAAATACACCTGTGTCCAGCATTTAAAATACATGTAGGTGTACATCACCAGTATAAATTCTGATATGTATGATTGTCTCATCACCTATTTAACCACCCAGAGCAGTACAGTTTGAATGCTTATTTCGAAATATTGGCAGTCAATGGTCTACAGATGGATGATGGACCAAATTTAAACTATTCCTAATACAATACTACAAAGTGCATAGAATGTCAGGTCATGCATTAGCATGACTTCCCAGAGGATTTTGAAGTATGTAATTCAAATGGCACACGTTCATATCAAACTGCAGCCCACAATGATTTGCTAGTAATAGTAGAGACAACCACAGCTGCACAAGTAACATATATATATATATATATATATATATATATATATATATATATATATATATATATGGAGGTCATGCTAGAAGCAAGTGTTTTCAGCACACATGGTCCAGATGACTACCATGACATAACACATGACTTGGCAGTTATCCAACTGGTTGACATAATGGTTAATATACCCCTACCTTGTTGTAGGACACACCAAGCATGTTTCCTATTAATCTGTTAATGATACCGTTGTCAAACATACTTACCTTATAGGTTCATAGGTTCATAGGTAGGTTCTAGGCTATCTTCCCGAAGGCATTTATAAGCCTAGCCAGAATGTGTTGGCTTTTGCCACCCCCTTAGATTAGCTCCCTGTGCCTCTGTCCAGGAGAGCCATTGAAGTGATCCCTGGGGTAAACTTTCTGTTTCCCATCCACTCGTCAAGGTTTCTCTTGAAGAAGGTTAGCAAGGAGCTCTGTCTAATGTAGATTGGAATCTTGTTCCAGAGCATAGGAAGTCTCTGGGACAGGAATGTATCCCTCCAGCTCATCCCATTTATTGTTATGGTGAGGTTTAGATCCCTGGAGCATGTGGCTTGAGGGGATATGGTTTTCTTTAGGTGGAGCATGTCCATCAATTCTGGGTTGGACATGGCCTTGTATGTCAGGCAGAGATCACCTCTGAGTAGGCGGTATGCAACCAAGTACAGCTGGAGTTTCTTCAGTCGAGCTGCATAGGGCATCTGCTTGAGGCCAGTGATCCTCTTGGTGAGGAACTTCTGTGGTCTTTCCAGTTGTTGCAGGTGTCTTGTAAGGTACATTCCAAATGGGGCATTGTACTTTAGATTGGATCTGATGAGTGATGTGTAGAGGGGCCCAAAGACCTCTTTCGATCTGGATGCAAACCATTTTGTGATTAGGTGGGCCACATAGAAGGATTTTTTAACCACTTTGACAATGTGATTATCAAAGGAGAGGTTACTATCTACTTGGGTCCCGAGATCCCTTATTACATCTTCCTTATTTAGGGGGCTACCACCTATGTGGTAGTTTGTGGGTACTTTGTTTTTTCCAAAGGGGATGACTATGCACTTTTTGGCATTTAGCTTGAGGCCATGGTTTTGACACCAGGTATCTGTCTCAATGATACCCTTTTGGAGGATGTCTGTGTCAGCTGAAGAATCAGTTATAGTCCCTAGTTTGCAGTCGTCTGCGAACTTGGTTAGCCATAGTCCTTCTGTGCTTGCCTGTACCTCTGAGAAGTATATGTCAAACAGGAGGGGTCCTAGGACTGAGCCCTGGGTAATGCCACTTGTAACCGGTTTAGAGCCAGACCTAGCTCCTGCAACTCTTACCATGTGGGTTCTGTCCATGAGCCAGTTGGCAACCCATCTCGTGACGTAGGGGTTTATGTTCAGGCTGGTGAGCTTGTCTATAATACCTGAGTGGGGAATGGTGTCAAAAGCCTTTGCGAGGTCTAGGTAGGCTGTGTGGACCACCTTTCCCTCATCTATAGCCTTGTTAACTGTCTCAAAGAAGTCCACCAGGTTTAGGAGGCATGCTCTGCCCTTAACAAAGCTGAACTGGGTAGGGTCCAGTGTTTGTAGGTTTCCAATGTCTCTGTTAATGAGATCCATGATGATGCGCTCCATAGCTTTACAGACCAAGCTTGTCAGGCTTATAGGGCGATAGTTCCCAGGGTCCGTTGTGGCTCCACCTTTGTGGAGCAGAATAACCGTTGCTGTGCGCCACTCTGTGGGCATGTAGCCTGTGGAGAGGCTGAGTTTAAATAGTTTGTTTAGGTGAGGGGTTAGTTCATCTTTGACCTCGTGTAGGACGCAGCCTAGGATATTGTCCGGTCCCATTGATGCTGTGTTTTTGGCTTTGAAGTGGGCTGTTTTAACCTGAGTGTCTGTGATTTCAGTGGCGCTACATTCTTCTGGTATAGTTATGGTAGCTATGGGCCCTTTTGGGGGTGAGAGAGGGGTGAAGTTTGCACTGAACCTGTCTGCCAGGATGTTGACTATATCATTCGGTTCAGTGTATTTTGTGCCATTCTGCACTAACTCTGAGCAGATCTGAGAATTGCCACTTAGATTCTTGACATAGCTAAAGAATGCCTTGTGGTTATCTTTTGAGTCCATGGCAATTTTTCTTTCAAAGCTAGCCTTGGATGATTTTATGAGGGAACATAGTTTCTTGTTGATACTGATCAGAGATGTCTTCCCTTTTTGGGATTTTACTTTTTTCTGTACTAGTTTCCTCCTTCTATTGTATAACTTGTTTATGGCAGGGGTCCACAAGACTGGATTCCTTTTCTTGGAGGAGTGAGTCTTGGTTTTGTTTGGGATAGCACGATCCATGCATTCTAGTAGGTGCCCACAGAGTGCATAGTAAAGGATTTTGCAGCTTGGATAGAGTTATCCTTTAGCATGGGGGATTTGAAACTTCCCACCTTGGTCTTAAGTAACGTGAACTTTGCTTTTGAAAAGTTTTTCACGGTGGTCTCTTTGACCTGGGGTGGTGGCGGAATGTGGATATCCAGAGTGATTAGTTTATGGTCAGATCTAACCAGCAAGAGGTTGACCTCTGGTGTGGAATGACGGTCACCCATGCTGGTGATGACCAGGTCCAATAGGTTTTTACCTCTAGTGGCGGTGTTGACTAGTTGATCCAGGGTGTTTGAGTTTATAAATTCTAGGAAATGTTGGGCAAGGGAGTTCGTACTTAAGTAGTTCTCCCAGTTAATGTTTAGGTAATTGAAATCACCCAATATCAGGGTGTTTGGTAGGACCTTTGTGTTTCCCAGTGTTTCCAGGAATGCAGAGTGGGGGTCTTGAGACATAGTGGGTGATCTGTAGCAAGGTAAAATTTGAATAGCAGTTTTGCCCGTTGTTAGTTGCATGTGGATAATCTCTGAAGCATCGTGCTGTGCCACTAACCTGGAGGTGTGGGTATCCTTGATGAATATGGATACTCCCCCTCCTTTCGTATTTTGGTCCTGGTTTTGTGGCCGAAAAGTATGGTATGAGTTGTAGCCTGGTAGTGCTAGGGTGCTCTCTGGAGCCTTAAACCAGGTTTCTGTTACTGCACATATATCGATTTTCTCCATACTGAGGAGTGCCTCGAGTGCATGCATTTTGAGGTTTAGACTTCTGGCATTGAGCAGCATTACCCTCAGTTTTTTGTTACTTGTGCTATGTACAGTGGTGGATTTGTCTTTTGAGCCTTGCCTAGAAAAGGCAGTATGGGAGTGCGAAGAGCCTTGGTCTGTATTCAAAAGCCTAAGGGTGACAGGTGCAAGCCATCTCTATCGAAGCAGCGTGGCTTGTTGAGCATGTCATCCCAGGCTGACAGACACTGGATCCCCTTTGAATGACACCAGAAGCTTAGCCAATTGTTGAAATTTATATATTTTTTTCTCTATACTGTGGTATCATTCTTGGTGAAGGTAGGATGCTACTCAGGGTCAGGGTCATACTGGCCTGGGCTACAGAATCAGAGAGCTCCTCCATGTCTCTTTTCATGTAGTCCAGGAAGGTATGGCTCAGGTCATTCACACCAACATGGACAATGACAGAGTCATATTTGTACTTGCTCTGGAGTGACCTGAGTGCTTGTGTTATGTGGCGGATCCTGGCACCTGACAGGTAACTAGCAGTAACCTTCTCCTTGTTCAGCCTAGTGAGTGGACGTCAAACACATACCTTAATTTCCAGTGGGATACGTTTCCGCAATCTGGCTCTGGCTGTACACCAAGGCTGCCACTGATCTCAGAGTTACTCTTAAGTGTTGTTGCCCTGCACATTATGCAGACTCCCTAACTATGCCTATTGCCTGCAGCAGCAGCTTCAGCCTGTAGCATACACATCTGTATGTAACAAGTAGCTGCTACAAACATTTTTTCTGTGCTGACACACTCTGTACCCCATTAATTTCCACCCTAAAATGTGAGGAAGGGGATGGAATCTACATTGAGGCCTTATATATTGTTGAGTAGTTGTATGGGATTGGCTGATTATACTGCAAATCAGCTGTGTATGCCGCATGTACCATCTCTGAACCACAGATTGGTTCAGGGGTAATCATAAACTAATAAGAACCATCTTAAAAAGACAAACACCTAGCTAGGGGAACCATTGTGTATGAGAGTTAGCTTGTATGGTTAACTCTTTCACACAGCACTCATATCTTTCAACAGAGGAGTTTTGTACTCCATCAGGTATGTAACCATTGGATTTCCAACATGGTGCATATGTTTGAATATACTTAGGGAAAATGGGGATTAAATCAGTAAGCCCTTCATAGAACTGTACTGAAGACATGCCAGTGATCTTCAGCTGTGTTATTCCTTGAGGATGCAAATTACAGTAAGAGTATGATGCTGTGTGATAACTAGTTACACAGGTCTCTTGGATACTTCCTTTCTTAGCAGTTGTAATAGTACCCTGCTCTTTGGTTGGCATTGTTGTTTATAAATATGTTATCGGTGGGGGTTTATGTGCTATGGGGAACACTATAATGGACTCCGGTGTTGTGTGATCATATGTGAGTATCTGACATGTCACAAAGAGGAGTGGGTCACTATTGCTACTATCCTAGTTGCTTCCACAACTTTTATATGTTTGGCACACTGTTGAGTATGAGATGGGCAATCAAGTGGGGAATACTAATAAGCTTCCTTTATTGCTGTATCTCTACATACTGTACTCCCACATATGTGATACTGACATGTGCTCAAATTTATTTGCATTTCAGGTGATATCATGCATGCCAGATGCCATGCACCTTTCACCGAGGCATAAAACAACCTCATTATTCATAGGTTCATAGGTTCATAGGTAGGTACTAGGCTATCGGCCCAAGGGCCTACGTAAACCTAGCTGACAAGGTTCCCTGGCTTACGCCACCCAAGAAAGTTATTTTCCTGTGCCACTGTCAAGCAGAGACACAGAAGTTATCCCCAGGGTGTATTTTCTATTTCCCATCCACTCACCAAGATTTTTCTTGAAGAGTGCTAATGAAGAACTTTGCTTGACATAGATGGGTAGCCTGTTCCAGAGTATGGGAAGTCTCTGGGACAGGAATCTGTCCCTTCAGCATGTCCTGTTTATTGTGGTGATAAGGTTTAGGTCCATAGAGCATGTAGCTCGGAGGGATTGGAATTTCTTTAGGTGTAGTATGTCCAACAGCTCTGGGTTTGACATAGCTTTATATGAACAAAAAAATAACCGTAGAGCAAAACAATGAAGGGGATTCAAATGTTCCAACAACTCGTATGAAGTTCCATAGACCAAAAACCATCAATCCAAATGAACAAACGGTCCAGAATCTTCGAAAAGTAGAAATAAAAACAAGGTTTATTGCAACATGACAAGGTTAGCGCTTTCGCTAAAATAGCTTCTTCAGACCTTATAACAAGCTAAGCACAAATCCACATTTCTTAAATATACAAAAAGGCGCCAAAACAGCAACCACTCTTTAAAGGGATATAAACATATGTTAAAATCGATACTGATGCACAACATTAAAATCTACATGTAATATTATAATAGTTTATACTGTGTAAGAAATGCATTTATAGTAAAAACATCTCATAATTCTCCAAAAATATGTGGAACACATTAAAAAATACATGATGTGCTTATCATAAGCAACTCTCTATTTGAAAAAGCTCATTTATAATGTCGCAACCTCCTGGACTTCAAAAGTGGACGTAAAGGAACCTTGCCATTAAGTCCCGGTGACACATCAGCCCTAAATTTAATGATCCAACTAATCTCTCTGGCTTCCGTAAAATTTTCAATGTCACCCCTCCTATGTGTTCTAAAGATCTGTTCTAGGATCCTAGCTTTATATGTTAGGCAGAGATCACTTTGGAGTAGGCGATATGCTATGGAGTAAAGCCGGAGTTTTTTGAGGTGGTCAGTGTAGGGAATTTGTTTGAGGTCAGTAATCCTCTTTGTGAGGTAGTTCTGTGGCCTTTCCAGCTGCTGCAGATGTCCTGTGAGGTACATTCCAAAAGGGGCATTGTACTCTATAATGGGTCTAATGAGTGTCAAGTAGAGCGGAACAATGACCTCTTTTTTCCTGGATGAGAACCCTTTTATGATGAGGTGTGCCACGTAGTAGGACTTCCTGACTACTGTGGCAATGTGACTATCAAAGGAGAGACTACTGTCCACCTGGGTCCCAAGGTCTCTTATCACACTTTCGGTGTTAAGTAGATTGCTGCCTATGTGGTAGTTCATGGGTACAGAGTTTTTACCAAAGGGGATGATGCTGCACTTTTTGGCAATGAGCTTGAGGCCATGGCTCTGACACCAAGCATCTGTCCCAGCGAGGCCCTTCTGTAGGATGTCCACATAATTTGGGGACTTGACTATGGCTCCTAGTTTGCAGTCATCTGCGAACTTCATTAGCCAGAGGCCTTCTGTGTTAGCCTGTACTTCAGAGAAGTAGATACCAAACAAGAGAGGTCCCAGGATGGAACCTTGTGGTACTCCACTTGTCACTGATTTGAGGTTAGATTTGGAGTCTGCAACTTTTACAGTGTGGGTTTTGTCAGTGAGCCAGTTGGCAACCCATCTTGTGACATAGGGATTTATACCTAGTTTAGTGAGTTTAGCTATAATTCCAGAATGGGGGATGGTGTTGAAAGCCTTGGCAAGGTCAAAATAGGCTGTGTGAACCACCTTACCCTCATTTACGGCTTTGGTGGCTGCCTCAAAGAAGTCAATCAAGTTCAGGAGGTATGATCTGTCTTTCGCAAACCCAAACTGGGTGGGATCCAGAGTTTGGAGGTTACCAATGTCTTTGTTTATGAGTTCCATGATGATACGTTCCATGGCCTTGCAGACCAGGCTCATCAGGCTAATAGGTCGATAGTTCCTGGGATCAGTTGTGGCTCCCCCTTTGTGGAGTGGGATAACTGTTGCTGTGCACCATTCAGTGTGCAGAAAGCCTGATGCAAGGCTATTATTGAACATGGTGCTAAAGTGGGGAGCCAGTTCGTTCTGAAGTTCGTGTAAAACGCAGCCTGGGATGTTGTCCGGTCCCATGGATGCTGTGTGGTTGGCTTTAGAGAGTGCAGCTTTTACCTGAGTAGTTATGATTACAGGGACTCTGCATTCTTCCTGTATAGATATGGGCCCTTTAGGGGGTGAGGGGGGTAAAGTTAGCACTGAACCTATCTGCCAGGATGTTGGCAATATCAGTTGGTTCTGTAATTTTCATGCCTTTGTGCTGTAACTCAGAGTAGATCTGGATGTTGTCATTGAGATTCTTGACATAGGTATAGAATGTTTTGTGGTTGTCCTTAGAATTAGTGGCAATTTTGTTTTCGTAGTTTGCTTTGGAGGATCTTATAAGGGATCTCAGCTTCTTACTGAGGCAGACCAGGCAGCTCCTCCACTCATGGGATTTTACTCTCTTTTGCAGCAGTTTCTACCTTCTGTTGTACAGTTTGTTTATGGCAGGGGACCACCAGATTGGCTTCCTTTTTTTGAGGATAGTGTCTTGGTTCTGTTTGGGATAGCATGATCCATGCACTCGTGTAAGTGCTTATAGAGTGCATTTGTGTAGGATTCAGCAGTTGTAACTGTATTGTGCATCTGCATGGGTGTCATGAAGTTCACCACTTCTGTCTTAAGAAGCATGAAGTTGGCACTGGTGAAATTTTTTACTGTGGTTTCCATAATGGGGGGTGGGGGGATGGGGATATCAAGGGTGATTAGCTTATCGTCGGATCAGACCAACGAGGAGTTGACTTCAAGTGTGGAACACCGGTCACTCATGTTGGTAAAGGCTAGGTCTAGGATATTGTTGCCCTTGGTGGGGGTGTGTATAAGTTGATCCACGGCATTGGAGTTTATGAATTCCAGAAAGCGTTGAGCTAAGGAGTTGGTACACGAGTAGTTTTCCCAGTTAATGTTGGGGTAGTTGAAGTCGCCCATTATTAGGGTGTTTGGTTAAACCCTAATATTTTCCAGTACATCAAGAAAAGAGGAGTGGGAATCCTGTGGCATGGTGGGGGATCTGTAGCAAACTACAATTTGGATTGCAGTTTTGCCCAGAGTTAGTTGCACTTGGAAAACCTCGGATGCATTATGCTGAGCAACTAGCATAGAGGTGTGGATATCCTTAATGAATATGGACACACCTCCGCATTTGGAGTTTTGGTCCAGGTTACATGGCTGAAAAGTGTGGTATGAGTTATAGCCTGGTAATGCAGGGGTGCTCTCTGGAGCCTTGAACCAGGTCTCAGTCACTGCACAGATATCAATGTTCTCCATTTTAAGGAGTGCCTCGAGTGAGTGCATTTTGAGATTTAGACTTCTAGCATTACAACAGTACCAAGTCCTACTGTCCAGAGGGAGGGCAAATAGGCAAGGGCGTGCAGCCTTGTGGGTGGAACTGGTGCATAACATTAATGCTGTGGGTCGCCAGAATCGCACATATGAGCAGATGCAACACTGTGCCACTGACATGATTAACTGAGCTGACATGATTAACTGAGCATGCAGACATGCAGCAGACGTGGCCAGGAATCGTCGGGACACTGGTGGTGGGCCTGCAGCAGAACAACCTCCATCAGCCACTGAAGAATTCCTGGTGAACCTTGCAACACAGGACAGCCCCCAGGCATCCAAAACTGAATATATTGTTGATGTAGGTGTAACTGTTTCTACTCAAAAGGAGCATCCAGGTATGCCTACTTGGATCAGCTTTGGAATACTGTAACATTCAGCATGTCAGGGTGCACATAGTTTTATGTTTGTGTCAGATGTTTTATGGCAGAGGGGGGGGGGGTTAGCTGCAGTTTTAAGCTCATGCCCAGACCATGACCCACATACCTGTTAACATAGCAGGTGTAAACTGTAAATGTGAGATATTTGGATGTATTACCCCTGTTATACTGTAATATATGCTGCTGTTTACATTACCTCTCCCTCAAACTTTTACAAGACCATCAGGAATAGGAAGAGGCCATGTGCCTGCTGCTAGTAAGTACAACACTGTTTTGTCAGAGATGTAGATTTTGTTCAATATATTCACTAAAATGTCATCCCAGGCCTGCTGGCTGGATTGATGTACTGCCTGCATGATTGCCGACTGTACAGATATTTTCTGACTGTAAACAGTTTAGACTCATACCTATGCCTTGTATGTGTGCCCACAGTGACTGACTAGACAGTATGGTTAGGACATCACAGATTGCTATACCTATCAATTGTGCAGAGTTTTGCAGAATGTCAACAGTGTACATCATTTATGTTTTACTCATGAGATTCTTATTTAAAAACTGTTATTTACAAATAATTACAGATTTGGGTTAGGAACTAATGTCCTCATGTCCTACTATATGAGGTTGTGGGTTATATAAGTGTGTAATAGTGACAGCAGTGTATACAGCTTGGCATATATTGCAACATAGTACTGAAGACCATAGTAGTACAGGTATTAATGTAATGCTTTTCCCTTTGTATCACAGGTGACCAGGAAGGTTTATCTTTGTCCCCTTCACAACTTGATGTCAGTGTTTTATCAGACTCTGATGATGATGGTGGCCAAAGTGAGGCACAGGTGGGGGTTGCAGGGGCTGAATCTGGCGCAGAGATTGACATCCCTCATCCACCCTTATTATCACCGTAGACAGCCAGTATGCCTACCCATACCTAGTCACCTGTGGCCATCGATATTGGACAGTTGGAGGGTGGGGACACTGAACATGGATGTGTTGGGACTGTGGCTGCAGTGACTGCTGACACTTGTTATAGCCAAACTATTGGCAAGGTTCCACACAGGCAGATTGATAAGGGTGCTTGTAGGAGGCCTGCTGTCCCTCCATCACCTGTTGGTAGGTGCCTCATTTTGTGTCACTTGGCATATGTTTAGGGCCATCATGGAGGCACAGGTACATTGGGCGGCCACGGTGGTGCAGCAGTTAGCATTGCCACCTCACAGCAAGAGGTTCTCCGGTTCAACTCTTGGCTGGGGTGCCTTCTGTGTGGAGTCTGCATGTCCTCCATGTGGTCATGTGGGTTTCTTCTGAGTGCTCCAGTTTCCTCCCACATCCCAAAGACATGCTGTAGGTGGATTGGACACTCTAAATTGGCCCTAGGTGTGAGTGTGTGCATGTGTGTGCCTTCTGTGGAAGGTTGGGTGCCAGGCTGGTAACTTGACACCATAAAACTCCACTGCCAATCATGAGTGGACAAGTGATCTGCTGTGGAAACTCCTAACCAGGAAAAGCTGAAAGAAGAAGGAGAAGAAAAAGATGGAGGTACAGGTACGTTCAGAAAGGAACTCCAGATGAATGCTCAGGGTTATGGATGTAGCACAGTCTGACAGCCACGATTGCCTCCACCTTGTTGCTGATACTCTGGAACTGTTGACTAATGCAGTGGAAAGATGTTGATCTGAGACAGATTGCACACTATCTGCCTTGGAACATATATTTTCTGTGATGGAACGTCCGATTGGAGTTGAGCATTGGCCTCATGGATGTAGGTCAGCAACTACATCTACTGAGAGTCAACGTGGCCATGTACAATTACGGTCCTGTACTGGCAGTGCATCCAGTGCTCCAGAGGAGAGTGTGCTATCCACACCCAGACATGGTAGGCCATGGGGTTTTGGTCCTGGGTGTACCTGTGGAGGATACTTTCCCAGCAGACAGCAGTCACCTTCAGTTAGTAGCATGACATCTGACCTTGGGTGTAGAGGTGCCAGTGCAACTCCTGTCAGAGCCAGTTCACATGTTCCAGGGTGGAGATGATGAGCTGTCAAGTCTACCATGCATGGCTTACAACTGTCCAACATACAGACACATAGGGCTAGCACTGAGCTTGGCTGTGTTCACGCAGACACTCACACGCCACTGTCACATTCAGGTTACCTACAGACACACATGCCACATTTCCATGGTTCATCATGCCTACTTCCCTTCCTAACACACAAGCTTGCCAACCTATTGGGTCAGCCTAGACCTCCTGCACCCTGCATAATATCCTGTGGAAGTGATGATACCTGTGCCGTCCCTAACAAGTTTTTCATGGATGCACTGAAATAAAGCTATGTGTCTGATGCACAATATGAATTTGTTTCATCCAGTGTTGCTTTTGACATGCCACTTGTACTGGTCTATTTCAGAATTTTTACTTTGCTATTTATATTGACTATACAATAATAATGTGTGTACGTTATGATGGATGCTGTTGTAATGGCTGTGTAATCACACAATGACAGGTGTCGCATAGAAATGTTTATGTTTCACTTTCAGGATTGTGTATGACACACCTATGAGTACATATGTGCAATCAACCCATCAACGTCAGAGCACAGAACTGAATGTCAGCACAGAAGACAAATGTTATCAGAAAGGTAACACAGTATAGATTATGGGGTTCATAGGTTCATATATGTTCAACAGGCTAATGAACACAAGGGCTTCTTTAAGCCTAGCTATTCATCCCTAAACACTGTCAAGGTGTGATACTATTGATAAGTGTAAGCAGAGTTTTGGGAGCTGAAACATCTACAAGCTGGTACATGGGGGTTGACCCATCCACAGTTTCCCTGCGTCCATCAGGCACATTGATCCACATGCAGGTATGATTGTCCTGTTCCCCATCCAATTGTGTAACTTGCACTCAATTTGCATTAGGGCAAACCAAAACTTCACATGAATGGTGAGCATGTTCCATATATTGTGTAGTCTCTGGGTTACATACCTGTCTCTCCAGCATGTCCTATATATACTACAATCAAGGTATAGATCTATAGAACAGGTAATTCTGGTGCTACTTGTTTTATGGATATGGAAAAGGTCCACAATGTGGTTTGGCACTGCCCTGTATGGCAGGCATACACCTCTACCCCAAAGCATGTAGGAGACAAAATACATGTATAGGGCCTTGACATGGTCTACATAGGATATGTTATGCACACCATATAGTGCTGTACTGAGGACCCTCTGTAGATGTTACAGTTGTCAGATACATCTGGTTACTTATATTCCAAAGGTGGCCTTGCACCAATGATAGGTCTGATGAATACCGATTACAGTGCAACAATGACTTCCTTGGATTTGCATGTCATACCTTTGTTTATAGTTTGCACAACATAGAATGATGTCCACAATATTACAGACACGTGACAGTCAAAGGCTAGATCACTATCTGTGCCCATAAGTCACTGACTACCTTGTCAACTGTTCAATGTGTGCTGGCAGTACAATAGTTACCAGGGGTGGATGACTTCCTCAAGGATATTATTGTGCATTTCTTGGTATTTGGTATTAGCCCATGGCTCTGACAACAACTGTATGACTGTGTCAGCCCCTCCTGGAGAACATTTGTGTCAGTGTGGGATTCAAAGTCAGGTCCTCATTTGCATTAAGTCAATGATGACTAGAATGTTGGATTGTGTGCCGGCTTGACTTATGGGCTTATAGGTTGGTCCGCCATTGCATGTTGCTCTATGTATTGATATCTGTGTTGTTTTCACAGAGGGCATATGGGGCTGCTGAGGGTATTTGTTATCTGGACTTTCTGTATGAGGTGTTTGTGATTTATGTAGGTTACATGTCAGTGTCTCAGCTCCTGTCTGCTTTGGATTTTGTGTTATGGGTATGGCCTGTGTACCAATGACTACCTTGTTGACATTAGGAGTACTTTTATGTGAGAGCTTTGCCTCCAGTGACATTGTGTGTATACATCTGTCATATACCATATCAATGTGTTTGAATGTGAAGTGGTTGTTGGTAAACATGGGGTGATTTGTATATTGCCTTAGGATGCCCATATCCACCATAGTGGTAAAGGACACAGTGGGAATTCTCATATCTATGGTAATAAATTCTTTATTATTGATTAAACAGTTGTATAAAGAATATCACTCAATGTCACACATATCTGTTCTGCAACTGTGGGGTCAAAGCTTGAACACTGCATGGTGGCTATCCTGTGTGCAACTTAGTATTCAAGTTAATGCCATCATGGTATCCAAGAAAAATGTCACCTGAGTTATCTGAGTCTGTACAGAGCACCACCAAACATTGGAAGGAAAACTGATACATACACTTTGTAAAGGTAACAATGAAGTATTTAGGTATTTATTCTGAAGTAACACACTAATCCAGCAGTGCATACTGAGAACAGCCAATTACCTTGTAGAGAATGCTGAAAGGTGATTTCTCTGAACTGCTGCTGCCTGGCTACCACTACTGCTGGTCTTAATGTGGCCTCACTCTGTTGGGATAAAAAAGCTCCTATTGTTTGTCTCTCACCAGAAGTGAAATGTTAGCACCAAGCTCAGGATAAGAAGCAGGACACAGCCTGTTTGTTGACTCACACACTTGCCCCACATGATGCAAGGCTCTGTAGACTTGTTGTAGCCTATTCCAGGTAGATGCCTTTGTTAGCAACCAGACCAATCATTTGAAGTTTGCATGTATTATGCCTTGGGTTCTGAGGGTCATAGTATTTGACAAGGGTACAGACCTTATGGTAATTAGGAGCACAGCTGTGCATCACAATATAAGGTTATGTGTCATGTGACATAGATGTCAAAAGTTGCTGTATCAAGGTCCACAGTGGCAGTGATGCATGTTAGGTGACAGTTTTACAGAAAATCATATAGCCTGACCTTCAACAGTGTAATGGTGGTAATCTGTGTGACATGGATGTGAGGCCTACTGCAGGTGGGTGGCCACCTTTGGACAATGTCTCTATCCCTCCCACATCTCCTAGGTATGTCATACTGTACATTTATGTTCCCGCAACACTAAACTATATTTCCACTTCATTTTATGCAACATCCATTTGCTGTCTGGTTGTTTATCAGACATTATACACTTGCAAGGCTAATGTAATGACTGCAAAGTTGGACAAGTTTTCTGTGCATGCATGGGCATGCAAATCTTCACTGCAAAGAGTTCCTACAGAGAGTGCGTTTGATGTTGTGAACCCCAAGGGTATAGCAGCATGACTCTTACTTTTCTGGAGCTGTACATTGTCACATTTGTAAGTATGCTATTGTGACCCTGTCTAATAACAGGATTATGGGTCATGCAAGTGCCACAAGCCTGGCAAAGCAGCATACTCAATCCATCATGTTATCCCACACTGTCAGGTACTGTTTTACCTTATAATGACACCATAAAGGTAATTACTTGTTACATGTAAGTATCTTTCAGCACTGTCTAACCATGGCCTATTGTGACGTATACACAAGCAATAATCTATTGCTAATGGCATTATCTCTGACTACTACAGAGATGTCAACAGTGTTTCCATACTTATACTCCTACTCCACACAAACACAATGTGTGAGAGATGCATCTACATTAAAAACCTTTAATCCATGCTCTCTCATACACCTGTTAGTACTTATGATAATGAGCAGGCTGCCAACATGCCCACCTTACCTCCTACTCCACTCAAACACACATCACACATACCTACATATGCAGATGTCTGTACCAGAAACATACCTAAACACCAGACACCTCACAAACAGATAAGCAAGCATACTAAACATAAAACTACCTCTGCAGAACACAATACACATAATAGCTAACTCACCACTGTCTCACTGGTCAAACCCTTACCGCAAAATAAAAATTCAAACATATTAGTCATAGATGATTAGATCATGAGTCACATTGATGGCCTTCTCACCAGGCTAGATACGGTAAAGTTCACAGTCAGCTGTCTGTGAGGTGCCAGGATATGGCATATTACACACACAGTCAAATCTGTCAACAAGTACCATTATGACTACATCATAGTTCCTGTTGTTGTGTAAGACTTGAGACCTACCTCTCTGGACTGTATGATGACAGACATGACTTAGCTTTGGCCCTTGGCTGTCAGCTGCATTTTCCCTTCAGCTAGTATGATGCCACAATACAAACAGAAGATGATTGACTTCAATAATAGGCTTAGTGCCTGGTGCCAGTCTAAGGGGATCCACTGTCAGCCTGGGATGACATGCTCAATAGATCCCATTGCTTTGTGACAAATGGTCTTCATCTGTCTCCCCTAAGATTTTGACTACTGGAGAAGGCTACTGCCACCCCCATAATGCCCTTTTTAGGTGGTGCCTCAAGGATAAAATTTAAATGTAAAAAACCCATAAACAAACAATCTCAATGTTATGCTGTTAAATGCTAGGAGTGTCAACAGGAAACTGCACTCATTTGAAGCTGTTATCACCTTGGAACATGCAGATCTTTGTGCAGTCACAAACACCTGGTTTAAGGCTGTGGAGAGTACCACAGCTATACCACACTACACCTCCTTCCACACGTCCAGACCTCAAACTGCAGGCATGACAACTAATGGTGACAGTGTATAAATATTCATTAAGGATACATACACACCCACATTGGTTACACAGTATGATTCCATGGATACACTTTAGGTGCTATTGACTATTCTCTCCCCTGAGATTTTGGCTACTGGAGAAGGCTACTGCCACCCCCATAGTGCCCTTTTTAGGTGGTGTCTCAAGGATAAAATTTAAATGTAAAAAAAAACCATAAACAAACAATCTCAAGGTTATGCTGTTAAATGCTAGGAGTGTCAACAGGAAACTGCACTCATTTGAAGCTGTCATCACCTTGGAACATGCAGATCTTTGTGCAGTCACAAACACCTGGTTTAAGGCTGTGGAGAGCACCACAGCTATACCACACTACATCTCCTTCCATACGTCCAGACCTCAAACTGCAGGCATGCAAACTAATGGTGACAGTGTATAAATATTCATTAAGGATACATACACACCCACATTGGTTACACAGTATGATTCCATGGATACACTTTAGGTGCTATTGACTGTTTTTGAGGCACCTATTCAAGTCACTGCCAGCTACAGGAGCCCCTCCGTGAATTAGGACACCCAGTCTGCTTATTTGGATTTACATGAGTCTATCAAGATACAGCTGAACACCATGGTTTGGGGTGACTTATACTACCAACCAACTGGGTAGATTACTAGTGCTCAAACTCACTTGCCTAAAGGTTACTCAACTTCATTATCTTCAATGCTGTGGACCAGCTAGTTGACATCCCCACAAGTGGAGCAATCATACTGGATTGGGTGCTTACCAATATGGGAGACCACTATAACACCCCCACTGTGAGGTCCTCCCTGGTGAGATCTGACCAGAAATCTGTCTCATTCAAAGTATCATACCTGACACCCCTCTCCACTTGTGGGAAATACACTAAAGACATTCACCAGTTCAGATTATAACCTCCTGTGGGATGGTATAAATAGCTTCACTATACCTCCTTCCTCATATTTTATTGATAACTATGCTGAGCTCTACACTAATGCTTTATACAAACACCTGTATGACTACATTGACTTGGCTGTACCTGACATGAGCACAACACGCTCCTCATGGTGAAGCAAATCTGCCTGGTGGACAACTGCCAGTAACAGGATTTACAATAATAGGAAGAAATTGCTGTCTAAGGGTGGAGGGAGGGAGCCCCCCTAAACTGGAAACACTCCCTCTCAGCTTAAACTAGCAAATAAGTGCTGTTGTGAAGTCCTCCAAAACAAAGTATGGGTCCAAATTAGCCTCCTCCACAAAGGACCCATACTTTGTTTTGTAACCCAAAAGGAAAGGGACACATTTGTGCTGAACTCTTAGTTAATGATACCCCATATAGAGAACCTGTTATCATATCTAACCTGTTGGCTGACAGGTCCTGTGAAACCATCATTCCCTTGTCCCCACCACATGTACACCATGACATCCCTACCACCTGTCCCCTACCTTTATCTCTAAAGACCAGGCTGAACATTGCCTCTCTATAGACAAAAATACAGCATCTATGGGACATGATAACCTCTCAGGCTGAGTCCTACATGGGCTCCAAAATGGGTTACTAACACCATTGAGAACTCTTTGCATAGTGTAAACGCTGGCTTTGTCCCAGCTGACTGGAAAACAGACACCATTACCTCCTTGCACTGAAGTCGTAAGTCAACTAACCCTGGAAACTATATACTTATTATCCTGAGTAGCCATATCTACAAGGCCATGGGGCAAATCATCATGGACCTTATCAACAAAGATATAGTTAATCTGTACACAATTGACCCTACACAGTTTGGATTTGTCAAAGGGAGATCATGCCTGTTAAGCCAGCTGGACATCTTTGAGACAGTCACCAAGACCCAGATGAGCGGAAATCTGTGCATACAACCTACCTGACTTAGACAAAGCATTTGACACTATCCCCCACTCAGCCATCATTGACAAACACACTGAACTAAGCATCAACCCTTATATCATTAGATGGGTTGTTCACTGCCTCGTGATGGAAGTCATGTAGCCAAAATAGGGGAATCCACCTCCTATAGCAGAGATGTAACCAGTGGTGTTCCACAGGGCTTAGTCATGGATCCTCTACTGTTTGGAATCCATTTCCCCAAAGTAAATATCTGTGGCTGACAAGGTTTGCTGATGCTTGTAAACTGGGACTGGTTATAGAATCTCCAAAGAATGTCAACATCATACACAGGGGTCTTACTTTAACAAATGATTGCTGCCAAAGCCATGGGTTTAAAAGCAATGCAAATACATGTATTATAATTCCTTTCAGTAACAGTGATGCTTCTGCTATCTACCACATCAATAGCAACACCTGGCATACATACTCAGGGGTGGGAGACCTGAGCACACAGATTGACAGCTAACCTACCATAGAACACCATGTCTCCCCAGTGGTAAGAAGGGCATTCTATCATGCTCATGTAATGAGTGAGAGAACTGTATCCAGGAAAAGTAGATGTTATAACCTCCATGTCCTTTTCTGTCAGCAAACCAATAGTTGAGTGCAATGGTCCTTTTGGTATGTACCTTTCCAAGCACATGCAACAGTTGGAAAGACCACATAGGTTCCTCACAAGTGGAACTCAGGTCTTCAGCATCTGTCCATGGGGATCATCTGGTATCACTGTCACTTTAATGTGTGTCATACAGACAAGTCAGAGGTGATATCTGTCTCGCATATGAGGCAATTTCTGACACTGATGTACTGGAAATGCTGCATATCCATAAGTCAAATGGCACATGGGTTATGTGCTGTATAGCCCTTAACCTGATATGTGACATTACTACAACCTGCTGGAGAAAGAAATTTCTACCAGAGTTTAACAAACCTTTGGAACAGACTCCCACTTCATGTCAAACAGAGGACCTCAATAGCCCTCTTTAGATGAAATCTGTAAGATTGGATAGGTGACCATAATTTCACCATGGCAGTTCCATCCACGTTTGTTCCTCTTGGATAGGGGCAATAGGTGCTGATCATGTACATAAGCATAACAACTTGGCTAGGATGTTAAGGGAACTAGGGCCATTAATATAGCAAATTCCAATGAGCCTATGATCCCATAGGCTGATGTAAAATGCTATGACTAACATCCACACACAGAAAATTGGCTGCAATGGAATGGTACCACAACCTATTGATGTCTGTAGAACACTGCACAGCATTCACACAAGTTAGCTAGAGAGAGACATTAGAACCCCTACCTATCTAATCTTACACAATACAGATCACAGTACTTAATGTGTGCATCGCAACTTAAGTCTGACAGTAGTACGGCTTTAGGTAGCCTTGTGGTAGATGACATCAGCAAACCTGGTGGAGGACAGGAGTTTGGAGGCCTGCATCACATGCTAGGTTCAAAACAGTGCAAAACCCTGTTTGTTTGTAAGTCACTGTGGGATTCATGTTTGTTTTTAGGAAGTTGCATGTATACACCAGAACACAGCAACCGGGCAGGAGAGAGATTAGAACCCTTACCTATCTACTCTTACACACTACAGCTCACAGCACTTATTGCACGTGCCACACCTTAGGTTTGACATTAACGTAGTTTTAGGTAGTGTTATGGTAGATGACATCAGCAGGCCTTGTGAAGGATGCAAGTTTGGAGGCCTGCATCAACTACATGAGCCTGAAAGTGCAAAGCAATTTGAAAGTGAATGTGTTATGCACACTTGCTCTTTGGGGAGACACACACACACACACACACACACACACACACACACACACACACACACACACACACAAAACAAGTGGGTCAAAGTGAGATTAGAACCCCTACCTATCTAGTTTTACACACTACAGCTCAACCACTGCTTAAGTCTGACATTAACATGGTTTTAGGTAGCCTTATGACAGATGACATTAGCAGGCCTTTTGGAAGATGACAGCTTGGAGGCCTGCATCAACCAAAAATTGCAAAGCAATTCCAGTTGAGAAGTCAGTGTTTTATGCATACTTGCTCATTGCGGAGATATATACACACACAGCAAGTGGGCTAGAGTGAGATTAGAATCCGCACCTATCTAGTATGTACCTATCTAGTGTTAAACACTAGAAATCACGGTACTTAACACACATGCTACAGCTTACATCTAACATTGACATGGCTTTAGGTACTGTTATAGTAGATGACATAAGCAGGCCTTGTAGAGGATGAGAGTTTGGAGGCCTCCATCAACTGCATGGTCTAAAAAGTGCAAAACAATACAAATTTTGAAGTCAGTGTGGTATGCACACTTGCTTTTTGGGGAGATGTATACACACACACACACACACACACACACACACACACACACACACACACACACACACACACACACACACACAAACATATACATGCTGGGCTCAAGTCTGCTTTGTAAATGTCTGTAGGTGTAGTAATCCTAGAAAACATAAACAAGCCCTGTGTTGACTTGCTTGGGAGGACTGCAGAGTCATATTGCTTCCTACTGTCATCTGCAGCTATTAGCCTAACAGTCTGAAAACTGTTTTGTAGCCTAGCAATGTGACAACAGCACTAATATTGGGCAAATGTGTCTGTTTGCATTTTGATGGACAAGCCTATGGTAAAGCTAAATTAGCCCTTTCAATGAGCGTGCCCACAGCATAATACATTAAGCAACTTGTTCAGTTGTTGATGTATGTGTGGTGAAATCCAGCAGACATAGGGGGTTGTAGTGAATATGGGTATTCCTGCTACCATAGATACAAACATATGCGTATACAATGCCATATATTTTCAAGGTTTCCACATGCTGTAATAGGGAGACATGGCATGCCTCACCACTGTCCAGATTTTTGCAGCAGCAAGTACACAGGTGTGACTCATACCTATGTTTGTTTCACACCAAATTGTTGTTTACTGCCAAATGTGGTATCATTTAAACATTATGTGAGAGAAGACTATCAGAACTCTGAACTTCAGATATCCCAAAAGTCCTCCAATTACAACACATGTTATTCTAAGCACTTCCACATATTTGTAAGTGCATTGTCTAATGATGAGTCTTTCCTTTTGGCCCTACTTTCAACAATATATGTGTCATAGTGGTTTACTCTCCACGATCTGGGTATGTATGGCAATACAGACATACACACACACACACACACACACACACACACACACATTTATATAAATATGATAATATACATAATATATATATATATATATATATATATATATATATATATATATAGGTCCATTTCAAAATACTGACTTCCAAAATCCCTAAACTCAAAATACTGACAGCAGAATCTCTAAAGCTCAAAATACTGAAATCTCAAAATACTGAATACTAAATATTTTGAGTTTCAGTATTTTGAGTTTTCAGTATTTTGAGCTTTAGAGATTTTTGTCTCAGTATTTTGAGTTTAGGGATTTTGAAAGTCAGTATTTTGAAGTGGACCCATATATATATATATATGTATATATATATATATATATATATATATATATATATATATATATACATATATATATATATATATATATATATACATTTTTAAAAGGAGCAAAGGATTTGCCCTTTACTTACCTAAGTGTATTGGCATGCACAGTTGCATATTTGGCTTGTTTGTACATTGCTAAGCAGTGCGCAAATGGGCAGTGCATTGCTTACATCAGAGACTTAATCTTCTATAAACTGACTCCAATCCACAGCTAGCTGTACTCCAGGCCAGGATTATGATATGATTAGAAAAACTCAAACCTGGATCTACCTATATATGCTCAGGTACATAAATGAATCTACAGTTTCAATCACTGTATGCTGTATGTAATATTCACCTTTATATTTATGTCTTCCAAATCTCATGCTTAATTTGTGATGTATTTCTTCGCATATTATACTCCTATGATGAAATGGTCAATTTAGTCAAGTTATTTAGCAGACATGCCCCATCTTTAACACATGTAATCAGTATACCCAATTTCAAGTCATCTACATGCAGACTATAGAACAGCTCAAATGAAATGGATAGGTCTACAGAAAAATCTAAACAATTCTGGGCCTAGGACAAAGCCTGTGGGACACCATGACTGTACCCAATTATTTCATTTATCCAGTTGCTGTATGATACTTGCCATGTCATATATGTAAGCCGTGAAGCTGTCCAACTTATCAAGAGTGAATCAATACCTAGATGTTCTAATTTATTGATCTGTGTTTTTTGTATGGCCCTGTCAAATCTCTGTAAATGACATCACAATACAACTTTTTATTCATAGCTGCTATTATATTGTCATGGTACATCATTTTGCATGTGGTATTTAGATCTTTTCAACATATGCATGGGGATATGTTGAACCTTTACAATTCTGATAATGACTAATCCAATATCACCTAAGAATTTTTAAACAGGTCTTGAATATGTGGTACAGATGCAAATGCTTAATTATTGGAAAATAGATGCATGATTGCTGAATCATACACTAATGCACTGTACAAACACGTACATAAATGCATGGGACTAGCTATACCCAACTGAACCAAGACGCTCTCCTCCAAAAAAAAGGAAGCAAATCTGTTGGTCCCCTGCCATTAATAAACTCTACAACAGAAGGAAGAAAAGCCTCAACAAAAAGATGAGATCTCTCACCAAAACCTCTAAAGCCAGCTATGAAGGCAGAATTGCAGCAGACACTAAAAACAAGCACAGAGCCTTCCACGGTTATATCAAGAATCTCCACGGCAATACCCAGCTTTGCTCTGAGTTACTGCACAAGGGTACCTCCTATACTGAGCCAACAGATATTGCTAACATTACTCTGATGTCTCGGCAAAGTCAGCCTTCAAGGAGTATAACATTACAAATGAGAAAGCTGGGAGAAATTTAATAAGAAAAATAAGAATATAGTTATAAGCAACCGGCATAGGAATATGACTAAATACAAAAGGAAAGTTATGTATTTTACTACTACTTATAGTAGTTTTAGTCCGGTGCTTGTAAAATTGTTACATTTTTATTGGGGTTATATTACACAATTTAAAGAGATTAGTGAAAATATTAGAGTAACACCAACTACCTCATATAGGAGAGGTAGAAATTTGAAGGATTTTCTAGTGAAAACTAAATGCATTTTTCCTGATGTCTTAGTGAGTATGGAACAAGTAGCTGTGGAAGGTGTAAGGCCTGTAAATATGTTATACAAAATTTAAAAAAAATGAATGGCCTGAATTTCCAAGCTAAGGGTTGTTTTCGTTGTAACACAGGAGGCATTATGTTTTGAGCTGCCCTTGTTACAAGTTTTACATAGGACAGAGCAAAGGGGCTTTTAAGGTTAGATTGTTGTAACATTTAAGAGACATACATAACAATAAAAAAGAAAGTTCTGTAGCGATGCACTTTAACTAGGTACATGGAGGAAATAGTGCAGGATTGAAAGGGTCTATATTAGAAAAAATTAATGTTTATACATATGGAGATGAATTTTTTAAAAATGAATTATTTAAAGAATCTGTATATATCTTGAAATACAACACAATGATTCCGAATGGGTTAAATGCATAAATGAATTGGAGGTTTTTATTGAATGATGTTAAGTGATTGATTAATTGTTTTATTATTTTATTGATGTGGCTATACAGGCAGGTAGAATTTTTGTAATGTTATACTCCTTGAAGGCTGACTTTGCTGAGAAGTTATAGTAATAAAACGGTGTGGATTTTTCGCCTGGTGGTCTTTTTACTTGGTTCTGTGCTACGTGGTTTTGTGGTTTTACATAGATATTGCTAACATACTGGCCGAAAGATTCAGTGCCAGCTTTACCCCTCTCTTCCCCCAAAGGACCAATCACAATACTGGAGGAATGCCAGGCACCCAGCACTACTGCAGCACAGGTTAAAGCTGCATTGCCCATGGCCAAGAATACAACTTCCATGGGATCTGACATTATCCCTGGGTGTCTTCTACATTAACTACAAAGTGAACTGGCACCACATCTGTGTTCCCTGTTCAATCACAGCCTCATCTCAGGCTTTGTCCCTACTGAATGGTGCACTGCTACAGTCATCCTTCTCCATAAAGGAGGAGCAACTACAGACCCTGGGCATTATCGCCCCATTAGCCTGATGAGTCTGATATGTAAGGCTATGGAGTGCATCATCATGGACCTAATTAACAAGGATATAGTGAATCTCTAAACTTTAGATCCCACGCAGTTTGGTTTTGTGAAAGGTAGATCATGCCTGCTCAACCTGACTGACTTCTTTGAGTGAGTCACCAGAGCTGTGGATGAGGCAAGGCAGTTCATACAGCCTACCTTGATCTAGCCAAGGCCTTTTATACCATTCCCCACTCAGGAATTATTGATAAACTCACCAAGCTAGGCATTAACCCCTATATCACTAGGTGGGTTGCAAATTGGCTCACAGGTAGAACCCACAGTGTGAAAGTAGCAGACTCCAAGTCGGACTGCCAACCTTTCATGAGTGGAGTCCCACAGGGATCGGTCCTGGTTGCTCTCCTGTTTGGCATCCACTTCTCAGAAGTCCAGGCCAATACAGAGGGACTCTGGCTGACCAGGTACACAGATGATTGCATGCTGGGAGCCATTATTAACACCCCAAGTGATGTAGACATCCTACAGAAAGGCCTCACTGAGACCAATGACTGGTGTCAAAACCATGGCCTTAAGCTTAATGGCAAAAAATGCGTCATCATCCCCTTTGGGAAAAACTCAGTTCCCAGTAATTACCACATCGATGGAAGCCCACTGAACACTGAAGGTGTTATAAGAGATCTTGGGACACAGGTTGACAGCAACCTCTCCTTCGACCACCACATTGCCACTGTGGTCAGAAAGTCCTTCTATATGACACATCTCATTACCAAGGGTTTTGCATCCAGGAAGAAAGAGGTCATTGTCTCTCTCTACTCTTCCCTCATTAGGCCAGTCATCGAGTATAATGCCCCATTTGGCATGTACCTCACTAGACACATGCAACACTTGGAAAGGTGTCAAAAGTACCTCATAAAGAGGATCCTAGGCCGTAAAAACATGTCCTGCATGGACAGACTCAAAAAACTCCAGCTATTCTCTGTTTCATATCATCTGCTAAGAGATGATCTCTGCTTGACTTACAAAGCGTTGTCTGACCCAGCTCTGTCAGAAATGCTACATCTAAAGAAATACAAATCCCTCCGCACCACTCTCTCCAGAGACCTCAACCTCATTACCATGATCAAAAGAACATGCTGGAGGGATAGGTTCATAACCCAGACACTGCTCATGCCCTGGAAAAGACTTCTCATACTTGTCAAGCAGAGCACCACACTGGCTCTCTTCAAGAGAAATCTTGATGAGTAGATTTGAAATAGAAAGTTCACTCTGGGGATCATTCCAGTGGCTCTACTTGATAGCGGCACAGGAACTAATGTTGGGTGCCACAATGCCAGACCACTTCTATGGGCTAGGCTTGTAAAGACTCCAGGGCCATTAGCCTAGTATACACCTATGAATCTATGATATGTTAAATAGGTTAATACTAGTATAGCACACACCGAATCACAGCCTGTAAAGCAATACTTATTACTCCTTAATATGCCAGATAACTAGATCTCAGGATTAAAACATTGAACACCATCACAGAAGCTACCTGCCATAGTCCTTTGAGCCACAGAGGCTGCTTGACAAACAGGGGGTCATTCATCACACCATCACACTATCACCTGCATAAATATGCCTTTTGCTATTCTCGGTTAACTAATACATAATATGTAAGTTCAATTTGTACAATACTGTCCTGATGCTGTGTAGCATACTAACTGTGTGAAATGCTCATATGGCATAGATGATTTATTGTTATGGCAGTTACAAGGGGACAATGATGTTTTAATGGGTGGGGGAACAAAAGCCCATGTTTTGTTATGATGCACAGTAGTCTATCATTTAACCTCACTTTGTAACATGTCCCCTGAATGAAGTACCAGTCATCTGTTGCAGTAGGACTGTATGAATATTCCATGCATGAGGCTTACCAAATATGAATGGTGACATGTTAGGGGAGTGGAATATCAAAACCGTGTAGGAACCTACACAAATGGGATATGCAGACACTGTTGCTCCTTTCAGTGATTCAACAAAGGATCATTATTTGCATACTTATTTGTGCTGACAGCCTGGAAACTATACAGTTCTTAGCCATGTAAGCTGGGTAACAGCAAGAATGCACCATTGTATGGACCTGATGCAGGGTCCTACAGTGCATTTGTGAAAAGTACATTATAGATGTTATTTTCAATTCTTTTTTTGTTAAGCATGTTTGCTCAATGCCGCACATAGCTGAAACATGCAAAAATTATTTAAAAAATTATTATTTATTTTACATATCCCCTTCCTTTTACAAACATCCACAAAGTATGTTTTCACATGTATGTATGTGATCTACTATTTTCAGGGGAGTTATGTCCATATTTCTGGACTTTTACATCTCCTTTTGTCTGTGTAGACTCCTGTACATGGAAAATTTCCATGTACTTTACAAACATGGACAACAAAGTCTACATGGATGCCTTTCACCTTGTTGGATTGGTCCACCTGCCTCATTTGCATATTATTCACCTGCTTGAGAAGAAATTTGGATTGCATGGAAGTTTCCCAGTTTGTACATGCATGAGTGCTGCTAAGCAATGCTTGCTGAATCTAAAAATGTTCCCGCTCGTGTATGAAATGTGCCATGTTGAATACATGAAAAAAATTGTGTAGACTTTACTGAATTCCCCCCAAAATTTAAAGTACTGTGTCTTGATAATACAACCACTAATGTAATTTCTCAAGGCAAACTATTAGGGGTGATAGTGGATGATAATCTTACATTTGATCTACATATACAAAGATTGCATAAGAAAAACTCATCATAAACTATGGATGCTTTACAGAACCAAAAACGTTCTCACCAACCGAACTCTAACTATGCTTGCTACTACTTATATCCTCCCCACTCTTCTTTATGGTGCTCACATCCTTACTAACCTCCAAGCTTCACAAAAATTAAAACTTGAATAATGCTATAACAAAGTTGCCAAATTTGCACAACATACCCCTTTCAGAACCCACCACTATACAGCATTTAAAAGCTTAAATTGGTTAGAACTGCTACATCAACTAACATATACACAACTTCTTAGTACCTATAAAACTATCTGGCATCCAGCTGCCTGTCTAGCCGTAAAAAACATTCTACACAACTATGTTCCCAGTTGGTCTTTGCAATCCAGTGACCAAAACTCTGGTCTGTTTACAAACCTAGCAAATCTGCTGGGCATTGTCTGCACTCATTCAAGCTTGCTAAGGCCTGAAACTCCTTACCTGTATCCATCAGGTCTGTACCCTCCTTCTCATCTTTCAAAACCATTCTGAAAGGCTTCTTAGCTAAAATGTGGCTCTGCTGTTGCTACAAACAAGGATAAACTATATCTGTAAATGTGAACAGGTACCTTTTTATTCCTTATACCTCATTACTCTTCCATCTTCACTTGCTTCCTTACTGCTATCTAATTTTCTTACTTGACTTTCTTTCTAAATATATCATAAGCCTGTTTTTCCGTCACTTCATATGGCAGTTCATATTTGTATTAGCCTAACTAAGTGATTGTCGTATACCTTGTACCAATTCTTAACCAACATTTTTATATTATGCCTAATTTGTTATAATTATTTAAACTGCAGATGTTTTAGTTTTGATTTTAAAATTATTGTTCTTAAAATGTTTTGTAGCAATTTGGAACTCTTCTCCCCAGGCCTCCCCTGAAAATTGGCTTCTACCCAGTTGAACTTTCCCAGTAATTAAATGTCAATAAATAAATTAAATAAATATACTTCCTCCTCTATGAGTGGGCAAAATTCAAAGTGCCAAAGACTGGAATCCCTGAACTACATTCCCTGAAAAAAAAAAAAAAAAAAAAAAAACAGCTGAAAAAACAAGCCCCCACATTCCTCAAACTTATATATACCAACTTCTTGGTTACACCAACTTGAAGTAGGGGGAAATTCCCTCAAAAAGGGTATCACTTCTAGAACTCACCAACAGAGATTTCCTGTGGTGGAACTCTGATCTTTGGTGATTTGAACTTCAGCCAAATGATGTTTCAGAGTTCAAGCCTCATTGACCTGTAGGTTCCTTATTTGTCTACCTATCTATCTATCTATCTATCTATCTATCTATCTATAGAGAGAGAAAGATAGGTTCATAGGTTCATAGGATGAAACTAGACTATTGGCCCAGAGGCCCTTATAAGCGTAGCTAAGAATTTTGCCCGTGTTTCCAAAAAGTCAGCACCTGTTTTCCCTGTCCAGCAGGGACACAGGTGGGATCCCAGGGGTATATTTTCTGTTTCCCATCCAGTTGTCCAGGTTCCTCTTAAAGAGGGATAGAGAGTTACTCTGTTTGACATGGAGAGGAAGTCAATTCCACAGAAGGAGGAGTCTTGGGATACAAATCAATCCTGACAACATGTTCTATTAATGTCACAGATCAGGTTGAGGCCTTGCATGTGGGTTGCAAGAGTGGAGCTTGACTTATGGATATGCAGCAACTCCATCAAAGCTGGGTCTAAGATGGTCTTGTATGACAGACACAGGTCACCCCACGCACACATACACATACATATATATATATATATATATATATATATATATATATATATATATATATATATATATATATATATATATATATATATATATATATATATATATATATACACACACACACACACACACACACACACACACATATATCTGTGTATGTGTGTGTGTGTGTGTATGTGTGTGTGTGTGTGTGTGTGTGTGTGTGTGTGTGTGTGTGTGTGTGTGTGTGTGTGTGTGTGTGTGTGGTAGCAGTAGTCTAATCTGTATATAGTCAACATAAAAATATGTTGACAAAGATGATATAAAGGCAGTGAAGGGTGTATGATGTCCTTTCCCCACTGTAATGTGACATTGTCATTGGTATATTTCATTAGCAGAGGTGTGTGTAGGTGCAGCCCTCTATATGGAAGGGCTTTTTCCTTCCTGCAAAGATATTGATATTTGAATGTATTTTGTTTCTGTTAACCATTTTGGTTTAGACCAATTTTCTTGACTATTTTCAAGTCGAATAAATGCACTTTAGACTGATGTGATATATAATATATTTTAGCCAATAAATCTGCAGATTTCTGGAACATAACTGTTACCATCTTCACTCAACAAATGAGGGACTAATCTAAAAATAATTGCAGGGAAGGTGAAGGCCAAAAATCAGCAACAATTTTAAATATTACTGTCATTTAATTCACAAGTTAAATAGAACATTTTTACATAGATGTACATTTTGTTTGTGAAGTGTGACACTTAATACCTGATATTAGGGTATTTCTCTCTGACTTACATGAAAAATCTAACATTTTATGATGGATGAGGCAACTTCAGGGGTTTTCTTCAAAATCAGGTTTAGTTGAGAGGTATGTTTGGGAAGGCTGAAAGAAGACTAAAAAACTTATATAGACACACTAAAAAAAACTAACTCCACCTGTACAATGATTAGAAGTCTGGACATGTATCTTTAGCATTCAGAGTCATTTCTACAGAACAAACATAATACTAATTATGAAAAGCAACTATATTGGCATATGAAGTGATGGAAATTTTAAATATTATATGATAGTTGTAGCAAATTTGGACATAGCAGTTCAAATGTGATGAGAATGATATGCATCCTATAAAAGCACACATACAGTGAAGACAGAGGGTGTTCCTTGTTATAATAGATGCACAATTTGATGTTGAAATGTTTGGAAGATCGATATCTATCAGATAAACACAGACCTAAAGATACAAAGCTGCAAATAACATATATAGGGGGAAATAACTCCATGTTTATTCCTGTTATATTTCCAAACATTATCAGAGAAGTTTAAATCCCAAAGATTACTGAGTTTGATCTTTCTAGGGAAAATAGTGGTTGTACTGATTGAGTCAAATGACAAACTCACATTGACCTCTATAGATTTTTTGTATTTCCCATTTAATGTTTAGAAATTTTTGTTAAAGGTGGTCTTATAGCAATGATGGCACACTGCTGTAACAGGTCAGAAACAATTTACTGTCTGACTTACATCCTGCACAACTATTTCAGCTGGTCAGTCAAAGTACAACCGAATCACAAATACATTTATTTTTCTAAAATGTGCAATTAAGAACTAACCTATTGGCTTTTGATTTATTGTGGGTGCATTTTTTCATGGATTGTCTGTACATAATATGAGTTAAACTGTCTTCACTATCAGAGTAAAATAAATAAATAAACTATAGCATTTGCCACTAACCAGAAAGTAAGCAGCAGATAAAATCCATGCAATAATCATACTAAGAAAATGCCATGCTTCACTATAAAGCATTCTGCCATAAATTAAATATCCTTCAACCATGCTCTTCTTTCAATATTTGCTACTAAGTATCATGTACTGCATGGAATACTGTGATTAAAAAACACAAATCAGTTAAGAGCTTCTGTGAAGAAATTAGACACTGTCATCTGTGCTAGCATGTCTGGGTGAGGTTTTTGTGCATAATTTCAGTTTAAACTCTGTAATACACACCAGCATGACTAGCTATGATATTGTAAATAAGTTCTACATGTTGATTTGTAATATGTTTGTACAGAATGTTTTAAAGACTTGAACAGTGTTCCTTTATGTTTTTAACAGTGCATATTTGTGAAGAAGATTCTAAATACAGACTGTCTCAGAATCAGCTGACCTGCAGATGATATCATTGGAATGTTGACAGTTGCTATGTGTTACTGTCAGAGGGTGAAAAACAGGAAGGAACTTGAGCAATCAGCTGTTGGTTGCTTTTCAAAATATGAAATGAAAATTAGAACTGGAACCACTGTGACAGTTAAGCTAGTCTATAAAAGAGCCTGCTGAAGGCAGTTGAAGTCAGCAGTTGTCAGATGTCAGTTCATAGTCAGTTACAGTTGTCAGTTGCCAGTTGCAGTTGTTCACAGTTGTACTATGCAGTGGATACCCAAAAGGACTCACCAAGATGTGTAAGCCTGCCTTTGCTCTGTTGTAATAATTTAGTTGAGATCAGGGACAGTGTTCTTTATTCAGATAGGAAAATTATAACTAATCAGATAGAGTTTTTCTAAATGTTGATTTCTATCCTTCAGTATTGATTTCATTTTCCTGGTAATTGAGTTTTGTTTGTTTATTGGAAATTACTATTTTATATTTTTAATCATTTTGCTCATTATTAAATATTTTATTAACTTACATTGCTGCTGGTCAATCAGTGATTTCTTTAGTGATTTGAGAGTGCTTATACCTGCTTTGATAACTTTCCAGGCCACTCTGAAAGCCTGGCTTCTTTAGGTAATTTGCTATCATTTGTTTTAATATCTCATTTTCATAACTGGACAACCCTTTAAAATGGCATGTAGGCTCTCTGATTGGTGACATCATGTTACTGTATTATTTTGAGGAAGGGGCACAGCTGGAAGTCTGTGTCAGGCTTTCCCAGAGATTTAATTTAAGTGTGAGTGTATCAGAGGTCTTAACCTGGGACACATTGCTCTGAAGTGCAATAAGAAGATACATTAGGAGTGGACAGAAGTATACAGTCTAGCCCCATGGTATAGTGTATGTTCCTGTTGTGCACTTTGGGGAAATTGTGAAATGTTACTCCAGTTTAATTGACAGTCTCACATTGGAGTCAGTAGTGAGGATTGAAGTTCTTTAGTTACTGATCCAGGATAATGAGGGATGTCACATTATTGTTGGTAGTCTGGTGGGATATTATCCAGATGTCACAGCTTCTATTGGACAAAACCCGATCTTAACAAATGTTAATCACCCCTGCTTCAGTTGTTAAGATCATGTATCACGCTAGCTAGTAGTACAGCAGATGAAGTTCTCAAGGTGAATTTCTTGTTATGCATGTCTTGAATGGTTTGCAATCAAAATTTGATGAAAATGAGTTGGTCAAACATGTGTTCTACCAATGCCTGTAATGTCGAACTAAAATATTTGACTTAATTTTAGCAAAAACGAATAAGCACTCGTTAATATGAAGTTGAGGTTTTGAATTGAGATTGCCATACAGTGCGGACTGGGAAATTCTCCCTTTTCTTCACTGTAATGTGATCTCAGAGTTAGGATATATAACATACAGGGGGTGCACCCCCTCATGGCGGGCACAGGGGGCTTGTCCCCCACAAAAACATTAACGGTAACATGGACTTTCTTCATTGGAACTTCCAGTGTTCGAATGTCGATTCCTTGGTTATCATTTTCAGCATTTTAGTAATTCAGTGTTACCAAAGTCAGATAAACGTATCTATCATTTTGCGAAAAAATGTTTTCAGTGTCCAGATTTTCATAGTAAACTGACTTGAACATGTCATGAACTGGTTATGGTCAGTGATCTACTCATAATCCTCTATACTGCAATCCGAAATATAGAACTGATTTTATGCCTCATGTTGCCCATTTTTGTTTTGATATTAGGTAAAAGGTTCAAAGTAGCCTATTTTCTCAAGTGGCTTATAAGTAAAAAGAGCAGACAAAGAACCATTTATGAAGCTGCAGGAGGAATTGTTCAAGGTAATATTGCCAAATTTCTGGAAGAAATGGTAGAAATAAACTATAAAAAAAGACCTCAAAAAGACCCTTGTCAGGAATACATTAGTTGGCCATGATTCAGCTCTTTGGCAGATGGCATAGCTGTGTTTAATCAGCAACAGCTTACAATGAAAAAGTTATTAATATGTCAATGTTTGCACTAAAGCAGCAGTCTGTGTGGCATATGGCAGAAACAGATCTCTCAGAGTCAAGAATAAAGGTGTCATGAAGTCAGATTCTTGGTGTTCAATAGGACTGGGAGTAGTTTGAAAAAATACATTGGTTCCCATGAAGGATACAAAATATGCATTCTGTAAACATAAACACAGCTCACTGAGAAAGAATTACAAACTGAGAAGAGAGCAGTTCAGGGATCTTTTAAGAAAGGGCAGATGATATTGTGACTTAACATGGGAAACAGTGTGGTGACAGCTAGAAGTATAAGGTGGCACCAATGTACTTTGCATAGATTAAAAGGGATAGAGATCACAGTCATGATTAAAGAGAGAAAATTAGTAACAGAAGAAATGTTGTAGTCAAAGAATAAGATAAAAGACTTTTACTCTAGGTCAGCAGATGATCTCTACAAACAGGTTTAGAGGTTCATAGATTAGTACTAACCTAACTGCCCTTGCGAGCCATTTTAAGTCTAGCCAATTATCCCTTGTGAGACTCAAACCCTGCACCTTGTGTTTGTAAGGCAAACACCTTAACCATTAGGCCACCTTTCCAACCCTTTACATCATCACTACACATCTTCCTAAGCACTCTGCTCACAAGGTTCTCACAAATGTTTTTTGATAACTCTATAAATTAAGCTGACTTTCTATTATCTTTCATCAGTTTGGTATGCATATTGTAATCTCTAGAAATGCTTACTCCCTTCACGAGACCTACTGCTGAGAGATCAATTAATTGATTTGCATTTGTTTACCAGACAATGCACTGATCACAACTGATCATTTTCAGATATGACTTCAGCGAGTGTATCACAGTTGTTAAATACATGATAATAAGCAGAAAATAATGATTAACAAATAGCTGTCAAAAAGCAATATGTACACTATTTACAGTAATACACACAATGTTATGCAACATTTAGATGTATTTATGTAGCATGCACAAAGTTGTTAATTTTTTAAGAAATAAACTATGTATACAGTATTAATCATGAAGTCAAAACAGCAAGAAAAACTCAGCCAGTTTTGACTGTGCAATACCTTAAACCTTCTGTAATGAAGGCCCATGGGATATATGCAAATTAACTCTTAAGGACACCAAGTGTTACAGGTACATGGCTTCTGAAAGTCCATGACCCCCCCCTTTTAAGTCTTTATGGTTACATTCAGTTCAATAAAGCCAAACTGTCACTAACTGTAAATAAAGTTTTAGTTCCCCCAATCCTTCCCTTATAGTCTAATCCATGCATGCATTTTATTGACTTTGTTGCCTTTCTTTGCACATTTTCCAAATGTACTGTGATATAAGAATTATGATTATTTGATTCATAATTATGGATCTTAGAAAAAAAGCACTTTTATGCACTTTAATTATAAAGCATGCAAGTCGATTACTAGGGCAAACATTTCTGGGCATTTCATCTGTAGAACAGCATACAGGTACTTGAATTTTATGGTTGTAATACAACTTATGTTATACATTATGTAGTGTGCAAGGAATTCCATAGTTTTTCATGTGGGCATAGGAGGTAGGAAGACAGAATAAAACAACACCATTCTGCGATTTGACATAAACTAGATACAAATGGATTATATACATTTATATCAGAGCAAAGACCACAATTTTTACTTTCAAACTGTAGAGAAGCATTATGTAACAAGAGTCGTGCTGACATTAATGGTTAAGTAGACATTTTAGCATTATGCTGGCAAATCTTGCCGGCTGCTACAGGTACACATGAGTAGACATGGGTTGACTGAACAGGATTCAGTCAAGAGTATTTTAAAAACCACATCTCTGGTTATATAAATGTAGAATGGTTCATTTTAAATAGGGGTTGTGGAGTGGCGAGTACAGAGCTGATGACGTCTTGTGTAACAAAAGATTATCTACCTCTACTTGCATTTTTTAATAAAGCATATTAGTTTTTTTTCTTTTATGTATTTTTTCTTTTACTGTATTTGCTTTTTGTCAAGTTGTTTATTGGTTTGGGCCCCTTGTCTTGCCTGTTTCAGGATTCTAGTTATGCATATGGTACTCAAGATTTGGTCTGACCATTAACCTGCACCCTACACAGCTGTGCAATAACTGCCTGATTCTGGTAATGCATTACCTTATGTTAGAGCTGAGCATCCCCTGACTCTGACTGCACCTTTATAACCCACATTTCCTAATCCAATGGCATTGGTATTGCTACTCTTAGCATACCTCTTAACTGTCCAGATTTTCAAGATTTTTGTCTCATATTTTTGATCTGTTCCTCATATAATTTGTGATTTTCTGGCAAATCACTGAGGATTAAATTCACTAAATAATGAAATACACTTGAGTTTCAGACTTGATATCCTTCAGAAAATGCATGCTAACACAAATACTGTTATTCCAGGAACTTTCCAATTTTATAAGGGCAATATTTAAAAATCTGTCCCTATTGTGGGGCTTTTGTACCTCATTATTTTAGGCTTTGTCCAGATTTCTTGTGCTAAGATATTTAGAGGTATGACTCTTAGATCCTCTTTCCAAGTCCATCTGCTTAAGCTCTTTTTATAGATACTTGAAGCCTGGAGTGTTGTGCCCTAAATGCAAAAGCTTACATTTATCTGAATTAAAACGTAGTTGCCACCTTTCCATATATCTTTACAGATGGAAAGGTTTCTGTGATTTGAAATAAACTAGATATCAGCTTTCTACTCCAGCTAAAAGAGAAATTCTTCCCACTTTCCCACAGGCTTTATAAACCTACCAAAACTGAATGGCTATCCACTGAACTCAAACATCTTTTAACTCTAAGGGATGAATCATGGCAAAAATGAAAATAGACCCCCACAACTGACAACTGCTCCTCCTTTATAGTCTTGTGTAACTGAGCCAAGAAGTACATCAGAAGGCACAAACTAAATCTCCAAACAAAGAAACAAACTGCTCTCTTAAATTCCCGCAAACATTTTTGGAAAGAGGTTAACCTATTTACAGGAAGAAAACCTCCTCATGAATTAAAACCTGGGTTTTAAACAAAACCATACA
>NC_056743.1:1688973126-1689252122 GCF_019279795.1 Protopterus annectens
AAGATGGGTTGCCAACTGGCTTACAGACAGAACTCACACGGTAAGAATAGCGGGCTCCAGGTCCGACTCTAAACCAGCCACAAGTGGTGTCCCGCAAGACTCGGTCCTGGGACCCCTACTGTTTGGCATATACTTCTCAGAAGTACAGGCAAACACAGGATGACTATGGCTAACCAAGTTCGCCGATGACTGCAAACTAGGAGCCATAACTGACTCTCCGGCTGACAGGGACATCCTCCAAAAGGGCCTTACCGAGAGGGACACCTGGTGTCAAAGTCATCGCCTCAAGCTAAATGCCAAAAAATGCATAGTCATCCCGTTTGGGAAAAACAAAACACCCACAAATTACCACATAGGTAGCAGTCCCCTTAATACAGAAGAGGTAATAAGAGATATGGGGACCCAGGCAGATAGTAATCTCTCCTTTGACAATCATTTTGTCAAAGTAGTTAGAAAATCCTTCTATGTGGCCCATCTAATTACTAAAGGGTTCACATCTAGAAATAAAGAAGTTATAGTGCCCCTCTACTTGTCACTCATTAGATCCATCATAGAGTACAATGCCCCATTTGGGATGTACCTCACAAGACACTTCCAACAGCTGGAAAGACCAGTACCTCACCAAGAGGATTACTGGTCTCAAACATATGCCCTATGCAGCCCGACTGAAAAAACTCCGGCTGTACTCAGTGGCATATCGCTTACTCAGAGGTGATCTCTGCCTGACTTACAAAGCCATGTCCAACTCAGAATTGAAGGACATGCTCCACCTAAAGAAATCCAAGTCACTGCGATCCACACGCTCTAGTGAGCTAAACCACACCACAACAATAAATAGAACATGCTGGAGGGATAGATTTCCGTCACAGAGACTCCCCATGCTTTGGAACAAAATTCCAAATTACATCAGGCTGAGCCCCTCACTAACAATCTTCAAGAGAAACCTTGACGAGTGGATGAGTAACAGAAAATATACCCCTGCGATCACTTCATTGGCTCTGCTTGACAGAGGATCAGTTAATTAATTAATGGGGCAGCGAAAGCCGACACACTCTGGCTAAGCTTATAAATGCCCTCAGGCAGATATCCTAGTACCTACCTATGAACCTAAGGGAGGATAATGAAGGAGGACAATAACCAGCGAGACTTAGTTTGCCTTTATTTCATAAATAGAGATGGAGGGAAAGAGCAGACATACTCAGGGAGGTTTGAAAAAGGCAGTGGAAAGACTGTGAAAGGTAAACACAGAGTTAAAGGTGAAAGTTCAGCAATTAAGGTGAGTAGAAGAAAAAGAACTATTATAGACAATTAATTGTAACAAGAAACAGAGACTGAAAGGGACTGCAGGGATGATGTGATGCTATTCTGGCTTTGTCTATATTGTTATTTCCTTTTTTTACTTCCTATATACTGTTACATTGTTAAAGAAGAACATCCCCATTTGGGGCTAAATTTAGGCAATACTGATAGATGTATACTGAATTGTTGGTGAGCATCTACATTTGTAGCTCTCTGGGGTTATCTATGCAATGGCACAAGTGACATTAAGTATGTATATAGGGGGAAATGTAAAGGAAAATGGGGGATGAAGAGTGATAGCAACAGCTGGTCTGATAAGTTACATATGTGCATGCTGAATGTCTGAATTCATGAGAAGTATGGGCTTTTACTCATTTTGAAAAGATTAAAATTCATGTAAAAGTCTAGAAATGTAGCTGCAGGTATATATGAACTTTATGAAGGTAAGAACATTAATTACAATGGTAGAAATATATATACTATGACAATAGTATGTCAATAGGGAAGGGAAACACAGGATGTTTATTTGTATGTATGTGCCATAATTACAAACTCAATTGAAATGTTGATACACAGTATGGAAGCATATGGGGATGAATAATAAAAAGTGCATGGCTTCGTTAAGAAGGTGTGCATCACCTCAAAATGACTAAGTCTACTAAAATTTTATATTTAGCTATAGATACCAAAAAATGAGCAACAAGTGATGTATTAATAGAGGATACTGTAGTAGCAATGTGGCAATAACATATTATGAGAGATGGGAATTTATCAACACATTAGTATAAAATTAGTGTGTATGAAGTGTTAACAGAGGTATAAAGAGAGGAAGTAAAAGTGCACTAATATTCACTGTATTAGCTGAGAAGGTAAGGTAAAGATCAATGTGAAATGCATTAATATAGTGAATAAAGGATGAGGGTATGATGCATGCCAAGAGATACAGGGACAAAACAAAAGGGGAGAAACCATGGAGGGGGCAGAATATTTCAAAGCATAATGGCTATTTTCATTTTGTCTCATCTATTCTGTTATACTTATGCCAGTAGAAAGGAACAGGGGGTGGTCACACCAATTAGACATTTAGTCTGAAAAAGGAATCAAAAATGAATATATGAATTTAATTTATAGCAGTGGGGAGAAGTTGGGGGAGTAAGAGGGAAGTGATTGGGCTCTGAAAGGTAGAAACAAAGATGTGAAGGAGAAAAGAAAGATGGGAGAAAGCATATATGGATAAAAAGAGAGAAAATGCAAAGGGAGGGGGGGTGGAGGAAAGAGCTGAATGCAGGAATTATGGAATACTCTGGAGAAATTAGAAAGGTTTCAGGAAGTGATAGCTACATCTGTAGATATACAAACCACAATGTCCAATCTGACAAGATCGAGACCACAATGCTAAAACCACACATGAACAAACTCCCGGAACACCATCTAACAAACTCCAGGCAAGTAAACAGTTGCCCTTCATGGCGAACCTTGCCCTTTCCCCACTGTAGTGCAATCTTGGAGTTGGTATTTTTAGTTAGGGGGTGTGGGAGCACATGTATGTACACACACACACACACGCACACACACACACACACACACACACACACACACACACACACACACACACACACACATATATATATATATATATATATATATATATATATATATATATAGGTGTTTGGGTGTTTACCATTTTCTTCTATGTAGAGTGATTTTGGAGTTGGTAGATTTAATTTGCAGGGGGTGTGGGATGTTCAGGGGGAAAACTTGTTGAAAAACAAATTACTGTATCTATATTTTAAAATACGACACTTTGATACCTAAGGGTGTATATATAAAATGTAATTGGAAATGTATGTTATATTAAACAAACCTTTTTATATAGCCTTTCGAAACTAGCATATGGTACCTTAAGAGTTAATTAGTGGTTATTTAATGTAATTGTTTTATTGTTTCATTTTTTTTGTTTTTTATGTATAAAAAATGTGAAGGTGATATTTGTTCACTGTTGAGAGTTTAATAAAAATTATTTGAGGGTCTGCATTCTTGTTGTTCTATACAATAAATCATTATTTTGTTTTTCTCTAAACAGCCAAGAATATCACTTAAAAGTCATATATACCTGTGGTCAATAGGAAGTGTTGAATTCCCATATCATACAACATATGCATTTGCTTCTATGTTCAAACAATCGCTATTGGATAGATGCATCTGAAGAGTCTTTTAGGAATTTTATTCATATCTGTTAATTTAAAACAATAAATAAAAAAATGACAAGGTCTCAACTATATCAAACCAAAAGCAAAATAAGGATAGCAATTGTTAATTACATTCAGTAAACAGTTAGTCATCTTGCCATTGCAAAGCTCCATTTTACCTTGGAACCTACCACCATCTGTGGGACATGTCTTGACTTTGACCATTATTAATCACAGTTCCAGCACTCCACCTAGAAGCACATTATGAGTCACAAGGGTTGTACTATGTTGCAGTGACTGAGGTATAGAGCAAATAGGATGGAATGTTAAACTATGGTCGGCTCAAAAGCTGACTTGTGTATGGGTAGGACCGCTAACTTCTTATGTGCTGGTCTTTTATTTATAGACTACTGCAAGATATGAAGGATGGTCTGGAAGCTTCCCAGCACACAGACATGGTTAAACTGCTCATATTCTGTCTGCATACCTAGCCTGGCTTTCTGCTCCTCCTGATCTCCTGTTATCTACCTGGCAACAGGTATCAGTTGTCCTACTAATGCATAACCGCATCTCTCTTTGCAAGCAGCAGTGAACAAATCAAACTTCATCATTCCTGCCCCTGAAGTTCAAGTCACACAGCTCAACTGCTTTGCTTCAGGTAGAGTGTTCTGCATTTACTCTTCAGAAGTGTGGCTGCTTGTTGTTACACTTTGACAAGGGATGACACTAATTTCCAGCCTTTCATTGGTTTAGTTGTACAGCCAATGCTAGACTGGCTTATTGGAGTCTTTGACTGCACAGTATATGACTCTTCGTAAAAAGGGGGGATGGGTTAGAGACCTGTAGATTCTCTAATTTTGCTTACTACTTTAAGATTTTGCAGGATTTTCCTCATTGATTTTTCCACTGCCACTGCGTATGGGAGTTTAAGCCTCTGTTAGATCACTACATTTTGTTATGGAAATGGTCTAAAATAGCAATGTGTTTATCCAGAAAAATCATGGCTTTATTGCCCTAAAGAGGTGGAAGGGTTATTCTTATTAGTGGATAGATAGCATTTGTTGTACTTTAAAGCCTCAACTAGTACAATACCCAGTACTGAGGAGTTGGTTATTTGTTAGTATAGAGCTACAGTGTTTGAAGCTAATCAATAGAAGGTTGCTGACTGTGGCAGATTGATGGATATATCACCTTAAACATAATATTGGTTAATAATCATTTTATTTATATCACTGTGATGCTCTGACAGACTTTTTATCAGGTACAGTTATGATAGGCTGTAACTTTTTTACCATATTTTTTATTTCATTTTATAGAAATGATTTGGTCTGTTTCACTGATTGTGTCTGACAATTTATGGCTGACATTTGATACTTGCTAGTGTAATATCTTAGGGGGGATTCAGTAATCCTCCATGTAGGATGAACAAAGTCCTACTCAGAGACTGCTTTCTAAGAGTTAGATGTCAGAGCATCATGCATATGCATGAGGGCGCGTTGACTCAACTCCCAGGCTAACACAGAGCATGTAGGAGTGCAGGGGGCATGTCAGATTGCCGAGCAGTCCAAATATCCACGTCCCTGCAATTGCCTAACTCTGCAAATGTCAGCAGATATGAGCGAGTCCGCTCAAATGTGTATAGCCCCAACACTACACTCCCCCACATTAAAAAGACCTGTACAAATGAAATAAAATGTAAAACAAATTTTTTTTTATTATTCGCCATATAGCTGCCTGTATTTGCATGTGTGTGCATGGGTGTGCCCATTGCTTAGCTACAGTTAGCAGTTTAGGCATTGAAGAGGATAATAAACCACTTATATGCAAATTAAGCCAAATAGCAATAGTGTAGTGGTAGAGCCTTTGCACAAAGAGGAGGCATTCCCAGTTCGAGTCCCACCACTCTCCTTTCCATTTTCTGTAGGAAATCCGTGCATAAAAATAATTCCTGACATTTACCTTTTAAATTACTTTAAAATGCATCGAAATGGCCTATGTAGTAGTGAACGATATTTTAAATATATATAAGAAAGTGAAACGGTCATGCATAATAATGAATGTATAAGTAACCTATTTTAAGGAATGTGAAGCACTGCTAAGCAACGTTTACCAGTATTAAGCACATTTAAGAATAATTGCCCATAGCTAAGCACTGCTTTAACTAGCGCAATAGCTTTGTGCGGAGCTGTGCATCGCGCCAACCAGCGAAAACTAAACATGTTTGCGTGGAGGTGCACACTGTGCTAACTAGCGCAACATTGGGCAACGTCGGGCAATGTAGAGCAATGTAGAGCAATGTTGAGCAACATTGGGCAAAGTTGAGCAAAGTCGGCTAAACCCAGCCACACCCCCTACCCGTCAGGCCAGTAGTAAAATAAAAATGCAATGACAGGTCTCGAACCCGGGATAGTGTGCACCATAATCACAGTACTAATCCACTAAGCCATGACAGTATTTGATGTTCATGGACTGTCAACACACATATACATATGAATCAAAGTTTACTCAGTGCTAAGCAGGTGTGCACTCAGTTGAGAACTTTCAAATCTGACCAATCACAAATAAGTGTGGGAAATGAGGCATATTTAAGCTCCATAGGTGGGAATACTCACCATAACTGGTTGCAGTTCCCATCTGCAGGCAGCAATGGCTGGTGTCGGAGAGGGCTCTCGCTTCCGAGCACAACGGTGGGGCATTGAGGAGTCAAAACTGATGCTTTGGCTCCTAGTGCATTGTCATGATGCTAGACTCCTACAGGGCCAGTTCCAGGGCACAGAATACAAAGCAGAGGCCTGGAACCATCTCGCACATGAACTCACCAGTGCCACAGGCATCCCTCAGACTGGTGAGTAGGTTAGACATCACCATGCAGACCTGAAGAGATGCAAGCAGGACTTACTGAACCAATGGAGACAGGAGGCCCGTGGGATGCAAAATGCCCCACTACTGATTAGGTAGCCATAGACTGAAGTATGCAAAGATTGCTAGTGTAGTCGATAGTATGGATAGGTATATGTCTCAATATCACTTCATTTTCTTCACAGCTGCAGGTGTCCGTGCTGTGAATCAACAAGCCTATGCAGATAGGCTGCTAAAGCTGCACCACCAGGCAGGTTAGTAATTTTTCTGCATGTACTGTTATATAAAATAAGTGAGAGAGCCTGGCTAAAAGTGTCTCAGCCCTATAATAAAGGTATGATAAGGTTTGAATAACTTGTTTGCATGAACTGTTATGTAAAATAAGTGAGAGAGCCTGAAAAAGAGTGTTGTAATCCATTAATAAAGGTATAATAAGTCCTGAATTATATCTCTACATGTATTGTTATATAGAATAAGTGAGAGAGCCAGAAAAAGAGTGTTGTAAACCATAAATAAAGGTATAATACATCCTGAATAAGATGTCTGCATGCACTGTAATAAAAAATAAGTTAGAGAGCCACTAGAAAAGTGTGTAATGTAATTAATAAAGGTATAACAGCTGTAGTGTGCCCGTGTCACTTTCTTTGAAATGTAGATGTACTCTTGCAGTATAGAAATAGCAGGGTTGTATTAAGCGCTGTCAACCCACGTGTGGGTAGGCCCATAGAAAGAGTACGAAGGGAGTGCCAGTATCTCTTAAGCATATATACAGGCCTCAACTGTAATTTCAAGCCTGGCATGTGTAGGTAAATCTGGCACGTGAGTAGCTTGTAGTTGTGTGCACCGGTAATGTCAGTGTGCTGCTAGAAATGTAGGGGGCTGTTAAATATAACTGATAATGTCACCTGAATACATCCAGATATGTAGACATATGAATATAAATAAAATATAAAAATACATAGCAGTAACATCTGCATCCTGGGCAGTTTGTATAACAGATCCAGGTCAGGTACATAAGGAACTAGCAAAACACATCCCACAACGTAATGGACATTGCCTTGTGTAATAATACATATAGGGGATATATACCTGCAGTCAATAGGAATGTAGTGTAAAATATAAGTTTGTATAAGTTGTTAATGGAGGTATCTTTTTACACCCTACTGTATGTGCATAAACAATGCAATTCCACATCTCAATGGGTATGTGTAATCTCAAAACATTTGTTGGAACATATGTCCTATTGGTTTATAAATATTTGCATAACTTTGATGCATGTGCCCTGTTCAAACACCACAATTTTGGTGGCCTGATGCCAGCATTCATTCCTGCATGCTGTTGGAATGTCCATTGTCGTTCAATATATGCATGTGTTATGCTTGCTGTTCAACTGTTGGAACTCTGGTGTGCTGGGTTAATGGGAATATTACTGCATGCTGTTACAATTAATTTGGAATGCTGTTGGCTATAATTTCATTAAATTCACCTAAACACAGAACGTATGGGAAGGCCGGTCCCAGCGGACCCACCTGTCCCACCTCAGCTGGCGATGGCACCTGGCACAAGCAGGTGCGGTGCCCAGCCTGGGACCTCCTCCTCCTCCATTGGCCCTGTGCCACATTCGGGTGGAAGCACTGCAGGGCACGGAGCTCATCCTCCCATGCAAGCATGGCCAGAGCAGGGCCACCTGTCACCCTCCAAAGGGTCCGGGATGTGGTGCGTAGGAAGATCCAGCGTTCAGTCGCTGATCCCCTATGCCAGATCGAGGCAAGAGTGGCGCAACTCATGGGTGAGCCTGCCCCTCCTACGCAGCCCCCAGCACAGCCACCCTCCGAGCTGTGAAGACGCAGTGGTGACTGCCCATGGGTGGGGATCTCAGTTCCACTGTTACCACTGTGGGCTCATGGGCTTGCGATTTCCAAACATCCTTCCCCGTTAATTGTGTTCACCCACCCCATGTGTCATATTCCGCCCCTGTATGCATCTTGTTTGTCTTGTCTGTTTACCTCCCCAACCTACCTCCCAAAACATACCTACTTCCCCTACCCCACATTCCACTCTCACCTGAAAAAAAATGAGCAATCTGCTCTCACAAAAAATTATGCCCCATACATAGCTGCCCATTTTACACAGATGTCCACTGGACACACAAACTAAAATTCAATTGGCAGTACAGCATACTTTGTTGTCCTCACTCCTCTCTCAGGAGTGGAAGGTTTCAAAATTCCCTCCAAATTACTAGTATATGCACAGCTGTTGCTGTTAAAGAAATGGGCAGCTATGGACCTTCCCTATACCTGTCCTGCACATCCTGAGCTGTTTTCCCTACTGTCTTTCCCTCTTTGTGCTTATTTTTCATCACTTTCCTATTTCCCCATTTTCTTTTCTTTCAAAGAAATGAGCACGGAGGTTAGCGTGAGTAAGCACTTTTAAGCAGCAGTAAGTGGATTTGAGGGACTGTGTACATGTGTGTGCTTAGCTAAGTATTGCTAAGCATTGCGCAAACCCGCTCAAACCCACTTACAACTGCTTAAAAGTGCCTTAGTCATATGAGGGGCCTTGTTCTGCTCAGTAGCAAAATAAAACACCACTGTCAGTCTCAAACCCCGGACACACTAGACTGCATGAAGTACCACTAGGCCACAATAGATATACAGCAGGATGTTGTTGAAATATATATATCTATATATATATATATATATATATATATATATATATATATATATATATATATATCATGCATCAGAATGTGTGAATGTAAAGGAAAGATAGGAATGCCATAACATAAAACCTGTTCTGTGGAACTTTACCAGCAGTTGTTGTGGAATTGCATTACTTGACTGTGATAACAGAACCAGACATTCTAGCAGTAAATACTGTTACAGCAGCACTTCGCAACACCTACACAGTATCATAGCAGGACAATCCCCACCCAAATGTACACATTACCAGTGTGTTCAAGGTACAGCAAGGATGTAGGTAGGCATAAGTTTCATGAGCATCCTGTGATAATGTCAACAAAATAAAAAGCACAAACAGTGCAGAAGTGAGTACATTAATATCCACAGTATAGCTGTTCCCAAACAGTTCATGTGCCAAATGAAAACATCTCAATAACTACATATGTATGGCAGCTAATTGTGGATGTTGTAAAGAAACTCCATACTCCCATGTATCTTGTGTTAGCATTTCTAGGGGTGAGCACAATTCTACACTGTCAACACTGTAATGGAAATGGCAACATTCAGGTCTGAGTACAACATACAAATAACTGGCTACACCCTTAGCAACTGTTCGAAGTATTCCAACCTTCTGAGTTACACAATGGTATCCACAGCAAACAAGCATGGTCCCCACTCTGGAATTCTGAAAGGGCTATGCCTACCTGACCTAGCAATTTATAGCATTGGGTTGCTATGACAGTGAGTACTGCAAGTACCACACAGCAGGCTGCATGCAGTTGCCAAATGGTGGGCACCAATTGGTACAGAGGCCATCACATGAACATGTGCAGATACCTATAAAAGCAATCTGTACTTGCTGTCCACACATGCAATCATTCCATTGCAGGTACGGAGGGAGAAAGAGAGAGAGAGAAAAAAAGAAAAGAAAAAGTAAAATAAAGTTAAGAAATATAACAAAAGAATATGTTGAAAAAAAACAGTATACTGACAACAGAAATAATATTGAAAAAATATATTGAAAAGAAACTATATTGAAAAAAAATCATTGAAATAAAATATATTGGAAAAAAATTTGAAAGAAAATATATAGAAAAAAATGAAAAAAAAAGTATTGAAAAAAATATTGAAAACAGTATTTTCTGAAATATACATCTATTTAACAAAAATCTTGAACAGTAAAAGAGATACTGAAAGCTAAATGTATATTGGTAAAAAAAAGTATACCAGGATATACGGCAACATATACGAACACATACAAAGGCAAGGTATGTAACAGCTATGTATTTACTGGAATGTAGTAGATGTTAATGAAGAGTACTCTATATAGTTTGAATCATCCATAGGTGGCAGCAGTACGTATCGATGCACAGATGCCCTGCATAACCACTGGCATGGGGAAATGAGTGTGTTGCTGTGTGCAGTGGGATGTGACTGTGACATATGTAGTTCAGCATTAAATGTCAAACATTTGATCCATGTTATCTGTGTTCTGTACAGTAGTGTGTACAATGTCTGTTTGGTGTAGTAGCCCATACGGTTAAGCAAACATGGATGTGACAGAGTAACAAATGCATGAAAGTCATATTAATGTGTAGCTTAGCATTGGCAACAGCTGTACCAGGCTAGTATGCTAATTCAGCATTAGCAGCTATGTATACACCCTCCAATATTACTGTGTGCTCACATGTGACACCTGTTCATGTTGCAGCAAGGCCCAACAGGTCAGCCATGAGGTACATGTACTTACAACAGTGTGGTCCTTGTGTGTGTATGGCACACACATACGAAGAGATCTATCCATGTCAGATATATTAGCATCTGTACATGTGCATTGAGCAAGGGACATACTACAACTGTTTGTGAAAGGTGGATATATATATATATATATATATATATATATATATATATATATATATATATGCTGTTGAAGGTTGTTATGTGCATATATCTATGTAGGTTGTAGTGTGTGGCAGACCAAACAGCATACAGTGCTGGTATATGACATGTGGTGGTTAAATGCTGTGGGTATGGTTCATCAGGTTGCAGTGTTGCAGCCAGTGAGGCCTGCTAAAGCTACATGGGCTGAGAACACCTTCAATGCATTCTGCACAACACCGTGCAATGTTATGACATAACTATATATGTCACAACCTTCCCATACTTGATACACCCACCATGACAGGTGGAATGTATATGTGCCTATATGTATATCTATATGTACAGCAATGGATGTTCATATGTATGTGTGTGTATATATATATATATATATATATATATATATATATATATATATATATATATATATATAGATAGAGAGAGAGAGAGAGAAAGAGACAGGGTCATAATTACTGCAACAGATGCCTGGTGACAAAGCCATGGACTCAAGCTCAATGTTGACACTGTATTGGCATCCCTCCTTGCAAAGACTCAGTACCCATGAACTACCACATGGGTGGTTGTCTACTCAACACTGAAGGTGTGATAAGAGACCATGGGACACATGTGGACAGTAGTCTCCCCTTCGATAGTCACAGTGCCACACTAGTCATGTAATCCGTCTACGTGGCACAAGTCATCACAAAAGGTGTGTCATCCAGAGAAAAATAGGTCAGTGTTCCCCTCAACTCCACACACATAAAACCCGGTATGGAGTACAATGTCCCATGTGGTATGTACCTCACAAGACATCTACAGCAAGTGGAAAGGACACAGACATACCTCACAAAGAGTGATACCGGCGTAAAACAGATGCCCTATGCAGACCGTCACACAAACCCACAACTAGACTGTGTCGCATACCGCCTACCCAGAGGTGACCTCTGACTGACATACTAAGCTATGTCAAACCCAGATCTGTTGAACATGCTCCACGTAAACAGATCACAATCTGTACAAGCTACACGCTCTAGGGATGCAAACCATTTCACCACAATAAAAAGCACATGCTGGAGGGATAGATTCCTATCTCAGAGACATCCCATGCTCTGGAACTAACCAACTATCCATAGCAAACAAAACTCCTAATTAGCAATCATCATAAATAATCATGGAGATTGTATGGGAGATAGTGAATACACCCAGGCAATCACCTCAGTGTCTCTGCTTGACTGGGCCACGTATAATTTAAATACCTGTGTGTCAGAGGCCGGGGTAGCATATGGCTAGAGTTCTATAGGCCCTAGGGCCAATAGCCTCTTACCTACCTATGAAGAGATACACATCCACATGTACATGTTGCAATAATCGATATGTGAGGTTGACTGAGTGTGATGGCGAATGTGTTGGTGAATGTGTCAGAGTTTGGTATATGTGTGATAGCTTAGTGGGAAACTGTCTCAGTCATGGTATTATGTGTCCTAGCTGTGATTCCAGCAAAAGATGTGTATGCAATTGTTAGGCAGAAAAAGCAGTATGCCATACGATCTAACCTAGTCCCTTGTTGTCGACTGGGGTGTCCCGTCGTGTGCTAAAGCAGTACATGTATGCATATTGGGTGTTACTGCTGGTGACTCCAACTCCTGTATGAACTGTAGTACTACCTGAAGCTGTATGCTTAAATAGCACAGTATGGTGTATGTGCACATTTATTGGAACCACTGTTATGTGTGTTCCCTGTAGTCCTCACAGATTACATACCTCAGGCATAAGGTCTGGTAACTACTGACACACAGTACTGTAAGGCACACAGGTAAAGGTTACCTGGGTTGCCATACCTTTGTGTCTGTTATGTATGTCTGCTGTGTGTGTGGGTATGCCTGTAACTTGGCCTCTGTCATATGTGTGTTACAGGATGTAACTGCGTATCTAGCAACATGTATAGTCTAGTAGAGCAGTATGCCACCTACATTAACAAATGTGCAAATATGTTAGGCAGGGGTACACCATCAATGAATAGTGTGGTATACTGGTAATAGTGTCAGTGGACTTTACATTCATTGCAATGGATTACATATTTTGTGATGCATTAGCATGATATATACCTCCTGTGGCTAGGTGGTGCATTGTGTCACATACAGCGTGCCATGTACTGTTGTATAGTCTTACATACTGTTATAACTTTGTTGCTGTGCAAAACATGGTTTTATATGTAGAGTGTGCCAGGCACTGTCAGGTATCTGTGTGTTGAAAACTGATATGTGGTATTGAAAGTGTGTATCTTCTGACAGCCAATAGGTTGCTATATATGGCAGTTAATTTATATCTGTACTTTAGAATGTTACGTGTGCCACATGACTTGTTCACACATATTGTTTAATTGTCTTCCAGGGTAATGTCCCACCATCGTAACCTGGCATATAGCATGGCCAAGGAGGAAGCCATCACAGTGAGCCTGGTGCAGCACTATGCACTGCTGTTCTCCAGAACCAGCCAGGACCAGCATGAGCAGGCTGCGCTGTGGCAAGAACTTGTCCATAGGGTAAATGACATAGGCATGCATAACCGGACATATGAGCAGGTACGCCATCACTGCAGTGATTTAATTAGACATGTCCAGCAGCATGCGTCTGATATCCGCAAACAACAGCTTTCCACAGGTAGGGGGGGGTAGCCATCCATCCCCCCCTCACCAGAGTGGAGGAGCTGCTCCTGAGCCAGGTGGCTCCTGGCCAACCACAACCACAACAATTAACATGTATCATCATGGAGGCCGGAGCCACCCAGCAAGTTGACATGGAGCATGCAGGTAACATGGCATAGCTGTAGAATACTATTGGTAGAGCATGCTTATGTGAGATGTGTACTGTGTAGTTAGACAATGTGGTGCCTAGTGTTGTGCAATACTAATAATTAGGAATATAATCTGTAGGCCTGTGACTGTCCACCATTGTACTACTGTAAGATTGCAAACACACAGCAGCAATGCCACAGTTGTTGCCACTTACAAAGTGTCTGATATCCTTGTAGGTCCCTCTGGTGTGAGAGCAAGGCAGCAAAGCCATGCTCGTGAGTGTGTTATACCTTTCATATTGCTAATTAAATGTGCATGTCATAGGTGAGGTATAGGCTATGTACACGTAACACATCTACGCATAATGCATGCTGTGCATGTTTGCTGTGAGACTATGCACATCCTATTAACGTGGGTAGCTGCCTAAAACACATACAATACACAGATCATCCCACACTGTAGTGGACATCGGATAGGCAGAGTCGGTACACATGCACACAACATACACACCTTTGTCATACGCAGTACCCGTTAACGTGCTACACATGGCTTATTCAGACACCTGCTGTAAGGTCACACTACAGTATCCCAAACCTCATCCACACAGCACACTTAATATACCTATGGGGTAGATGCCTCACATGTGGCTGTGCAACACTCTTCAACACATAAATTCATGTTAGGCAATACCCCCTATTGGGCACCTCACAAACCCATGTAACAACTGGCCGTGAAATGGTGAATGTAGCCATGGTACTGCAGTTCAGGTACAGCATGCTATGTGCCGGTCTGGCACACATTAGTAGCCTTGAGTGACCACATGATGCTGCATGATGATGGCTCATGGTGCTATACCCCATCCAGTTACATTGACCACAGTAATACACAAATCATGAATTGCTATGCACCTTAATGTTGTGTGTGTGCAGACATATGCACCTATATGCAATATGCATAGCAATCCCCATTTGTAGAAAGTGACACACATATGTCTTGTAATGCTATGGGGTGTATAGGTCACATGACACACATTGTGTATGTGTGATGTTTCATGTTGCAGTTGTGTGGTAGCATGCCATGTCATGGCTGGCACTGGCATGTCCACAATATGTCCTACACTCACTGTAACCACTGTACAGTGGCTATGTTGAGCAATGGTATTCCATCAGGTATACATGCACCACTCATCCTGTGTGTATACATAGCATGCATGTGCTACACCTGTGTCCACAATCATCTGCTAAAGACACAGATGCTCTAATCAGAAATGGATATCTTTGTGATACACTGATACACATCCAGACATGGTATGTATACCTGTGACTGATGGTGCACAGGACATTGCAGGGCTTTTAATACCTGCACAGCAATGTTGTGTCCATGTACACATTGCGTTCCAGGGTGAGGCCATTCACTGAACAAAACACGCATGCATCAAGGCCATGTATACTGTTATTAGTAATGGCTGTCTACACTCACATTGTATGCTGCTGAGCAACACACGTCCTGCATGCTGTCACTTTTGATATAAATATTTGGCTTGTGATACTGTACCCCAACATCACACGCTATTGATTATGTTTGGGATTGCTGGTGGTGTGTGTGTGTGTGTGTGTGTGTGTGTGTGTGTGTGTGTGTGTGTGTGTGTGTGTGTGTGTCTGTGTGTGAGTGTCTGTACTAGTGAGGAGTGTATTTGTGTGTATGTGTACGTGTTCATGTGTACATGTTTGCATGTGTTCATGTGTTCATGTGTGCATGGGTGCATGTGTACATGTGTGCATGTGTTCATGTGTGCATGTGTGCAAGGGTTCATGTGTGCATGTGTGCATGTGCGCATGTGTGCATGTGTGCATGTGTGCTGACATCATGTACAGGTCGTAAAGTGTGTTTTCTGTCTCCCTCTCACAGGTGTTGATACTGGGCTGGTTCAATGCAGCAGGGAAACTGATGTCACTGAGCATGATAGTGACAATGATGATAGGTGTGTTGAGGCACAGGCATGTTTGGCAGGGTCTATCATTGGGCCACCAATCGACACTACACAAGTGTCCACCCCATCCATGCACACAGTCATACTGCCAATACATCCGTCACCAATGCCCTTAGCAGAGGGACAGCATACAGCCAGCATTGTCCAGGACAGTGTGGTATCCATGGCACATGCATCCCGACACAGCAGCCATACCCAGATGTTTGGAAGGGTACCACATAAGCAGATGTCCAGGGGTTCACATCGGAGCACTGCTGCCCATCATGCCACTGGTAGATGTGCCACAGATCTGAGTACCTCACGCATGTTCCAGGCTGTCATGAAGGCACAGGCACATATGAAATGGTACACCAGACAAGGACTGAGGGCACAGAGGGCACATAACACCATCATAATAGACAGTATCCATGACCTAGCTGGTGCCATCCGCAATTACACTGAGATCACTGATAGACATTGGGGAAAGACACTAGATGTCCTCTGCAATGTCATGTCCATGTGTCAGGACAGTGCAGGACGGTTGAGTCGTCGATGTGGACGTATGCATGCAACAGCAGCAGCTGGCAGTTGCTGCAGACGTCCCTCAAACAACAGCTGCTCCCGTAGTGCCAGTACCAGCCCCAGCAATGTTGGGAGTGGGCTGTCCATAGAACGTCCTAGAAGATCATATGCACATGGCTCTGGACAGTTCCAGTAAGGACCTGGGTCCAGTGTACATCCATCTACCATTGGGGATAGTACCCAGTCTGGCTTGGTACCTGATAGTGTCAGTAGCACCCCTGCCAGGCACAGGTACCGTATCCATGGCCAGAGACGGTGATCTGTAAAGCCTCACAGGTACAGTGTGTGGCTGTCCCACAAGTACCCGTATGTGGCAGCCACATGGTGGAACTGTGTGCATGCAGACACTCACACACACATAATCCAGACACCTAGGGCTAACACATACACACACACACATTACATCAACATTGGCCCACACCATTTTTCTTGCCCCTCACACACACACACACACACACACACACACACACACACACACACACACACACACACACACACAAATATGCATGTTGATTGGATGGCTCACTGTAGGCCTCTGGCAGATGAACAACACACCCTGTGCATATGATGAAACCTGTGCCACTTCCTGTCATCTGTAACATAAATGCAGAAACAGGCTACCATGGTGCTGATGCACAGGGTGTCTTTATAGCAGTATAGCAATGTTAGCATGTTGTCAGCAGTAGAGTATAATGATATGCTTGAAGGTGTAGCTGAGCATGCATGATGCATTAAAGGTATGATTGTCATTGTAGTGTTGTTTACACCAGTGGTAGTTACAATTGTATATCCTCCACCCACGTACCACTTGGCTGATGTGTGCAGTATTGGCAGCATGTGTTAGAGAGTGGACAGTATGTATGGGATGTGTGTAGCACATATTTGCAGGTGTACAGTTGTGGAAATGGTGGACGTGCACTATCTGCATGTACGTGCATAGTGGACACATGGGCAGGGTGACATGCTCTGTATTACACAGTAACACTCCATAGTTTCTATTGGTGGCCAGTATGCATTGTGCTACACACATTTTGGAACATGACTACTCATGTGTGTATGACATGGTTTGACACTGTGCTGTGGGTGATACTGTTACTATCTGTCATTGTTTTGCATTCTGGTAGTATACATGACTGCAACAGCCTGACCATAACCAATCATTAGCTGATGTCCTGACGACTGACACACAGATGTAGGACACACAGCAACATTTCGAACTTTCAGGTACTATACTATGCCAGTAACCAGTGGTATTCAGTGGCACCCTTTACTGAGACCACTCCTGTTCGGCATATGGCTCTCTTAGGTACAAGCAATCACAGTAGGGATATATCTGTCCACGTGTGCTAATGCATACCGTGGCCTATACTGCATTCTCCAGGAGACACACACATCCTCCACAAGGGTATCATACAGACAGATACCTGTTGTCAAACCCATGCTCTAAAGCTATAGGCGAAACTAAGCATAGTCATCCACCTTTACAGAACATAGTATCCCCACAGTACTACATAGGTAGTAGCCACCAACATCATGAACAGGTACCGATGTGTACATGCAACCTAGTGTTACATCATCTCTCCTTTGATAATCACATTCCCTAAGGTATTTTGGAATCCCTCGGTGGATCACAAAAGCAATCAGGGGTCTGCATGCATGTCCACAAAGGTTGTTATACACCTATAATGCATAGTCATCATTGACAGACTCTGCTGCGTTTGAAGAGGTCTGACATATACCTCGGCCATAAACCCTCACACACACAATTCAATAGAAACCGTAATGACTGTGTGTGACACGGATGACCTAGGCCAGGCATCCCTGCAGTGGCTGGCCTTGTCACAAGCATACGTATGTGACCTAAGGTCTGTGAAGCAGCAGCACAGTTTGGCAAAGATGCCAACTGTGTACTTGGATAAAGCAGGGTTCCCACACATGCAATACTTGAGGTGACATGTATGTATATGTATTTGTCTCATAGCTACCTCACATGTGCAATGCCTACTGATATGTCATACGGTAGTAAATTGCAAAACCCCCAACCCATTGACCAACACTGTCACACACATAAAGCACACACATGTCAAGTGCAGGATTCAAACCCCTACCTAACTGCTAAATGTCACTACAGGAGTACGCATTTACATGACACGCTATACACATTACTGTGAGTTCTCTTTTCACAGGTATATTTGTAGGGTGGTGACATCATCAGACTAGACAAAGTGGGTTACAGTAGGTGACAATGGGTGGGCTACATAGAAGGAATGTCTGAACACTTTGGCTATGTGATCATCAATGGAGAGTTCACTATCTAACTGTGTCCCCAGGGCCTTCATGACTTTCTCCATACACACTGATGTACCACCTATTTGGTAATTTGTTTGCACTTTGTTTTAGCAAAATGGGATGACTATGCATTCTTTGTCATTCTTGTTGGGGCATTGTTTTGACACCAGGTACCTGTGTCTGTAAGCCCGTTCTGGAGGCTGTGTTTTGTCAGCCATTGAGTCAATTATGGACTACAGTTAGCAGTCATTTGCAAACCTGTTCAGTCATACTCCTCCCATGCTTGTCTGTACCTCTGACCAGTGTCCACTGAACAGGTGGGGTCCCAGGAGCAAGACCTGTGGGATGCCATTTGTCACTGTCTTCAAGTTGTATATGGCACCCGCAACTCTGAACATGTGTGTTTGATCTGTGAGACACTAGGCCACACATCCTGTGACATACCTGTTGGTGTTCAGGCTGGTAAGTGTGTCCATGATGACAGAGTGGGGAATTGTGGGTAAAGTCCTTAGTGAGGTCCAGGTGGGCTGTTTGGACTACTTTCACCTCCATATATGTCCTTGGTGACTGTTTGCAGTAAATCAACTATGTTTAGGAGGCAGGGTCTGCCTTTAACAAGGTGAGCTTGTGTAGAGTCCAGTGTCTGGAGGTCCCCATTGTCTCTGTTTATGGGTTCCATGACAATTTGATCAATAGCTTTGTAGACCAGGCTGAGTAGGCATATAGGGCAATGATTCATAACCCAGAGGCTCCCTTCTCTCTGGAATAGAATTCCAATTCATGTTAGGCAGAGCACCTCACTGACTCTCTTCAAGAAGAATCTTGATGAGTGGATGGGGGATCGTAGGTTTGTCAAGGGGATTACTTCTGTGTCACTATTAGACAGAGGCACAGTAAACTAAACTTTAAAAAGGGCACAGTATACTCAAATCAAGGGGTGGCGTAAGCCAAACACAATCCAGCTAGGCTTATAAATGCCCCAGGGCAGATAGCCTAGTATGAACCTATGAACCTATTTAAAGGTTCTGTTGTGGCACCCCCTTTGTGGAGCTGGATGACTGTTGGTGTATGCCATTCTTTGTGTACATACCCTGTGGTACGATTGAGTGTGGGCAGTGAATGTAGGTGAGGGTATAGTTCCTTTTGAGCCTAGTGAAAGACACAGCCTGGGACACCATCCATTCCCATTGATGCTGTGTTCTTGGCTTTGGAGAGGGCTGTCCTTACCTGCAGGTCCATGATGTCTGGGGCTCTGCATCCTTCTGTGATGGACACAGGACCTTTTGGGGGTGATGGGGGAGGTTTACACTGAACTTGTCCCCCAGGATGTGGCCAATGAAAGTTGGTTCAGTGTATTCCTTGCCATTTGTCAGTAGCTGACAGCATATTTTGAAGTTGACACCAACATGTCTGGTAAAGCTACAGCAGGCTTTGTGGTTGTTATTCTTACAGTCCTTGGCAATTTGTCATTTGACAGTGTCCTTGGATTATTCCATGAGCGATCATTGCTACTTCCTAATAATGATCAGTGATGCCGTTCCTTTAGTGAAGTTGGCTCTATCAGGTGTTAGTTTCCTCCTTCTGTTGTCTAGCTTATTTATGGCCAATGACCACCAGATTGTTTTCTTATTTATGGAGGAGTGCATCTTGGTTTTATTTGTGATGTCTCGATCCATGCATCCCTGTAGATGCTCATAGGATGCACTTGCAACTGATTTGGCAGATTGTATACCATTCTCCTATAGCAAGAGGTCTTTGGAATCTTCCACTTTTGTCTTGGGACATGTGCAGGTTGCTTTTGAAAATGTCTTCACAGTGGTTTAATTGGCTGGGTAGGGGTGTGTGATGTGGATGTCCAGTGTGATTACTTTATGATCTGATATTACCAGCTAGGGTTTTATCTCTGTTGTGGAACACTGGTACCCCATGTTGGTGATGATCATGTCCAGTATGGTGTCACCTCTAGTGGTCATGGTGACCAGCTGTTCCTGCGTGTTAGAGCTTTTAAACTCTAGGAAACATTGGGCAATGGATGTTGTACACAAGTGATTCTCCAACTCAATGTTTGGGTAGTTGTTATTACCTCATATAATGTTGTTTGATAGGACCTTGATATTTTCCACTTTTCTCAGGAATACTGTATGAGGTTCCTGTGACAAGGTAGGTGATCTGTAGAAGGCTACAATCTGATGAGCAGATTTGGACAATCTTAGTTGCACTTGCATGGCCTCCAAGGCCTCATGCTGTGCCGCTAACATGGAGGTGGGGGTATCCATAAGGTGAATGTGTACACCCCTTTCTTTTGTATTTCCCTCATGGTTTTGAGTCCAAAGGTCAGGGGGATTGTGAGTGTTTTACGTGGAGCATGTCCAACAGCTTTGCATTTGACATAGCTTTGTATGTTACACAGTGAACACATCTGAGTAGGCGATATGCAAGGGAGTACTGATGGAGTATTTTGTGATAGTCTGTGTATGGCATGTATTTCAGGCCACTAATGCTCTTTGTGAGGTATTGCTGCAGGCTTTCCAGTTGTTGTAGTTGGCTTGTGAGGTACGTAGCAAAAGTGGAGTTGTACTCTTTTATAGTTCTAGTGAGTGATGAGTAGTGGGGAACAATGTCCTCTTCTATTCTGCATGAGACACATTTTGTGATGGGGTGTGCCACATAGCAGGGTTTCCTGACTACTATGGGGATGTGATTATCACCATTGTGTCCAGTGTCCACCTGTGACCCAAGGTCTCTTGTCACACTTTCATTGTTAAGTATACTACCGCCTATGTTGTCATTCTTGGCTTCAGAGCCTTTAACAAAGGGGATGACAATGCAACTTTTGGCATTGAGCTAGAGCCCATGGCTTTGACAACATCCATCTGTCTCAATGAGGCCCTTTTGTAGGATGTCCACATTTTTAGTGTTTACAATTATGGCTCCTAGTTTGCAGTTCGCTGGAAACTTCAGTAGCCACAGACCTTCTATGTTGAAGTTTACTTCAGAGAAGTAGATACTAAACAGGACAAGACACAGGACTTAACCTTGTGGTACTGCACTCATCACTGGTCAAAAGTCATACTTGGAGTCTGCTACTTTCACAGTGTGTGTTCTGTTGGTAGGCCTGTTGGCAGCACATCTTGTGACATAGCAATTTATACCTAGTTTAGTGGGTTTATCTATATTTCCAGAGTGTGCGGTGGTGTTGTACACCGTGACAGGATCAACATAGGCTGTGTGAATCACCTTACCCTTGTCGACAGTTCTGTTGACTGCTTCAATGTCATCTATCAGGTTTAGGTGACATGATCTGCATTTTACAATCCCTACATGGTTCTGGTCCAGGGTTTGGGGATTACAAATGTAATTTTTATATGTTGTATGATGATAAATTCCATGGCCTTGAAGAGCGTGCTCGTCAGGCTACTGGGGTAATTGTTCCTGGGGTGCATGGTGTCTCCACCCTTGTGTAGTGGGATGACCATCACTGTGCACCATTCAACAGGCACAAAGCATGAGGTGAGGCTATGACTGCACATAGTAAGTCAGTGTGGTGCCTGTTCGGTCTGTGGTTTGTGTGGAACACAGCCTGTGAAGTTATCTGGTCCCATGGCTGCTGTGATACTGGCTTTGGAGAGTGTTTTTTACCTGTGCAGCCATGATGACAGCAACTTTGCAGTCTTCCATTATAGAGATGTGCTCTTTCATGGGTGAGAACGGGGTACAATTAACACTGATCCTATCTGCAAGGATGTTGCCAATATCAGTTGGGTCAGTATATTTAGTGCCATTGAGCTGTAACTCAGAACAGATCTGAGTGTAGCCATGACATGGACCTGTCTGTTGGGCAGAGATCTCCTGAGTAGACAGTATGCAACAGTGTACAAATTGGGTTACACTCATTCTTGTTGCATGGGGCTACTGTTTGAGGCCAGTAATCCTCTTGTTAGGGTACTTCAGTGGTCTTTTTGGCTGCTGAACGTGCCTAGTCAGATTCATCGCAAGCGTGTTGTGGTACTCTCTGACTGGTCTAATGACTGATGAGTACTGGGAACCTCCTTTGACCTACATGCACAGACCTTGGCGGTTTGTGTGAACACATAGCATGATTTTCTGACAACTTTGTGAATGTGTTTCTGGTAGTAGAGATGTCTATTCACATTTGTCCATAGATCCCTTATTATCACCTCCGTATTTGGCATGTGTGTGAGCATGCCCAGTATGACCTTTCAGTATGTTGTTGCCTGACATCTGCTTCATTTTTTAAGTTTGTGAGCATGCCCAGTAAGACCTTTTTGTGTGATGCTGAATGAAATCCACTACATTTGTTAGAGTGTGTGAGCATGCCCAGTATAGACATTTATACTATATGTGTATGGAAAATCAAGTTGTATTTTTACAGCAGGCCTCACCATTGTGTCATAGATCAACAGGGATCATGCTGTGCCGGCAGGGCTTACATGAGACACTTTGCAGAGATTTATCAACAGTTCTACATACGGGGGGAGCTATTCTTTGTACATTTCTACTCAGGGGTTCACTTGATTGTTGCTGTGTGTGTACATACGATGAGGGGTTCACCTGACACTTATACACATTTGCTATGCCTGCACTGCTATGTATGGTACACCTTTTCAGTCTGTACTGTTGCCTATTGTACTGGCTTGAGGCATACTACTGTACTACACTTCGTAGCATCCAATGCTACATATATTATATTGCAACTTCATAGCCTACACAGCCCACATCATACCACCTGGCCTGATGTTCTCTGTCTTCAGAGGCCTGTGTGGGAGGTTACCCATATGTGTCTTTAGGGGCATTTTTTTGTGTTTGTATTACTGTACAATTGTCCTGCTGTGTCTGTGCTATTGAAATGCTATCATGGCTTAGTGGTTCAGTACTGTGACTATAGTGCACTGTATCGTGGGTTTGAGCCCTGTCACTGCTTTTTATTTTCATGCTAGGCAGACCAGCCTGCTTAAGGGACAGTAAAGCTAATATGAGCATGTTTACCTGTTTTTGCTTGACTTTGCCCGACCTTGCCCAACATTGCTCAACGTTGCTCAACATTGCGCTAGTTGGCACGGGCAATTTTGTTTACATATTTTGAATATTGGTAAATGCTGCTTAGCACTACTTTATATTGCTTAAAACATGGCAATCATGCCTCCGGTGGTGCTGCAGGGCTGCCTCTGTTGGATGCACATATTACACTCCCTATACATGTTTGAAAACAGGTAGTGTCGAGTTAGGCATATCTTTTATTTTATGTGTGAGTCAGTGAGAGGTATAATTTCCAGGGTTCCTACTGAGCCAGTGTATGTGCTATGCATTGCTTCCTTGCCAAGGCCAAGGCATTCTGGGCACGCCTCCTTCTGCCTACTGGGGCAGGCTCAGGTTGTTCCTCCTCCGAGTCATGCTGTGCCTGTGCAGGCCTTGGCAATGGTGGGGGGCTGTTTGGCCCTGCCCCATGCTGTTCCTGCTGCAGCTGTTTTTGCAGGATCATGTTGCGTAGTATGGCACATACCATGACAATTTGAGGACATGCAGTTGGTGAGTACTGCAAGGCTCCACCAGATGTGTCCAGGCACCGGATCCATGACTTGAGCATCCCGAGCACATGCTCGATTATATTTCGTGTTTGTGCATGTGCCTCATTATGGAGTTCTTGTCCAGGTGTGTGTGCATTTCTGATGGGTGTCATCAGCCACGGCTCCAGTGCCTAACCAGCATCCCCCACTAGGTGACTGTCAGGGATGTCCCCATTGGCAAATGTCTGGTACAGCTGTGTCAGATGCCAGATATGGGAGTCGTGGTAGCTTCCAGGGCAGCCAGCACACACATTCAGTATTATGCCCTGGGCATCGCACACGACCTGGCAGTTGATGGAGTGGAAGCCCTTGCGGTTGATGTAGGCCCTACCCCGCAAACCGGCTGGTGCTTTAATGTGTATGTGCATGCAGTCAATTGCACCCACTACCTCAGGGTATTCTGCTATTTGCTGGAAGAGATGCATATTGTTTGCCAATACCTCACGGGAATTGAGGAAATATACATGATCACCGACATGTGCTGACATGGCATTCAGAAACTGTTGCAGTACCCTGGATGCTGATGCCTGTGAAATCCCCATCATATCACCAGTTGGTCTATGGAAGGTACCTGTTGCTAGTATTCTTAGGCCAACACATACCTTGGTTTCCACTGGGATGGGTTCCCCTCTGTTGGTTCTGTGTGTGAGGCATGGCCTGCACAACTCAACAATTTGCTGCAGGAGCTCACTGTCCACTCTATAGCACTCCTCTATTTCCAGCTCATGTAGTCCCTGGTAGGTTACCCTGGGTCTGTACACTCTTCTCCGTCTCCTCACTGTGGGTTGCTCAGCAACATTCACAATGGCACCACCCTCAGCATCTTGCACATGTTGCCTTATAATAGCAATGGCAGCCCATAACATTTTTTTGTCTCAGTTAAGCTTTTTAAGTTTTCACTTCTCTTTGTATACTGCAGTGTTGCAGTGTTTCTGAGTAAAACATGGGGGAATGTTGCTTGCAGAGTTTTAAGTGCTGGTCTGGGCTAGTGTATTGCCTGTGTAATTGGCTGATTCTGATTGATTTCACCTGGCAGCTCTGCTAGTTCTCCTTGGTTAACTTCCTACTACTACTTTTCCTTCCTTTTCCCTTTCTGTTTCCACAGGGGGCAGCGCCATGCAAACAAGCACAAACACACGCACACAAGCACACATGCATGCTCACAGCATTACACAGGCTTACACAGGCTTAGGCGGGTGCACATCTATGCACACAGGCTTACACAGTCTTACACAGGCTTACACAGGTGCACACAGGCTTACATGGGTATACAGGTGCGCACACGTGCGCACACAGTGTAAGCATCTTTGCAAGAAACGTTGGTGGTAGCCACAGCATGTGCCTTCGGTTTCTGGCTTTCAGTTCAGACAACTAGGGACATGCCTCTTCCAGTCTTCAGTAACTCACAGCAGACACATGCCACTCTGCTCCAATGGGCTTACAGTGTTTGATACATACCCCCCTCAAGATGTCACCTTTCTACTACTCTGTTACTCCCCTAATCCTACTCTTACACTCTAGGGACATGGTTCACATAGCAGGGAAAATTGGGATTCACTATCCTTATACTCATTTGCGTAGGATTGCCTACTAATGCTTGGTTACATCTCTCACACTGAGCTTCCCCAATTAGCAACCACTACTCAGTAGCCATGTTGTCTTCAGCCTGCCATTCACTTGTATGGCAGATGTATATTTGTAATAAAATGCCTATTTTTGCCTTTTAATTTTTTTTTTTTTTTTAGCTTAAACATCGGGGATCGGAGAAAAAAATATTTTAATTTTTAAAAATATTTGCAACACATATAAATGCTAATGGCCTAATATTTGGCCATTGGCATGCTTCCTCAACTGGATGCATCCTTTATTTGGAGCTGTCATTGCTCCATTTTGCTATTTGCAGAACGGTACTCAGTTACCAACCGAGTACATTTCTACAAATAACACTACTCTTTCTCGGACAGGTTAGTGTTTCCTGGATCGCAAATTTACCTCATTTGCATAGCTTTCAGCAGCAAATGAGGTAATTTGCATAAACTAACCCTGTCCGTACAAGAGTCATTTTAGGAGCTCTCTTGCACGCCCCTGCCGGCTGTTCCTGGATCGCTCGGCAGACATGTTGGCTTGCAGAAGTCTTACTCTACTCTTAGACTCCGTGGAAGCCTTCATGAATCCGGCCCTTAGTGTTATCTTCCACATTTAATTTTGCATTGACTGACAGAAGGTGGTCTTGGCTTCTCTACAGGTCAGCGAGTTAAAATTGCATAAGCATTAGGTGTCCAAGCTACAAGATAATCAAAATGCCAAATGGCTTTTTGCCTTTGGAGCTCACTGCCAGTGAAGTTTCTATGTCTGCTCTGGAACTGATTTCTTTATTTTGGGTGATTTTGGCCTTCTTCATATTTTTAGCATTCTAAAGTTGCTATATATAAATTTTGGAGTGCTTACATTTTCAGTTTTCACCATTTTATGTTTTGGCTATTTAATTTCAGTAATGCAGTTCCTCTGTTTTTGTCACTTATTGGTTAAAAGTGGAAACACTGCTGTTTGATTGAATTTGTTTTTCTCTTTTTGTCAGCTATTAACAAAATGCCTGGCCTGGTTTGAAGACCTGGTCAGTTATATTTATAGTATGGAATTCTTTGTGTCTATGAAGGCTTTATAATACCATTGGTTTTGTTTTGTTATACTTTATAAACTCGACTTTACTTGAATTCTCCTACAATTAATGCTTTTATCAGAAGACCTTGAAATCATTATGTCTAGTCAGGCTTGTTTGAAACTTTTATTTATCCTTTGTTGACTGTGCTAGTCCCACTAGGCTAGTGGCTTGTTTTCAATGTAGACTCAAGGTAATATTTATACTACAAGGGAAAGTGTGGCCAGTGTATTGAAGAACTTCCCCTGCCTTTGTGGTATCTTTTACATTTGTCTGAGCTACCATCAATTCAAGCGGATGGGACCTTTGTTTTATGTCTCATCCAAAGGGCAATACACTCAAGAGTACACCCTCATTATGCTGAACTGTCAGCAACCCATCTACCTGGTTGGGAATAGAACCCATAGCCTTCTGCACCAATGGCATGCGTGCTACAAGTTGTAACACTGACACTGGCCCTAGAGTATTTGGGCTAATCTTCCTGTACAATTACATTACATGTATATCTTGTTTATTCCTAAATGTAGTCTCTTAGTTCTGTTAATATTAGCTAACAAATCATCAAAACTTTGATTTTATATCATTTTATTGACTTGCTCTCTATAAATTTCACTTGTATGATTTACAAACTTTTAGGTATCATTTTTACTATTTTTGCATTATAGGTAATGTAAATTGTCATTTACTAATTGAGTTCATTGGTTACTAACATCTGTAAATGTCTTAATTACCATTGAGCTTATGTCCTATTAATTGACAGGTATTATTTAGTTTGTTAAATATGGATGTGATGTATGAGAGTGTCTCCTCAGCCTTTGCCATTTTGTCAACCCTAATGTCTCATCTGCTGCGATGAAGAACTGCAGACAGTATAGAACACTGGAAGGCAGAGGAACAGATATCTTGATATCACAGATCGTGGGCAAGACAAACAAATCCCATTTAGGGTTAGCAGTCATTGACATGAAGTGAAATCTCTTAGGTAGTGGGCTAACATCACTATCCTAGAGACAGGACTTGACCTTTGGTAAGGAAACCTTACGACTCAGTAAGTAAACAACAGTCTTATGAGGTCAAACTGTGAACCATGTCAGGCATGGGTAAACCAAAAATTATCCACACCCAGGCAAGGATCTATAATGCTCATCCATTGGTCTTTGTTGGGTTCCTGTGTTTTAAGACAGAATTTTGTACTGATTTGGACAAAACACAACCCTAAGTTTAATGGTAGGACTTTTTTCTATTATACCCATAGTTAGTATTCTTCACAGCTCCTAAAATATAAAAATCTGTTTATCTTGTCTAAAGGTAACATGATTGCAGAAGTAATGCAGGAGAACTGGACAGACAGGATGGCTTTACCTGTGAAGTCCTCCCCCTCCTTCCAGTGATGCTTGCTCAGTGTGTTCTGATATAAAAGGGATTTTAACCTGCCAACTCTAAGGAGAGCAATCAAGTGACATCAATGTTTCCCCATAAGTGTACAGCAGCTGCTGCAACTCATAAACTGGTGATAAAGACTAGTAAATTATTTAATAGAAAAAGGTTTACTTGAATTAAAAATAATAATTGTATTACTTTTAAAAGTTGGCATTACATGTTTTCTTCAAGAAACAGAGAAACTGAACTTCAAAAGTAGCAAAAGCTAAGCAAAGGTTAATTTTGTGTTGATGTTTTCTCAATTCAAAATAAACAAATAAAGGCCCCCCCAAAAAACCATGTAGACCATCTTCAAGCATCTTCCCTCTTCTTAGTTTCATACAGGTTGCTAACAGGTGACCTCTGTCTCATATATGGAGCTTCAGCAGTCCCTTTCCTGTCAAAACTATTAAACATTTGCAAGTCCAATAGGTTCATAGGTTCATACTAGGCTATCTGCCCAAGGGCATTTATAAGCCTAGCCCATAGTTATGTGGCTTTCGCCACCCCATTAGTTTGAAGAAAACTATGCCTATTATTTTGCTGTGCCTCTGTCAAGCAGTGACACTGAAGTAATCCCTGGGGTATATCTGCGATCTCCCATCCATTGGTCAAGATTCCTCTTGAACAAGGCCAGCGAGGTGCTCTGCCTCACATGTACCGGGATGGTAGTGTGAACACCTCATCAAGGGATCTCAATGCAGGCAAGAGAGCTGTGCTGCCCATCATGCCAGAATTGTCCAGTCCACCCTACAGAGTCCCCCATCTACTCTACAGGGGCTCTCTTGCATAGGACTGCCTCACTGCTGTGCAGCTCCTCCTGTATCCTGGAGCTCATGTTGCAGGCAGTCTTTATAATCCAAAGAAACTGAAGGCAACAATCATTTCAGTAAACATTTCACATAATATGACTGTTGAATCTTCAGAAAAAATGTTGAATTGTTTTAACACATATCAATTTTAATAAAGAAATGCTCAAAGTAGGTTTTAAATGTATGTTACATCATTAACATTGATTGTTACAGCACTTATATGTTTTAGCTAACCTATATTGGATTTAAAATGGCCTGTGGAAATGTTAAAAAAAGGGGAATAATGTTGTCATAGTACAAAATCTGTAGACAGTTTTTGATGTTTGCAGTTTCTAAAAAAATCCCTTAAAATAAAACAGTGCTATATGAGTTAAGTACATCAAGAACTGTAGCAGACTACTTTTCTATCTCCCTCACCAACAGTGTATCCACTCACAACCAAAAAATGTTCATATTTCTGAGCAGCATCCTTTTTCAGTACCAGAAAAGTAACAGACTGACAGGTTTAAGAATGAATGACCAGCATTCTGAAAAAAATTAAGCAAAATATGTAAAGATTACAATTTATTTATTTTATTTTATTTATTTATTGCATTTGTTGACCAGGAAAGTCCTCTGGGCCAAGGAAGAGCCCATCTTCAGTGGAGGTCCAGGGAGAAATGCTCCAACATTAATAACACAGTACAAACAAGTAAGAAAAATTGGTTACAGTGATAGCAATAATTGTTAATACATAGGATGTAGAGTATATCATTGATTCATTTCATTGCAGTAGCAATATATTGAATCTTATACAAGATAGAAGGACATATATCTTCAAGAAGTAATATAGGACTATGATAGAGAAATAAAAATAGTAGTGATAAAGAGTTAGATATAAGTGTAGAAGGAGTGCAGGTATAAGTCTAGATAGCTGTGAGTGGAGGTTTGAAGGTGTAAGGTGAATGAGAGTGGTTACTAGGCTGAAGTAGGAGGTGGAAAGGATTAATGATAGATCATGAAATCAGAATGATGTGGTGAGAACAGAAGGAGTGTAAGTAGAACACAGGCAGAGGTTTAATAAGAAGGGGTCAGATTAAGTGGTTAGTTATGAGCCAGTTTTGTAATCAAACTATCACTATTTCACAAATTAACAAATGGTATCTGTATCGGCTCACTAAACAAACAAAAATATACATAGGACACAGAACCCACATGCATTTTCTTTTCTATAAACCTTCATAACATGGACATTACACATTAAGCAGTTCAGGTTAGCCCACCTAACAATATAGATGGACTAAGCAGTTATTGGACAATGATAATACTTATGTACAAAAACCTGTGGATCCACCAGCAGCCCAGCAAAGGAAAGAGTAAATCCATTATTGTGATGCTTCTGCCTTCATCCATACGGACTCCAGAATTACAGTAGCAGAAACAAAAAGACATGCCAGAAATCTGTTTTATTTCAGAGGCTCAGTGTTGTCTGCCTACATTGCATATCGCTCAACCTCTTCACTCAAGAAGTAAGGACAAAACCAAAAATAATGTCAGAAGAGAGGACCAAATTCAGGCACAGGTATTAAATAATACTCTAATCCACTTAAAAATTTACTAGCACAGGAGCTCTTGCATGAACATGCATTTTTGAACAACAAAAACTATGAAATCCAAAACTGGAAATTCATAAAGATATTTGCAACTGAGAGTTAAGAGCGATGGCCAAAAGGGACTGTTTTCATGTTGCAGGATAATGTGATTTCAAAGACATGTTAGCTACAATTTGAAAAGTCCTCAATATCAACTAGCAATCAGCTCATGCATCTCGGCCCAGGCACCTCACATCATTTACTCTGTGACACACATTCGCGCACACACACACACACACACACACACACACACACACACACACACACACACACACACACACATGCACACACACACACACACACACACACACACACACACACACACACACACACACACACACACATATAGACACATGCACACATACACATGCACACATACGCACACACACACACACACACACACACACACACACACACACACACACACACACACACACGCACACACGCACACACACGCACACACAATCTCATACATGCTCCTAAGTTGACAGTATGTCTCCCATGTCATTTCCTAATTATGTCTATGCCCTTGTAAATCACATATCCTTGCTTGCATTAGAGTTTTATTCTTCTTCATTATACTAAAGTCACCATCCGTGCCAACTTGTTCCTGATTCCAGTCCATTGTAACTCAAGAACCTCTAGTACTGCAGTGTTTGAACCTCCCTTTTTTAATGTAATGTTTTTTTCAAAGACTTTGAAAATGCATTGGCATACCCTGGTGTCAAGCAGTGGTGCAGAAAGCTAGGAAATTGATGCCTAGTGTGACAACCCCACTTAAACCTGGGGCAGTAACTGAGGAGCCTCAATCCTCACAACTGTCTCCGGTAAGGAAGCATCATTGCCAGCAGGGATAGAAATACATGATTTTCCATAAAGGTACACTTGTAACAGGCTCCAAACCTGACTGGATTATATGCTTCACTCCTGGTCCACAAATGAGTCTTCATACTAACCACTGCAGAGCACTGTGTCCCACTTCTAGGTATTTGACACACTCACTCCTAAATATGTGATATTCACACATACAAGCACTCTTGGGAAAGACTGGCACAGAATTACCTGCTATGTCTTCTTTCCCAAAATTACAGGGTAACAGCTGCCATCAGTCAAATACCACAATACCCTTCAAAAGGGGTGTTCAATTATGTTGGATAAAATAAATATTGATTTAAATGGTAGCATATAATCCAAGCATTAGGGCTTTTTGCAGTGGCCCTGATGCTATCACAATAAGCATAAATACTCTCAGGTTACTAAAAGTACTGTCTAATTATCCAGACACAATAAAAGGCAGTAAAATATTTAATAAATAAAATGATTTAAAACATAATACACAGAATAACTGATTCCAATAAACTACCGAGTTTGACATACAGGAATTATGAAAAATAACACTGTAGGATATGTTTTGCACTGTTTGAAAAACTCTAACTATCTTACTGTAATTAGCTAACAGTTTAAATATTAACTGCCCCTGTCTAAACTAATTAACACAGCAAAGCAAGATGATACTCTTACTTCTGCCAGGCAAGTTAAGACTATGTGTTCACTCTTCAGGCTGTTGCCTGGTCCTCAGTGACTGGAATAGCAACTCCTACTACTTCTGCTGAACATCTCTGGAAAATTAAACTGAGTGATAACTACTGAGCTGGAAAACAACTGTCTACCAAACAACTATAACAACTACTACCGGACAACTACAACAGCTACTACAAACTACTGAACAACTAATACAAAACTGACATATTAACTAACTCAGCTTCTGCTTTTATAGCAGTTTTTTTTCTAAATCACAGAAAGCTGTTATGAGAATTTTAGTCTGTTATATCAGACATTAAAAAGAAAACAAAACAGCTGCTGTGGAGATTATATTCCTTTCATCTCTGACACATGAAGACATCACATCTAGGTCAGCTGACTGACATAATCTACATTCAGAATTCTTTTTTAAAAAAAGACATGTACATTTGGTCAGCCAGAAGAACACTGCTTGATTCAAACAGCTTATATAAATCAAGGCAATTATCAAGTAAACACATCCTTATTTACAAAAATTGCTAGTCATTCTGGCATATATAACACAAGGCAATTTACAGTTATTTACAAGCATTTACAAAACTTCAGTCAGTCATGCTAGCACAGATAACAATATATATATCCTCACATTTCTTCCCCCTTTGAATTCTTAAGCTAGATTTTTCAACTGATCCTGGAAAATTGTTGCTTGAGAAAAATGGTGCTGACTGAAAGTGTATGAACTCAAACACTGCCTTAAGAATCTATTTACTCTGGCATAGCTGTAATCTGGATTGTCTAACACAAGGGGTCCTCTCAAAGCCTCTTTACATTTTTCAGCTGCCTGCTTGCAATCTGGGATGCACACTACATTATCAGGCTTGTTTTTCCTTGTTAGGTCAATAAGAGATATAGCTATTGTACTATAACTGGGCACAAATTTTCTGTAGTACCCTGCTGCCTCTAGTAATCTCTCACCTGCTTTTTGATAAGAGGAACAGGCCATTCCTGAATAGCCTCCACTTTGGCAAGTTCTGGTCTAATCTTTCCACTCCCTTCTCTATGACCTTGGTAGGAGACCTCCGCCATATCCACCTGGCACTTCCTAGGCTTGATTGTCAATTCTGCCCTTCCTAAACCACCCAAGACCTCCCTCAAGTGTTGAAGTTGCTCTTGCCAGGAATGACTGTAAATGGCACCATCATCCAAATATATGAGAGCATAATCTCCAGCTCCTATCAAGATATCTCAAAGGGCAGCCTTGTAAACGGGTCTATATTAGATAAAAAAAAGTTTATCTAATCGAACGCTGACATCACCAAAATCCTGGAACTTGAAATTGCAATTGCAATTGTGGAGGGCTGTGCCACCCCCACCCCCCGCTAAATATATATTCCAACTCCAAGATCATACTGAAGCAAGGAAAGGGAAAATATTCCCATCTTTACTGTACCATGATCTCATAATTGTAATTTCGACTTCTGGGATTTCCGATGATGTCAGCGTTTGATTAGATAAACTTTTGTTTATCTTATATAGACCCTTGTAAACTAATATAATCTGAAAAGTGTTACAATAGCTGACTTCTCTCTAGTAATGGGAGTCAAGGGCACCTGACAGTATTCCTTGGTCAGATTAATAGTGGGCAAATACATAGCCCCACCCAGCTGTTCTAAAGCTTCATCTGTTCTAGGCATGGAGTACACATCTGACTCTGTACAACTGTTTGACTTTCTACAGTCTACTCAGAATCCTATGCTACCATCCCTCCTCGGCACCATCAGTACTGAGTAAGCCCAAAGACCCTGGACTCCCTGACCACCCACAGCTCCAAATTCTCCTTTATCCACTTTCAAATTCTGTTTAACTCTCTCAGGCACACTATATGGAGCTTGTTTGATAGGGCTTTGTGGTCCCGTATCCACATGATACTGCACTAGATTAGCACATCCAGGTTTCCTTGTATACATACTCCCAAATTCCTGTAACACTGCTCTTATTACTTTAACCTGAATAGGGGATAGCCACTGAGATATTCCAACCTCTCAAACAGAAGTGTCAGTCTGAGCCTCACTAAGAAGGTCAGTCACCAGGATCCCCTCAGACTCCTTGTACCATCCACTGTGAATACTTAGCAACAGGGCCTCCCTATCATGATATGACTTCATTATGGTAACATGATACAACTTATGTCCCTACCTCCTGCCTATCTTTTGGCCTTGCTCACAGATCCTAAAGTATCCTGTTACATCTGTTGCCATCCCAAGCCAATAGAAATACTGCATAATGCATTTCCTGCTATGCTTTATGTCCATACGACCTGCAAAAGGAATGTGATAGACTATGGCTAGAGTTGTCAGATGTTAGGTCTGGGGACTGCCAAATGCCATATTACCTCATAGCTCTCCCACAGGGGTCCACTCTCCGTACAGTACTCCTTTGTTATCTGCAAAAGAAATATCATGGGCTATGGCTAGAGGTGTCAGATAGTAGCCTCCGGGCTCTATTAATTGCCGTATTACCTCACCTTCTAGCCCTCCTTCAGGGGTCAACTGTATGTATAGTAACCCTTTGTTCTAGTATACAGACTGCCCTCTTCCTTGAGCATCAGGTGCCTCCTTAGCTACCGCTCTCAAGCCTCATAATGTAGGGTGTAGAGCCTGTTTCAACTCTACTTTTGTGAACCTACCCAACTCACCTTGCACAGGAAGCCCAGTATCCTCTGTCAATATTGCCTCACTGTCAGCCTGGTTATGACCACTCACCTCTGTCCTTGCAGTCACCATTCCATGGGAACACCAGTACCTATTAGCAGCTGCAGTTTACCTTCAGGCTCGCTGTCACAAGGTAGCTCCCTCCCTAAAGTAACCACATTACCAGACCCAGCACAGGCTACCAGACCTATGTGCCTCTCTCCAAGCTTGACAACGTGTCACTAAATGCACATAAGATACTACAACAGCAAAATTATTCCCTATTAAGACATCTGCAGGGATATCCTAAAACACATCTACCTACTTGTTCCCTTTTCCACCCTCTTAGTCAAGGTGAACCCTGGCCAAAGGCATTTGGAATGGCATCCCTCCTAAAGCTCTTACAGGAGTGGACTGCCCAAGCAAGTACTTCTCCTCCTTAACCACTGCGAGCCTCACAATGGTTATATCAGAAGTTGTGTCTCTCTTTGTCTCTCTTAGCAGTGGTCTGTCTTTCATCCACTAAGATAGGATACAAATTTTGGTGATAATTTGACACCTCTGTTGTTTCCCAACAACCTATCACTGGCATGCTGTCATTCTCACTTAATGATTTCCTCAACTTTTGTTTCTCACCTTGCTTCAATGGACATTCACATGCTACATGGCTCCTCTGATTACATTTGAAACATATAACCCCTGCTTCTGACCATATACTTGAACTAGTGTCTTCCCATGTTACTGGTGAACTCTGCTGGAGTGGTTTAGGCTGCCACCCATGGGTTCCATTAGGACCATGTGCAGCACTGAGTATCCATTTCTTATGCAGTGGTGTCCTACCTGCCAAGTAGAGATCTCCTTTTCTCCCCAACTCTTTGCAGAGTTACATTATCAGTCTGCCAACCAGATCCTCATTTCATCAGGCAAAGCCAAAAGGTCTGCCAAGCTTTCAAAAGTTGTGACTTGACACACACTCAAGCACCTGTGAAAGTAAGTACTTAAATCAACAATGTAATCAAATACACTTTCATCTGCCTTGCATCTATGTTCACAAAACTTTTTTTCTATACATTCAGGAGTTAATTTAAAGTAGTCAAGTAAACATTGTTTACACGACCATAATTCAAACAATCAATATCAGATAGTTTAACAATTGCATTATCAGGGTGTCAGGAACCATACCCAGAACCCTTGATTAACATTATACTGTTTACATACCCACTCAAATATATAAATAAAAGTATCAAAGTAATCTCTTCCCTGCACTAAGGAAAACGTTTACTGACCTTTATGGCTTCAGGGTTGGTCATTCCCTTCCCCATTACCTCCATGACCCTCTCAAAGGGTTAGAAGCTCCTTTTTATGCTGTCGCTACCACTCATTTTTTTCAGCTTTCATCTCCAAATGCTGTTTCTCTTCATCCATCTGTTAACACTGCTTTTCTCTCTCCTCAGCCTCCAAACATTGCAGTCTCTCTTCAGTCTCCAATTTTTGCTAATGATGCTTCACCCTCTCCTCAGCCTCCAAACATTTGGCTTCCAGTTCATGCTGATGCTGCTTATCTCTCTCCTCAGCTTTTGGTTTGAGTCTCCTTAACTCCAAATGAATTTTTAAGTCCTCTGAAGAAAATGTACACTGTCTTGTCTCAGAAGACTGCTTATCCCCAGCACAAAACTGGATATCCTCCAAGTTGCTGGTCTTCTCTGTGGCTGTGACTAAGGCAGAGTTCATTGCTCCCTTTGTCAGGCTGGCATTCTCCAGTCCTTTGACTTTGCACACTGTGGCCAACTGGTTCCTGGTTAGCTTGCCATAATCCTCTGCTGACATGTTTGCATGCTGTCCCTGACTAAACTGACTAAAAAATAATTAGAACTGTTGTGAAATGAAACTCTGTATGTTTATCTTGTAATGTTGAGAGTGCACACCTCAGTGACAACTACCCACAGGCAACTAAAGCTCAATTAAAATCCCAGACCATTGGCACAAAATAACGTGATGACCCCACTTTAAACTAAGGCAGTAACTAAGGAGCCTCAGTCCTCACCACTGTCTCCCGTAAGGGAGCATCACTGAAAGCAAGGATAGAAATATGCAATTTCCCCTTAAAGTACACTGGGAACAGGCTCAAAACCTAGGACTGGATTGTATGCTTCACTCCAGGTCCCAAAACGAGTCTTCACACTAACCACTGTAGAGGACTGTATCCCAGTTCTAGATATTTGACACACTCACTCTTAAATATTTGATATTCGCACATACAAACACTCTTGGGAAAGACTGACACAGATTTACCTGCTATGTCTTATTTCCCAAAATTACAGGGTAACGTATGCCACCAGTCAAATACCACAATACCCTTCAACAGGGGGTTCTATTATATTGGATAAGAAAAATTTTTATTTTAAATGATAGCATGTAATTCAAGCAGTAAGGCTTTTCACAGTGGCCCTGGTGCTATCACAATAAGCATAAATACTCAGATTACTAAAAGTATTTTCTAAATAACCAGCCACAATAAAAGGTAGTAAAATATTTAATAAATAAAATGATTTAAACATATATACACTGAATAACTGATTCCAATAAACCACAGAGTTTCACACACGGGAATTATGAAAATAACACTGTAGGATGGGTGTCACACTGATTGCAGAAAACCTCTAACTTTCTAACTGTAGTTTCCTAACTGTCTAGAGATTAACTGCCCTTGTCTAAACTAATTAACTCAGCAAGGCAATTTGATCCTCTTACTTCTGCCAGGAAAGATAGCAATATGTGTCCACTCTTCAGGCCATTGTCTTGTCCTCAGTGACTGGAATAGCAACTCCTACTATTTCTGCTGAACAGCTCTGGAAAACAAACTGAGTGATAATTGTTGATCTGGAAAACAACAACTGTCTACTGAACAACTACAAGTGCTACAAACTACTGAATTAATACAAAACTGACACTTTGACTCGGCACCTGCTTTTATAGCAGAATTGTTTTTTTTTTTTTAAGCCACAGAAATCTGTTAAGAGAATTCAATTTTCTCATGTCAGACTTTAAAAAGTAAACAAAATAGCTGCTGTGGAGATTCTATTCCTTTCATCCCTGGCACATGATGATATCACATCTAGGTCAGCTGACTGGCATAACCTATATTCAGAATTCTTTAAAAAAAACATGTACATTTGGTCAGCCAGAAGAACACTGTTTGATTCAAACATCTTGCTTAAAGCAAAGCGACAATCAAGAAAACACAAATGTATTTACAAAATCATAGCTAGCTGTGCTGGCATGTATAACACAAGGTAATTTATAATTACTTACAAGTATTTACAAAACTTCAGACAGTCATGCTAGCACACATAACAATATCTGATATCCTCACATCTAGTACCTTGGGTACAGGGCTTGAGTCTTTTTAAATGTTTTTATGGAATGAAAATATGATATTCCTGGTGACTAGCTTTCCCCTGCCCTATGTTCTGCAAAACATTTGCTGTTTTCTTTTCGAAGTGCCTTGAAGGTACATATAAAAATAAATCAATGGATTATACAGTCTCCCTCCATTCCACATCTTTCATGCTACAAAACCGCTGTTTTCTTTAGAAGTCTCTTTAAGGCATGGTGCATAACAGATATCCCGGGTGTCTAGCGTTTAGTTTACTCTACACCTTTTGTGCTACAAAAACATTTGCTGTCTCCTTTTGAAGTGTTACAGAGACTGTTCTCCACAGAGCAAAACTGTGTAGGGCTGCCTCTGAATCTGAAATGGTTAATGCAAGGTATACACCTGGCTTAGATCTCATAGTAATGTTTTGAATTCAGATTATTGACTGATTCTAATATTCATTGATTACCAGAAAATCAAAAGAATCATGGATATTATCAAAATCATAGATAGTTGTGAGGTATGCAACCTCAAGGAAGGTACATTGGTTGCAGCACAAGCAAAATACATTGACCAATAGGGAAAGCTATTGTTACAATCAGCAGCAGTGCTAATGAAACCAGGATCTTTTAGCCTTCACTGGATAGTGCCGAATTAAAAAAAAAATACTCAAAGTACCCTGCAGTACCATTTTTGCTTTCAACTAAATGCAGTGGCATGAAGCATCAGCAAGATTTTTTATTGTTACCATGCCAAATGAGATGGTATCAGCATACAGGATATATATATATATATATATATATATATATATATATATATATATATATTAATACATACAAACGCTGGAGCAACAAATAATATCAATAAATAAGACGTGGCATGTAGTCACAAAATATCAGATATATGAAATAAAAAAGAACCTTTCATTAATTTTGTGTTCACTGGACTTCATTGAGAGAATGATTAAATGGCTGTGAAGAATATGACTGATTCAGATAGGTGATATGGCAGAAAAGTGCATAGGTGTTTGTTGGAGGTAGACACAGGGGTAATAGTGGGTCCATATTACAGGATTTAAACTTTAGTTAATCAAATAACTAAAGATCAATCTTGTAATATCTGTTGAACAGCCAATGCAACCCAGAGAAACACTTCCCTCGGCTGCATCAAAAAAAAAAACTTTAAATCCCAAATCAAGTGGGGGCTTTGCCCCCCTCCCGATGTGGGGTGTTGTGCCCCCACACCCCCCCTAACTAAATATACCAACTCTGAGATCGTTCAAAATTGGAGAAAAGGGCATAATCCACATAATGGCCAAGGGAAGTGTTTCCCTGAGTTAAATTGGCCGTTTGACATTTTTAGGTTTCGATATTACAAGCTCGATCTTTAGTTATTCAATTAACTAAAGTTTTGATCTTGTAATATAGACCCTAATAGTGAGACTACCAATTAAAACTTATAAAATACTGTGATAATGCCAAGTTGTACAGATAGTAACAGTGAGAAGATACTAAAATGAGTGAAAGCAGAACAGCTGAGATATTGAATAAGAGGAAATTAGGGAAGGATGAGAGAAAGAAGTGGGAAAAGTTGAAACGGCAAAGGATGAGAGTTTCAAAGTAAAGTCTTTTATAGAAACACACAATTCGGGAGAAGCTTATGAATATTTAATTAGTTAAATATACCCTAGAGGTATAGAGCCATTTGCTGTCTAAATTAAATTTAATTGCTAACTTAAATAGCTGTCCTGAGTTCCTTTGAAGTATGATCTCTCAGAAATCAATTGCTTGCTTGCTGATGATAGAATGAAAACAATCATTTCTTGAAACCACTATGTATTGTTTGGAAAATGTCTCCCTTACCCATGTTGTGCAACCATGATACTGGTATTTGTATGTGGGGGAAGGTTTGTCCCTGCAAAAAAACTTTATTGATCTGTACCATTAGGGAACATGTTAAGTGTAATATGCAAGAAGCCATGGTGAGTGAATTTACTCTCAAGCGATAGGCTAGTGATCATAAATAGCCCAAGCCAATTTAAATACATTAGTTGTTTTGACAGCATATATTTTAAACTTTCAAAGTCATGATTGCTCACTAAATTTTGTAAGTATAAACAACTTAACTTCAGTAATATCCACTGCTGATGCCAGCACATCAGCTAAACAGCATCCTTTAAGTACCACATGAATGTAATGACTCATGCACAATATATCTTTAGAATTATTTACACAGATGTTGCAATCTAGTCATTACAGTATAATTTAAACATGGTTAAAAAATGAAATGTGTTCATATAATTTTATTGCATAAAATATATACCACTGTTTTTTCTGTCAAAAAATGGATACATGTTTTGTGTTCTTATGTTTTTTAAAGCCCCATAGGACCCATAGCCCAATATCTCATCTGCCTGCACGCAATCAGCTGATTTGTTTTGTCATTCTGAGGTCTGGGTATTGCCAGCCAGGCTACAGCCTTGTGTCCCATTTGCTTAGGAATTTTCCATGATCTCAGCCACTATTGGCAAGAGTTAGGAGTCTGAGAGCAGGTCACCCTTGCTTGTCCTATGAGTTAGCCTATCCTTCCCTTTAGCAGAGCACCCTCTTTTCATGGGTCATATCTTCTGAGCACCACTGCCCTCCAAGGGATCTTCATATTCAATGACTGTAAGTACAAAAAAGATGTATCAGATCGCCAATGTTTAGAAGTAATTGCAATAATTATTAAGCAAACATTTCTAAATTAAGCTTCTGTGCCTCATTTAATTGAGCATTGTCTGTTATTATGCCTAACAGCAAAAATTCAGAGGAGTCCAGTTTACGAACTTCCACACTCAGAGCCCAACATGCAGCTTTATGCATCTTGCTCCAAATCCCTATAACATGAGGGCAGGACTGAATCATGTGCAGGTAATATGCTTGTGAAAGATTGCAATGCCAATATACAGAGCCTCAGTGGTGAGTGCTATCATTGGTGTAATACTTTGTACCAGGTAAAAGCCAACTGAAGAGCAAACGCAAATATTCTCCAGCTGCTGATTATCTTCTCCCAAGCATTTACTAACAGCAACTTATCATCTGATATTCCTAGGTAACCTTCAAGTTCATACTGTCCTCTTCTTTATTTTTGATCAAGATTTTATATAGTTCAGTGCAAGAATTCAGAATTCATTCCTGTTTTGCCATAAATGAGTACTAGGCTTTGCTGGAAAAAAATGCAAATATATAGCAGTGCAGAAATGCAGTGGTTGCTTTGTCCCCTCACAACAAGAGGTTCTAAGGTTCAATTCTCAGCTGGGGTGCATTCTGTGTGGAGTCTGCATATCCTCTCTGCTTATATAAATAAATATGTAGCAACTATGACATGAAAAAAAAACACTTGTTCTTAGTTGTAAATATTGAAAGAATCCTTCCACAACTTCCATTTCCCCTTTTTGCTCATGTGGTCAGGATGTCACTTTAACAGTGGCAATCATCTAGAGCCACTGTTAATACACTGCCAGAATCTAATCTCACTATTCAAAAATCTTTCATAACAAGTTGAAAAGGGGGAAATTCCTTCACATTACTGTCTAGTAAACCCCTCAGAAACAAACGTCCTTTCTAAACATTAACATACCAGAGTATGGATTTACTCTCGATTTGATACCAGGGTCCATCTCATATATAATCTCTTAAACCAAAATAGAACCCAGCCCTCTTACTTCAAATCTGACTTCAATCCCAAGTTTCCAATCTTCTAGGACTCCAGATTTTTCCACTGTTGTGCAAACAGGGGTTTAACCTTAATGTATGTGTGACGTCCCCTTTCTGGGCCACTAATCAAGTAGCCTGAATTCTCACCACTGACACTGGAGAGAGACGTTCACTTGGAAAAAAATACATACACACAGTATTTCCAGATGCAGCTCTCTGCATGAAGCACAATTTCCCTTAACAGCACACAGGGAACACACTCAGTCTAGGGTCTGGATTTCTCTCTCGCTCTGTCTCCCTCCAGTTTCCCAGTAAGACTCCCCACTGGCAGAGCTATAGTGTTGAGTCCTCAGCCAAGTGTCCAAACCAGGTCCTCTAGCACCCTCTCTGTAAAGCCACTGCTTCTTGTCAGTGCTCCGAGTAGTTGACATACACACTCTTAGGATTTGACTTGCATACACACACACACACACACACACACACACACACACACACACACACACACACACACACACACACACACACACACACACACACACACACACACACACACACACATGCACACACACGCGAGCGCACACACCTGAGAAAATCTGGCACAGATTTACTAACTATGCCCCCTTCTGTCCAGAATATAAGGTAGTTACTCCCACCAGACCCTCGAAGATGAGCTACTGTAATGCTCTTACAAGGGTACCCAATTATACAGATTGAAATTATTATTAATACAAATGGTAGTATGTTGACCAGTGCAATAGGGCTTTTAGTAGTGGCCACAGTGTCAGTGAATAAATATGAGTACTCTTAAAGGTTAATACATTCTCTAAAGGATCAGCCACAAAGAAAAGTTTAAATATATTTAATAATAAATAATAAAAAACATGAAAATATGGAATATCTATTTACAATTAACACCAGAGTTTCATTTACAGGAAATATTATAACGCATATAAACAGATCCACACAGATACAGAAAACAGTACTTAACTAATTTCACATTTATCACTTACTAGAGCAAGGCAAGATGAAGTAGGTGAAGGATCCTTTTATGTCAGGTTTCAAAAACCCTGAAACCTTAGTCACACCTAGTATTAAAACATAATTTTTAGTGGTGGATTACAGAATGATATTATTTACATCTGTTCATCTCATTTCTGGTTCCCATGCCATCCACTTGATGAGAAGCTATCTGGACTGAGCACATATGTGTCAATAATACAGATACATAGAGCTTCCTAATATCTGTTGCAGCTTTTGGAAGTCATCAAACAATTTCAAACCTCCATCCTCCCAATTAGTTCACTTCAAAGACAATACAGAAAACATAGTACAGACTTTTTCTCTGGCTGCATTGAAAACTGTGAGATAACATCTTTATGGCCTAAGCCCAATCATTTAATTTCAGAACATTTTTCAGTGTTAGCTGCAATTGGATTGAGATTAATCCATTTTCTTCTAGTATCTTTTGTTGCAACATATACATTTCAGCAGTTACAATAACACATGTAAATTTCTTTTTCTGTCCAGCATGGCACAATGTTGGTACATTTTTAACACAAGCATCTTTACAAATAAATTTTCAGGACAAGCATCTGTACAAATCAGTTTGATATGCAAATAATATATATAATTCTTTATTAAATTCCAGATAGCTATGCAGGCATTTGTTATACATTCACTGCCCTACTTCTCCTGGCATAGCTGGTAATACTTCACATCATCACAATATGAATAATGTATATATTTGACATCAACTAAATTGGATCAAGTAATATCCTGACATATAGTACCCGATCAAATTATTTATATATATATATATATTTTATAGCTATATATATATATATATATATATATATATATATATATATATATATATATATATATATATATATATATATATATATATATATATATATAAAATATATATATATATATATATATATATATATATATATATATATATATATATATATAAACACTGATGACGCCTATATGGTGAAACCGGTTTGTAGTACCTAGTATTGTGGCAGTTGGAAGCCAGGAGGAATGGAAATCAATAAAATGTAATGAAAATAAGTTGCTGTTCGCTTATTTCGCCTATTTTCACCACTAATTTTGGATATACTACTACTACTACAAGTGCTGGATTTAGTACGGCTATATATATATAATATATATATAATATATATTTTTTTATATACACACACACATATATATATATATATATATATATATATATATATATATATATATATATATATATATATATATATATATATATATATATATATATATATATATATATATATATATATATATATATATATATAATTTTTTTTTTATTTTGAGGATAGGGACTCAAACAAATATTTGGCAAATGTCTACATAGAACAATAAATTTAGGTAAACATGAGAATTAAATGGCATTAATCCTGGAGAGAATGGCATTTGCAATATTTTCCATTCGACTAACATATACTCAATGTACATAAAAATAGTTTGGACATTCCTCTCAAACATCTCGGAAGTATTCTGAGAGATATTAAATTCCCATGTCTTTACAGTTATAGACCATTTGAATTATATTTTCACTCAGTTTGTCTTGCATGCTGTAGTAGATGACATTATGGGGAAGATTTACCTTTGTTCAACAGAAGCCTGGAAATACTACCAAACACTGAGAGAGCTTCCACTACTACTTTTAAATTAGTTTTTATGTCTAAGATCAAAATCAACCCATCATGCATGAACCATGTAGATGATATACTGTCATTCAGCAATATAATCTCTCAATCTGCACAATTTTGTAAAAGTTAAGTGGATAGGGTATTAACTGCCAATAGAGACAGCATAGATGACAACTGGTGCTTCTGACATGTAACCCTTGCAAAAGAAAGGTAGGAGAGATGACTCCATTGGTACTTATCTGAGCAAAATGCAGATTATAAAATAACTTAGTCCTGTAAAAAAATTTCCCGCAGAAGCCATGTGCTTTCAATCCCAAATAAAGAAACTCCCAGTAAAGGGATTGTAATGCTTTTTGAAGGGTGACACAGAGAGCTTCTAGTTGAAATGATTGACATGTCGCCCACTCACCATATTACGCCAGAGCCTTACCATACTTGTCCCACCTTGTCTTCCTTTAACATATCCTTGATGGGTGGCAGGAATGAGCTGGTATACATCTTAGTTTCAAGAGGAAGTTAAGCAATAGACATATTCCCTTCAGGAGTAATCAGATCTTGTAGTCTAGAGAACATATGTTCTGAGGCCATTCTCAGCAAAAAGGGCTAATGAAGCCCAATCCTCACACTGTAAATATAGATGATACAATGGCGTGCCAAGACATCAGCAGATTTAATACAAAACTCTGCCTGAAGGCCATGCAGAGTGACTGCCTTACCTCTAGATTGCCTCTAGATTGTTTATTGATAGTTTATCTGATTTTTCTTAACAAAAGTGGATCAGTTTATCGAATCTAATGCATCACTAGAAATCTGCAGTAAGGTAATATTAGCAAAAAAAAAATCCCTATACTCAGAATAGCAAACTGTTGTCTTCTATGTAAACTGTGAGACACTTTGTTATAATTTGATTATTCATAAAAATATCATACTACCAACAACCTTAATCATCTTAAATAGTAATGATATCCATCTCCCTCCTTCTCAAACTTAATCTTATAGCCTAACAGCTTAAGGTTAGAAATCTGTTTTCCCCCAAAGAGAACATTTCCATTTCTCCAATCTGCTTTGAACTGAGCTGACCTAAGCTACTCTATACACTTGTTTCAAAGCTTTTAGCACATTTACAGTAAAGGTGTTTTTCCTCCCCACATTTTTAAAAGTGACTTCAAGTGCTTCAATTTGTGTATCCAGGGTGGGAAGTTTAACAAAGAGCATGTTTCTATCATCTGAAACCAAAGCTTATACTATCCTCTTGATTTGCCTTTTAAAGACCTCCCACCCGAATACCCAAATTCCCTTTAATAGCTATTCATCTTCCCATAAATACTGGACAGTAATCTTTAGACACCCATTAAAGCTTGTATTATTCAAGTAGGAATAGTTTAAACTTATTAATTCCAGTCAACTCTCTCCAAATCCTGCCCGATGCTGCAGCTAGGAGTCACCCATGTGGCATTCCAGCACCATCTCCTCTATTCCTTCAAGGACCCAGGCCTCCTGGAGCATGGTTAGGACTTCATTCCTCTATGACATGATGTGGCTAATATGAATGTTTTTTTATTTTTACCTCAGGCAAGAATGCTGTTGGAAAATATCACTAATTTTGCAGAAGTAGTTCAACTGTATACTGTATCCACACCCATTGTACCATTAGCATCACCACAAGCAGGAATAAAATGAAAACATAAAGTTAGACAGGTAAAAAATGCATACAATGACTTTTCTGCATTCATAAGACTCAGGGTTATAAAATTAGCATGCAAGGTTCTTTAAACAGAGTAAGTAAAAAACATTCAGTTTAATAGCAGTGATTTGTCAGTTTCTAAGTACGGTAAGTGTATAAATTTAACCTGTGCACTTTGGCAGGTTCTGCTTATTCATTACACATCAAATTCCATGTGTTCTGACTTCTGTTGATATGACCTACTTTACTGACCTGTTTTTGCAATGGAATGTGGAAGTATGTAGATTTAATCACAAGTCTTAGTATCATCTGGCAATAACTCTCTTGGACCGACTTATAAAAAAGATTGACTATGAGTTCCAGTGCAGGGAAATTAATGATTTTTTTTCTGTGTTAAAATAACTGCAACATTAGCTCCAAATCATTAAAAAAAAAACATTTTTCTTGTTTGGGGCATGGCTATGCAGTACATGAGGAGACGTATACATATTGGAGAATAAAAGCCTACAATAAAATATACAGCCGTGCTGAATATATACTTTGTAAGTGGAGGACAATACATGTGATTGAAATATTTTAATAGCAAAATAAAACAACGTGAGGTACTGAAAAATATTAAGCAATGTTCTTATAAGGAAGGAGGCAGACAGTTTTTTAGGTCTGAAAAGATATTGGGTCAAATTTTGAACTCTTACATCGTGGTAACTTTTTTATATTCAGCAACACTTAAGTAGGCTGTCTCTGTGGCAATGCTACATGCTAATGAGGCTTTCTGGAGGTAAGGCATATACTAATTAGACTTCTGCTCTCCCCTGAACTGCATGTGTTAAGCCTATGCAGCTGAGTGAATCAGAGAATTGTTCTCCTGTATAAAGTACACGGTTGCTCATGGATGCCTGTGTTAATAAATAAGGCAAAAATCTATGTTCGTCCATTGTGGAAGCTGTAAATTCTAGGGAGGTTAGTGAACAAGTAGTGTTAGGGAATGTGTGCATGTGTGCACATGAGGGTCTGTAGCTGTGAGTTTATTTGTGAATATGTGTCTGCCTGGGAGGTCAAAGAAGGAGGGTACTGAGGGTGTAGGTTAGGCATCTGTATGTGTGTGTGTGTGTGTGTGTGTGTGTGTGTGTTTGCATGCATGTTGTGTGGATGGGGACTATTTTACCTCCACACTCTTAGAATAACAAGCAAATCCTATAACACGGGCTCAGGGGGATCATCAGCCACCAGAGATAACTCTGAAGACATGGATTATGGGGTCCACAAGCCATCAGAGATAACTCTAAAGATATGGGACAGGAGGAAAACTAGCCATCAGCATAAGCTTAAATCATTCTGCCTTAATGACACTAAAACATGGCATTGATGGGGAGGGGGCATTATACACCTGGGATACACTATATAGTGTGCCTCACAGGCACTTAAAAAAATGTGGATCAAAGGAACCGCAACACACCAGGGTAATCTCTTACACCTGGTGCCTTAACAGCAATGAGGACTGGGTAAGAAACATTAGACACCAGGGAGAACTCTTACATCTGGTGCCTTAACGTCACGTAAACATAGTGGGGATCATGGGGGAACCACGGAACACCAGTGAGAACTCTTACATCTAATGCCTGAACAACTACTAAACATAATGTGGATTAATAGAAACACTAGACACCAAAGAAAACATGCATCTGGTGCCTTAATGGCACTAATGGTAGGTGAATGGTAGTCAACCAGGGAGAACCATTTCACAACATGCCGTGAGGACATATACAAAAAATAAATATGATGTGAGCTGGGGGGGGGGGGGCTGGACACCAGGGATACTATAAATAGCATAGCTTAAAGAGAATAAAAAGGATTCAACCCTGCACCCTCTCACATCAAATATTAGTCCTCTATGTTACCACTAGATGCCAGGGGTTTGACATGAATAATAAGTAATACTAAAAAAAGGTAAATTACAAAGGAAAGGCAAATGGCTTCAAATGCTGCACCTTGCTACAGGTAACATCAGCATTAACCCACTGCACTAACTGATAATTTAGTACAGCAAGAGTTAATCTTAATACATACACACTCACACACACACACACACACACACACACACACACACACACACACACACACACATATATATATATATATATATATATATATATATATATAGCAGCTGATGTTTTAGCTTATCCCATCTCCATATTAATCAACCGCTCCATATCTGAGTCCTATGTGCCAACCTTATGGAAAATATCCTACATCATACCACTACACAAAGGCGGTCCCTCAACAGACATCTCCAACTACTGCCCCATTGCCATCCTCTCGCCTCTCTCCAAGATACTCGAAAAATGTATCAACTCACAGATCTCCAATTATCTCCTAGACAATAATCTCCTCTCCTACACACAGCATGGTTTCAGACCACACCATACTACCACAACTGCTCTGCACTCCTTCACTAACACCATTCTCCAACATAAAAACAATGGCCTTTTCTCCTCTGATGTATTTCTTGACCTATCAAAGGCTTTTGATATTGTATCACATGATCTTCTACTCTCTGCACTCTCCAACCTCTCCTTTTCCATACCTGACATCAGTTGGTTTCACAGCTATCTACACAGCCGCCAGCAGTCAGTTGTCTGGCACAACAATCTATCCCCTCACCTCCCTGTTACTCTCAGGGTTCCCCAAGGCTCCATCCTTGGCCCCTTGCTTTTCTCCATTTTTACCAATGACCTGCACGCTGCCACCAAACATGCCTCTGTCATACAGTATGCAAATGATGCCACTCTCATCTGCTCAGCTCCATCTCTAACAGAACTACAACAGATCACTCAAGTATCTTTCGCTTCTGTTGAATGTTGGCTATTAAATGCTCAACTCCTCCTCAATCCAAATAAGACCAAACTCCTCATCTTTCAACCCTCAAAATCTACCCCGAACATTTCAACATACTTGCCAAAGACAACACTTCCATCTCACCAACAGCCCACACTAAGCTATTTGGTGTACAGATTGACATCAAACTCAAATTTGACACTCACATATCACTCGCAATAAAACAGTACACAAAAAACTGGGTGCCTTGTATAGAATCCAACAATACCTAACCAAACCAGCCAGAATCTCTGCTGCAACTTCCCAACTAATCTAAACCCTACTCTATGCATCACAAATACTCACAAATCTTCGACAATCAGACCTAATGAAACTCAAAGCCTGCTGCAATAAAATTGCAAAATTTGCATCAGGGGACTCCCACCGCAGTCACCACTGTGTCTCCCTTAGAAACCTAGACTGGCTTGAGCTCCCTCATCTCCTACACCTAACCCAACTTACCTTTGCTCATAAACTTGTAAACCACCCTCTTAAAATTCCCTCACTTCATACAGTTCTCCAACCCTGCCAATCCTCCAGACCCCTTCACTCCTGCAATGAAAATCTACTCCAAGTCACCAAACCCAACAACTCTGAAGGGGAAGCGCTTTTCTCCTACTCAATATCCAAAATTTGGAACTCACTTCCCACTGCCATAACTACCCTCCCTTCCAGCAGTCTCTTCAAAAATGCTCTTAAAGCACACCTAAAATCTTACTGGCTATGTCCTTGTCCATATCCCTACTAACCCCCCCCCTTTCTCCTGTACCACTAATTAGCTGCCAGCTTTACTATTAGCTGTCAACAGGTTATCAGTATTTCATATCCTTTAACTAGCAGATGATTGCAGTACGATGTTTACTCTTTTCTCTATGTGAGAAATTAATACTACTAGGCAAATGTCTTGCAACTTATATTGTTATTATACTCTGACATATGTCATTACCTGTCAGACTGTCTTTGCTATAAATACTCTGTTTTTTTTCCCTCTGAAATGCTAGATTCTTTTTCTTCATTCAGCTTTTCCCGGTTAGGGGTCCCCACAGCGGATCACCTGTCCGCTCATCATTGGCAGTGGAATTTCACAGTATTGAGTTGCCAGCTCAGCGGCCAACCTTCCACAGAAGGCACATACACACGCACTCACACCTAGGGCCAATTTAGAGTGTCCAATCCACCTGCAGCATGACTTTGGGATGTGGGAGGAAACCGGAGCACCCGGAGGAAACCCACGCGACCACAGGGAGGACATGCTAGATTATGTTCTTATATTATGTGAAATTTTGCTTGTCTGAATATATGGAGCCTTCCTTGTGATATACTCTGACATATAGGTCATTTCTCCTGTTGAACTGTGTCTTTACTATAATTATATTGTTTCTTTTTTCATCTGATATGCTAGATTGTACTCTTATATTATGTAAATCTCATATGTCTGAAAATATGGAGCTTTTATCCCCAGGCCTTCACTGAAAATGGACATATACCCAGTTGGACTTTCCTGGTCAACAAATGTAAAAAAAAAAAAATATATATATATATATATATATATATATATATATATGTATGTATTTATACATATATCGGGAGGATCATGGGTATGATTCAATGCCTGCAACAGTATATGTGTTTTGAAGGAGAGAAACAGGCTCAGAAAAGCTGTTAGTGCAAGAAGGCTAGAAAAAGCCAACATTTAGGATGGGACAAAGACAGAATCTGGGATGCATTTTTACTTATTCATCTTATAAACTTGAGATACCATTAGAATAATAGCTATTGGACTAGCATGCACTTACTGGAGAATATTAAGTGTGAAACTCTAATGCCTGGCATCAGTGACTGACTATAATCATTTTTAATTCATGACGGCAGGAAAAAAGGAGACATGGGGATGTTCTGACAAAATAAGGACAAGTATGGGGTATGTGCTGTGTGGAATAATGAAATGGGGAGGTGTCTTGCTGACAGTTCATCAGCCACCAATGTTATCTACTGCAGAAAAGTGAAGATTGCAGATTCATAGACAACCAAATTATCAGATTATAGGTTCATAGGTAATTAAGAGACTTGCATTACAGGGGACAATTGTGGGTTCTAGTCCAAATTTCCAGTTGTCACTAAGCACTGTCTTGGTAAGTGAATTAATCAAAATCATTCAATAGGCAAATATGAGCTGAGGAGATCAAACTCTGTACCACTGAAAGGCAATACACAACTTTAACCCTCTGCACCATCTACCAGACACACCAGCTCTTTCATCATTGCAGCTAATTTATCTCTAAATATGATAATACTGCATAGTACAAAAAGGGTTTTTCTCCATCATTTGTAAAATTTGGAGTCTCATTGATGAAGTGCTGCTTAGATGAAATGTGGGGGTCAGAATTAGAAGCTAGTCAAGGTAGGAGACGATATTGTAAACATTAACTGCATGATCATATGTTTGAAAGTTTTAAATATATATGTAGGTGAATGTCTAATCTGTTCAGGGTGGTTCCATGTAAAAGATGGCTGGAGCCCTGACTGTGATGCCAGTAACTCAGCTTAAATAATGTGTCTAGAGCTTCCAGCAGTCAGTCTTGGAGAGTGAGTAGGTGATGTCAACTTAGACGCCATCATATTGAGGGGTATAAGGAGTAATTGCACTAACAGTATCTCCTGATGGAGGACAGGGGAACAGCATCCTGTAATTAGGGATGCTAGTCATTACAGTGCACACAGCCCAGAAGTTAAGTTGGAAGTCTAAGTGGAAGTATGTTTGTGGTGCACTTTTAAAGACCAGCACAGCATGCATTGTATGCTTCAGGACAAACTTTCTGAAGGAGGGATAATAGGTGTATATCAGAAATCCTCAGTGTCCATGCTTGGGAGCCATATGCTGCTTGGGAAATATCCCTCCCCCTTGCCCAACGATAATCCTTGGATACTACTAATGTATTCCACCAGGAAGAGGAAAACTCCATCAGGAAATGAAGGTAGTTGTTGTACAATACATGGTTTGAGGAGTGACTGGAGCATTTCTGATGGTTAAGAGGACTAGATAACTAGGCCTATAGATACCAAAAGTACACTACCAACATGTTGATGTTATTATTTAACCTTGTAAAGGTAATAGGTAATGAAAATGATATAGTGCCTTAGAAAGTGTCATTGCAAAACAACATTGGAGTCCAATGTAAAAATGCCGGATCTAAATCTTTGTGGTTATAATATGTATGATATTTTCTGAATAAATGGATGCACTGCAAGCTGCTTTTGGTTGGTGATTGCCAAAGGAATGAAGCTTCATTTAAGCAATAAAATGCTGACCATTAATTTCAGAGGTTTTCAGTAGTCTTATCAATACCTCTTGCCTGTCCAGATTTTTTTCAGAATGTCCAGATTTTTGCCTTATATGTTTGGCCTGCTCCTCAAAAATTTTTTAAGTTTTCTTTGAAATTATTGAGGGTGTAAGTCAATAAATAATGACAGACATTTGAGTTTTACGCATCATATCCTTCAGTAAATCCATCCATCCATCCATCCATCCATCCAGCCATCCATCCATCCAACCATCCACAACCCCTTTTCCCATTTTTGCACATGGAGTTGGGGTGTCACTTCAACAGTGACTATTATCTAAAGCCAAGGTTTACACCACCAGGTTTTTACCCCCTGCCATCGTAGTTCCTTCACACCACACACTTGCATGCACACTCACACCTATGGCCAATTTAGACTGCCCAGTCCAACACAAAAACTTTTATTCTTTCATCTTTCTAGCTTTATAAGAGCAATGCTTGAACTCTGGTCCTACTGTTGGTCCTTTGCCCCCCTCCAATTATTTTTGACTTTGTCTGGATTTCTTTGGAAAATAGGTTGAGAGGTATGGTCTTATCCTATTTAGAACTATTTTTTTTAATTTCACAAAATGAAGGCTATCAGACCAGTTTTGTCATGTAGACTTTAACAGTGAAACATAGTTGGAGCTTTATGCATTTGTTTTTTATGTACATATGCAAATCTCCCATAAAATTACCCATACATTTTCTGTGGTGCAGTTTTGCCATTAGTCTTATATTCTGTTTATCATTTACCTGCTTAAAGTTGCATTCCAGTGCTTCACTCTCTCCCTCCCATTGCATTTGCCCCATCCCCACTGTGACATTAAAATATTTCTGAAATTCTAACCTACCTGGGATAACTGGAATGTAGCTCAGAGTCATAAGGCTAGAGCTCCGATATTGGATTGATTTGACTGTATCCTTCTCTAGCAAGCCTGCTATATCCAGCACAGACCTATGCCAACTAGAGTCTTTAATGCAAGACTTGGAGAGGTATGGAAAACCTTGAACTGTGAGTAACATTTTTTTTTCTAAAGGGAAAGGGAAAAAAAGTTCAATTCTGTTTAAATATGTTAAATTGCACTTATAGTGACCAATATGGTAATACTTTTTTGTACTTTTATGCTATTTTCCTTGTTTTAGCTAGGGAATTGTTATGGCTAGGCTTGTATAGACCCTAGTGCTGATAGCCTAGTACCAATTTATGAACCTATGAACCTATGTTATCTCTTTGCATTTTTTTGTTTGTTCCGGGACTTTAGCCTTGTAGCTTTATTTGCAGTTGTGGGAAAATTGTGTTTATATATTATATTGTACTTCTATCTCCATAAATATAATTACTTGTAAAAACTAGCTGTTTGTATTTTGAATCCTGTTTTGGACTTTAGCCTTGTAGTTTCATTCATATTCATGACAGAGCTATGGCCCACTGCTAGATTTCAGTGTCATTTAGTCTTTTATTACTGCATTTTTCCATAAACAGTGTTACTGATAAATTTCTGCATAGTATGGTGCCTTAGACAGTGGTAGCATTACAGTAGTGAGAATATTGTATATTCTGCTCCAGGATTGGAGCTTCAGTGCTTTTATAATTGTTTGTATTCCAGTTTTGCTGCTAGGCTTAATTTTTGCTTGTCATTTACCTGCATTCCACTGTCTTTCTGTTTCCTTGTGCTTTGTGTGTGCCCCACCCCACATTGAGATATTAAGCTAATGTTTCTGAAATTCTAATCTTCCTGTGGTCATTTACTTGCAGCTCAGAGTCACAGGACTAGAATCCCATTTTTAGCTGTATTTGATTAGCTTCTTGCAGCTTGATTTTTTCCCAACTGATTAACACTTTTCCTGTTGAGATTTTAAAAGTGTGTATCTATGGTCTCAGCCTCATAGTAATCTGATTTCCAAAGACCCTGCCTCCCCTATTTCATTGCTATTGTCTGTTGTGTAAGCTATTTAAGTATTCATCCCATCCATTGTTTTCTATTGCCAACCCAGCAAACCAGTATTGCTCTTGAGTAAACCCCCTTTACAACATGTTGTCTCCTTCTCACTTTCCCATCGACTTGGTGCCCTTGCCATACTCTGACAAGGTTCCAAAGTAATCATGTTCCATCCTTGCAGATAAAAGATATATTTTATTATTTTGCATTCTAGTTAACTGTTTTGGAGTGATAGTGCTTTATTTTTGCTTTGTTGATTTTGCACTTGAAAACATTTTAAAGGTCCATAATACTTGAAATTGCCTTGTCCAGGTAGTTTGTTTAAGTTGTTTTGTGATAACTCAGAGCACTTGGATTTGGATTGTTTTGTGATAACACTATACTCTCAAGCAATCTTTTTGTGTTTTTACATTAAGAGGAATGGAATACTGCATCTAATGGCAGTAGGTGTTGGCCTGATCAACATGAGTTGGGAAACACATTAGAAAACTACAAGTGTAGTCAATTTATTGGCCGGAGGATTAAGAAGCCAGTTTCCTGTGCTTTAAATGCCTGTATAAATTGGGGTGTCTGTGTGCTACTTCCCATCATGCAGTATTGGTTAATAGTGCTTTGTAAAGACACAGATTCCTAGAAATTAGATTTTCCCAATAGAACAATCTCTAAAATGGTAGCTGTTACTGGGTGAATGTAGAGCAACTGTTTTGCACATAGAGTAAAACAGCAGCTTGAATGGTGAGGAGCACTGCTACTTAAATTTAGTATTATATAGCTTAGTCTAGTCTCTAGACCCAAAAACATCTTTTGTCAGTCCATTATTATTCATTTAACATTTGTTTACCAGTAAAATCTGACTTGGAATAAAGCTAATTATCAGTAGAGGCCCAGGGCTTAGTTTATGGTGTCATTCTAGGGGGATACAATACATCAGTGTGAAGATATGGTTAATGAACCACAATGCTTTGTCAAAGATGGTCTGCACCTGTCCTCTTTAGAATGTCAAATATTGTCCTCCCCAATAGAGCCTTGGTAAGGCAATGCCTAATTAGCAAACTGTCCAACATAACAAAATTTACCAAAGAAATTTTAAAGCTATCACTGCTGAATGCCAGGTACATAAACAACAAGACCCACTCCCTCCAAGCTCTCCTCACCATGGAGACTGCAGACATCTGTGCACTTACTGAGCATTGTTTAAAACCAGTTCCACACATTTAGACCAGCAACTATACAAAAGGAGACTGAAGGTGGAGGTGCCTCAATCTACATCAATAATAAACATACCTCTTGGTTAAACAAGATGGTTCACTGAGTTTCTCCACACCCAGCTTACCATAGATAAAGTCCCATACCATATCCTAACAAGCTGCAGGTCACTCTCTATGTCCCAGTGAACCCATAGCTCATGCTTAGGCCTATTGGAGACACTCACCATTCAAGCAAATGCTTTACTTCTAGGAAACTTTGATTATCGCTGTATAAACTGGGTATCATACATAACCCCATATTTGCAGGTGCAGACATTCCTAGACCTTGAATCACAAACACCCTGGACCAGTTAGTGCATATGCCTACTAGAAGTAGACACATATTGGACCTGGTACTCACAAGTATGGGAGAATGCTGAACACCCCCACATCGTGTCCTCTCTGGTAAGGTCAGAATGTATAGCAGTCTCATTCAAAATAAGAATCAATGTTTTAATGACAGAAAATTCTGTAACATAAAGAAACTATTCTGAGGCATGCTATCTTTCATTAAGTCGTAACGCACCTCCAAACCCGGATACAATAGCAGTCTATGTGGCATTATTCGCAGAAACTGTGTACAACCATGTCATTGACTGCATAGAGGCTGCTGTACCTACCAGAAGTAAGTCCAGAACTATCTCAAAAAAAAAAAAAAAAAAAACACTCTGGTGGAATCTGAAATTAAATAGGTTGTACAACAAAAGATACAGAGTCATAACTTAAATTAGGAAGTGTAACACAAAAAAAGTAAAACTCATTCATTAAACTACATAGTCAGCAAAGAGGACTAATTAAGTCTAGCAAAGCAAATGTTTTGCTACAGATAGCATCCCAGGCCAAGGACAACCATAAGGCCTTCTTTAGCTATGCCAGAATCCTCAAAGGCAGCATACAACTGTTGTTAAATGGAGCCACCTTCATGTTTGTGGGAGATATAGCAAATCTTAAGACTGACAAATTCAACTCCAGCTTTGACCCCTCTCATCCCCTGCTATCCACAAAGCAATACCCTCTATCATAATCCTTCTAATTATAAGTAGGGAGCAGGTCTTAGATGCATTCTCAAAGGCCACTAATACATTTTTGATGGACCCCAATAGTATCCCAGGATGCTTCCTAAATAGCTTGAAATATGACCTGCCAGGGATTCTGGTGTCTCTCTTCAACCATTTCCTCTCTACAGGATCCATGCCTCTACACAAATGCGGACCATCAGTGGATCTAGGGAACTACAGACCTTTAGTCTGACTAGTCTGTTATGCCACTTCATGAAAAGAATTATCATGACAATGATTAACAATGACATAAGAAACCTTCAGACACTGGACCCAACTAAGTTTGGTTTCATCAAAGGAAGGTCATGACTACTGAGCCTGGGAGACTTCTTTGAGAAGGTCACCAGGGCAATTTATGAAGGCAAAATGGTGCATACTGCCTACCTTGACTTAAGTAAGGCACTTGACAAAGTATTCCACCCAGGCATTGTAAACAAACTCATAGAATTAGGCATAAACTCATATGTAACACACTGGAGAGCCAGTTGACTCACATAGAGGACTCAGGAAGTTAGATCACAGAAACCACCTCCACAAAGAGGCAGTCACCAGTGGTGGCCCCAGGACTCTGTGCTGTGTCCACTCTTCTTTGGCATCTATTTTTAGGAAATCAAGACCAATGTTAGGGCCAAGGCTACTGGCTTACCAATTTTGCAGATGACTGCAAGCTAAGAGCAATCATAGAACTCCTCCCCCCCAAACCCCCCCCCCCCCAGGATACTAACATCTTACAGGAAGGTCAAACACAGGCAAATGACTACTGCTAAAGCCACAGCTTAAAACTCAGTGCCAAGAAATGCATTATAATACCTTTTGGGAAGTTGACCACCCAGAGTAACTACCTTATTGATAAAAAACCCTAAATGTAGACATATTAGTCTGGGATGTGGGGGGCTCAGGCAGATATTAAACTGGCTTTCAACCAACATGTGCATAAAACTGTAAGAAAATCATTCTATGTCACTCAATTTATAACTAAGGGCATTGCACTTACATTCAGGGAAGTCACTGTGTCACTGTTCTCAGCCATTGTCAGACCCATCATTGAATGTAACATCCCTTTCTGTATGTACCTGACCAGGCTCATGCAACAAATTGAACATTCACAGAGATTCGTCACAAAAAAAAAAAATACAAGGCATAAAGAAAATGTCCTATGTATATTGCTTGAAAGCCCTGTCTCTATACCTTGTTTCCTACAGAATGCTATGAGATGATTTATGCCTGGCATACAAGGCATCCTCTGAAGGACCTTTTGCATATCCTCAAAATGAATAGCACCAGATGTACTAGATCTAAGTATTTAAACTTTGCTTGGGACTTAAATGGGACATTTTAGAAGGGCAGGTACATATCTCAGAGAACATGCTTCCTATCCATGTGAAGCAGCCCTTCCCTAACCCTATTTAAACTTAGTCTGGACCAGTGGATAGGAAATCAGAAATTCACCCCTCGTCATACCTATTTCTCTGATGGACAGAGGCAGCCATTAAATCATACCTTAACTAAAATACACCCCTTACAATAATCTCTAAGGCACATAACTTGTGGTATACATTTGGGTTGCATGGTTATAATAGTCCCATCGGTTGTTATCCTAGTATACACATAGGAACCTATGAACATAAATATAAGCATTTCTTGCAGGGGACAAACAACTCTGTCCCCATGTAGAGCTGCAATTTCCCCTCCCTGTCTTTTTATGTACATCAACCTTGAGGTTAAAGAAAGCACTTCATTGCCCTCCCCCCAAAAAAAAGTAAAGCTGCAGTATTGGGGAATCATGCATTTGACTAATCAGGTCTTGAACATATAAGACAATGAAGCTATTTATCCTTTTAACTGAGCATAGCTGCATAATTAAGACTCATCACTGTTCAGAATCACATAATGGATTTATGATGTACTATGCATGAGTGCATGCTCAGTGATGTGGTAACATGTTCACAATATAACATCTAACTCTAGTTGATGCCACTGATAACCACAGCAGCATAACAACAAAAAAAAAAATCCCACCCTGTCACAGCAGGTCCACATAGTTAAAGATGAAATTTAATTTCTTTTTTTTTTCTTTACATAAATCTTTTTAGTGTCTTTTCTAAAAGCAAAATTTTTGTACAATATGAAATTTAATTTTGTGAACTTTTCAAAAGTACAGTGAAAAATGTTTGAAATATGTTTCAACACTGTTGCACTGCCCACATATGACAGGAATGCAGTATAAAATCAACTGTTTTAGTTTTAATAAGAGACAAAACTTGCCATACTGTTCTTGAGGGATCATGGATAGAGCCCATTGTTCCAAGGTCAGTGTTGGAGGCACAAAATTTCCCATTAAAGTTTGTAAGTCAAACATGAGTGATACTAATAACTCCAAAACAAATAATTGTCTTTAAACAGGACATGGTCTTCTAGAGCTTACATTCATAATTTTAGAGTACCTAAAACCTTGTGAAAGACACTTGATATAAAATCTTATGTACTGTATAAAAAATATATTATATTCCAAAATATTGAGCTCAGCAGCTTGCTGGCTGAATGCTGGAAATAATTGTAAGATAGTTTGTTAAATATTGTTTCTAGGTCTTCTAAAAGAATATGAAAAATGTGTCTGAAATGCTCCTGACTGGTTAACTGATGACAGACTGCAGGATTCACGAAGCCTCCATGTAAGAGTTAGCAAGTCTTACACGGAGGCTGCAGTTAAACGGGGTGATGTCAGCATGCCATGCATATTCATGAAGGCATGCTGTATCACACCCTAGGCTAACACGGTCTGTGTAGCAATGTTGGGAGCGTGTCCGCATGGCGAGACCTGCAAAGGGACACGCCCCCAGAAGAATCACAGTCCCAAAAGGAAACTCTCACGAGCGAGTCGCGGAAATGTCAAGAAACACAACAGCACACATGCCCCTACAGACTATTAACCCAACTGAAATGTAAAATGTAAAAATGAACAGTTTCATTTTTTTTTTTTATTTCAAAAATGTTTGCCCGTAATTGCGCTCGTTTGCGCGGGTGTGCCCTTCGCTCAGCCACAGTTAGCAGTCATTGAAAAACCATATAAGCTCTAAATATGCAAAATAAGCCAAGTAGCAATAGCATAGCAGTAGAGACGTTGGCCAAAGAGGAGGCAGTCACAGTTCGAGCCCCAACAACATCATTTTTTTTTATTTTTAGTGAAATAAGCACGAAACAATCCCCTGACATATATGTATATATATACAATTATAATTTAAGTAAAATGCAATGAAATAGGCCATGTTTTTATGAAGAAATATGACACAATGAAAAAATAAAATATTTTATAAGTGCCCATAGCTGAGCAGCACTCTAACAAGCTAAGTATGTTTGCCCGCAGGTGACCAGTGGTTTAACAGGTGTAATAGGAGTGCCCGGAGTTGAGCAGTGCTTTAACACACTGAAAGTGTGTGCCCGTAGTTGTGGAACATTTCACACAGTGTAATATGCATGCTCATAGCCAAATAACATGTTAACCAGTGTAACCCATTTGTGCGGAGCTGCGCAGTGTGCCAACCGGCTTATTGGTGGGCAATGTTGAGTTGAATTGAATGAGGAGTGTACTAATTGGATCTCTAAGACAGCAGGTGATGCATGAAACAGACTACCAAATTACATTAAAACAAGTACTACTTTAGATAGTTTTAAGAACTGCCTGGGCACTTACTATGGGGAACAATTGTTTTGCTTGGTATATTGGCAGGCTAGAAAGGTATTAATGCCCATGCTTGAAATATTTGTATGTATGTATGTATGGGGTCTATATTACGTGATCAAAAATTCAGATGTTTGAACACGTAATGCTTGAACCCAATAGAACAAACTGGCATAATGTCGAACGGCTGGAAAAAAATAACAAAAACCCAAACAATCCATTAAACTGCTTTATGCAGGGGAGCAAGCCCCCCTGCACACCCCAAGTGGGGGGTGTACCCCCCACACCCCCTGCTACTTAAATATACCAACTCCGAGACAGCACTACATTGCAGTAAATAGAAATCTCCCCTTACAGAGATTTCCGTTTACATGTTCGACATTCTGCCATTTCGCTCAATTGGGGTTGATCATTACATGTTCTAACATCTGAATTTTTGATCACGTAATATAGACCTGTTATGTATGTATGTATGTATGTATTTATATACTGACCATTTTGAGCTGCTTTCAAACCCTGATAAGGCCTTTGGATTTTTAGCAGGAGTCTGCATGTCCTCCTTGTGGTTGCATGGGTTTCCTCCGAGTGCTTCAATTTCCTCCCACATCCCAAAAACATGCTGTAGGTGGATTGTACACTCTAAATTGACCCTAGGCATGAGTGTGTGTGTGTGTGTGTGTGTGTGTGTGTGTGTGTGTGTGTGTGTGTGTGTGTGTGTGTGTGTGTGTGTGTGTGTGTGTGTGCCTTCTGTGGAAGGTTGGTCGCTGGGCTGGCAACTCAATACCATAAAACTCCACTGCCAATCATGAGCAGACAGGTGATCTGCTGTGGCGGTCCCTAACCGGGAAAAAGCTGAAAGAAGAAGAAGAATTAAAACCTTAAGTGATACTTCTGAAGATATCTTGATACAACAGTACAAGGAGCAAGTGACTGCCAAGACAAGTGATGAGTATAACCTTGAACATGAACTAAAAAGCCTTTATCAAATGCGTGTCACTGAATCATCATGACTGATTATGTTAAATTTTGCTCCTTTTGAACCAGTCACAGGATATCTACATAAATACATGTGTTGCACTGAACATGTATGTGACTGCACCTGTTGCCTGAGGTAACTCTAGAATGCAGCTTTTCTAATCTCAAACTTATAAAGACATAGTTATGGTTTTCAATAAGCCAAGAGTGAATTTTAGGCTTTTCTGTGTTCTCAGTTGAGAATGAAGTGGGACAAAGTTCATTGTAAAGAAGCTACACTGAAGACTTTGTTCAGAAGAAAATTTACAGGATACCAGTAAAAATATAGGTATCCCGCAGTAGTGGTGCTGCGATAGCCTTGTCGCCTCACAGCATGACGTTGTCCCATTTGATTCTCAGCTAGAATGTCTTCTGTGGAGGCATGCATGAATGGGCATGCCTTCATTGAAGGTTGTGCGTCAGGGCTGGTAACTCGGCATGTAAAAATCCACTACCAAACATTAGCAGACCAGAGTTCCACTGTGGCGACACCTAACTGGGATAAGCCGAAAGACAACAACCAGTAAAAATATAGGTATGTGATCATAACCCGTTTCTATTAGTTTATTTTAGAATGCTGTAGAGCAGCAAATTTCAGATTGCTGCATATTCTGGCTTGTCTAATACTGTGCTGTATATTCACTTCAATTTGTTGTTTGTTCTAGCAGGTGTGACCACTACTTTCTGGATAAAAGTGAAAACTTGGTATATAATAGGAATGATGTTTTCATAACTACTCATGTAAAGGACATATATAATGTAATTACTCAGCAAGTAGGTATTTTATGGATAACAGAATATTTTTTTCATTGAGTTATACCACAGGAGACAATAAATTTATATAAAGAACTTGAGTAACAATTACATGATTTTTTGAGGGGAAATACTACCTGCAAAAAAGTTGGCAATGAGGTCCCCGTGTAGGTCACTGTTGCAAAGATTGTTATGGCTCAATGGGAGTATAAGCATATATTTGGTCATGAAGTTTATAACTCCATACAATTATATGTATATTACCTGGATGATGTACTCATCCGCAGTGGTGGTGCTGTGGTAGCGTTGTCGCCTCAAAGTAAGATGCTGTCCGGTTCAATTCTCAGCTGGAGCATCTTCTGCGTGGAGACATGCGTAAATGGGTGCACCTTCGTTGAAGGTTGTACATCAGGGCTGGTAACTCGGCACGTAAAAATCCACTACCAAACATTAACAGACCGGAGTTCCACTGTGGCGACCCCTAACCGGGAATATCCGAAAGACACAACAACCTGGATGACATACTCATAGTGTGGAAGGACAAAGAGGAAATATTCCTTTCTTTTCAAAATACATCAACAATACAACTGATTTTTTTTTACCCATGCTGTAGGATAAACTATCCCCGGGATTCATGAAGCTTGCGACATGCGCCGGAGCAGCATTGGTGATCTAGCGCCAAATATGGCTGCCAAGCGATTCAGGTAAGAGCTGTTTCCATGTTCACTACCAGTGTATGCCAGAGCTGCGCAGCTCCCGGCGCATGTATGCTAATTACCCCATGCGCAGCAATGTAGCATGCAAATGAAGGTATATAACAATTCATGAAGTGGTGCAGGTATAGCATATGCATGTAGAAATGTAAACCAAAAAAACAACAGTTTACATTTTGTCAAACATAAAATCGGAGTCATGAAAGTGGACCAAACATACGTATTATAATGTTAATATATGCCAATGGCTAAATATGTAGCCAATGACATAAAACAACATGCACAGCATATAAAAAATAACATTTAATGTCATGGCACACCAATGCAAAGTAAAACCGCAGTGCATTGGTGCGCAAACAGGATCACAAGGAAAATATATTTAGATGTCATAAAACTGTACTGTAACGCAATTCATGATATCCCCATAATAGTCAATGGCATGCATGCTACACCACAACCATGGCATAAGGGTTGCTAAGGGTCTGTGACAGTGTTCCGTGTGGTAACTAGTAATTAGCAGTCAATGCCATGCAAATGAGTCAAGTAATACTGAATCACAAATGCCCCACCGGCGTAAGGATACGCCACATAGTGTAGCATTACAACACAGAGGAGTGGCCTGGAAGTAAACATGACATCAAGAGAGGGGCACACCACCATAGCTGTAAGCACATTGGATCATTGCTAATCTGTGTTGCGTGTTGCTAAGCAAAGCTGCAGGATAGGGGTGTAGAGGTAGCCATAGCTTTGCTTAGCTGAGAGCACACAAGGTAAATGAAAGTTCATGTGAACTTGAATGAAAATGCTCACAAAACCCAGTAAACGGCTGTGCGCGATACACACCACAGCTGAAACAGGAAGGATATGGGAACACAATACGGAAATGCTGCAGCATGGTAATTGGAGTACAAATGAGTAATTAACACCTAGGAACTCACAATGGGCCATTGACAACAGCTAACAAGGCTGCTAGCAGCCACCTGCAGAACAGGAAAGGGAAGGTGCTGTACAGCAAAAAAAAGAGAACTGTCACAGCAGAACAAAGCAAATTTGCAGTAGATCAGCTGCATAACACATTTCCCAACGCAATCCTGGGTTGTGGAAGCACAAAACAAGAAAGGCGGCAGCTGGACTCATACCTAACAATGGGAGGGGAATCGGGTTGAAAATAGAAGTAAAGGGCAACATATGTATCACGGCAGACAAGCGTAAGTCAACAACAAAGGCCCCACAATAGCAGTACCTGCTGTAGAGCCAATAATTAAGATACCCTGCAGCTGGAATAGCACAAGAACACCCAATTACACCAGCATCATACATTGCACAATAGTATAAGGTGTGAAAGCCCCACACACACACACACTTGCGTATTCCCAGGCACTCTGCACCATTGGTGTATACAGATGGGGAACTTTTAATATGTATATGTTAGGGGCTGCCATAGCTTTGATTCACCAGCATGTGTTGGAGTCTGACGGTGGTGTGGAGGATGCTGCTGACAATCATCTCAGGCACCGGAGGAGGAGAAGAGGGTTCAGACCCAAGGTAACCTACCAGGGGCTACAGGATCTGGAGATAGTAGACTGCACACACATACACATCAATTCACCACCCATTGAGCAGGGTAGGCACTACATAAACCACAAGGGATTCCCCTCCATCAACTGCCAGGTCATGTGCAATGCCCAGGGCATTATCATGGATGTGTGTGCTGGCAGCCTTGGAAGCTATCATGACTTGCACATCTGGCATGTCTCACAGCTGTATCAGATATTTGCCAGGGGGGACATCCCATATAGCCACCTGGTGGGGGATGCTGGCTATGCACTGCAACCGTGGATGCTGACTCCCATCAGAAATGCACATACAGCCACGCAAGAATGCCATAATGAGGCACACGCAGAAACCAGAATCATCATAGAGCGCATATTTGGGATGCTGGAATCATGGTTCCATTGCTTGGACATATCTGGTGGAGCCTTGCAGTACTCCCCAAGAATGTGTGCCCACATCTTCATAGTATGTGCAATGCTACATAATATGATCCTGTGGAAACAACTGCAGCAGGGACAGAATGGTGAAGGCCCTCACAGCCCACCACCATTGCCAAGGGACACACAGGCACAGGGGTCTCAGACCACGAACACCCTGTGCTAGCCCCAGTAGGCAGACTGAGGTGTGCCCAGTATGCACATGCCTTGGCAAAGAGGGAACATATAGCACACACACTGACAGTGTAGGCACTCATGGACTGACACCCTTCTCCACCTGCACACACAACAAACATGGATGGCACACACACACGACCACCTGTAAATTTTCATGTATAGGTGGTCTACTGTGTGCATCCTACATAGGTAGCCCTCAACTATTGTACACACAACAGCCATTGGCACAAGGTAAGTCAATACCCGAACAGTAAATTAAGCTATCAGCATGTGTCCATACTGTATGTACAGGTTCATAAATACATAGGTAGTTACATGCCCAACCACTGAGGCCACTCATAAGCATAGGCAAAACCTGTCTGCTGTTGCCACCCCATCGATTAAATAACTGTCCCTCTGTGGAGCAGAGCCGCTTGCAGGATCCCTGGGGTGTAGCTACTGTTCACCACCCACTCTGCAAAGTTTTCCCGGAGTGTTAGTGAGGGGTTTTGTATAATGTAATCAGGGATGTAGTTCCAAATAATGGGGAGCATCCCTGACAGGATTCTTCACAGATGTGTACATGTTACATAGTATACCTTAAACACAGCTTGCATATATAGGTAGTTCTCCACAGAATAATAAACATGTGGAACTCACAACCAGTGAAATGTGCGTTAATCACCCTTGCACTACCAGTGCCTGCTGTGAGAGGTAAGATATCACTGCCAGGATTTGAACACACAACCATGTACACATTCATCACAATAACATACCACTAAGCTACCTGAGATGTACCAATGGCAGTCGCGTATACTGACAGGATAAAACACAAAAGGTAGGAATGTTTTGAAATAGGACAAACCAGCATGTACCCAATGAAAGGTGTATATTATAGATATACATATATATATATACATCAACATATATATATATATATATATATATATATATATATATATATATATAGAGAGAGAGAGAGAGAGATATGTCAATATATGGGGATATACATATATATGTAGATATATAGATAGGTTAACAACATCTACATAACCATGGAGGTACATATAAATGGGATACCTACCACATACCGACTGCTTTACATACCGATGCACATAAACCCGAGGCTTAAGGTCCGAAATAACACAGTACCGAAACACCAGATGCGCGAGGTGTAATCTCACAATGTTAATGGACAGTTAGTCAGTGCTTCTGGTGTTGTGGTTCGGGTAGGTTACTGTGTGTAAGTGTGTTTCTTAGGGCTGTAGTGTGTGTTCTGTGTGTGGTATTTGTTCTTGGGGGACTGTAATGTGTGGTTGTGGGTTAGCTTTGTGCATCTGTTTGCGCAACCTAGGAGGTAGAATATTAAAGAAGGGGGTGGTGTGAGGTGTGCAAACACCTACATGGGGGGCCTAAGGGGGCTTGGCCACCTGCTTATACGTAGTGTAGGATGGTTTGTTTGGATGTGTTGGGTAGCAGTGTGTTTGTGTGTGTGTGTGTGTGTGTTCCTTGTTCGTGTTACTTTTGCGAGTTACTGTCGATGTTGGTAATGTGGGGTATGGGAGTCTGGTCCTGGTACTTTGTGCATCGGAACACTGTGGTTTTGGGATTCCGTAGGTCTCCCGTATACAGCGCTTGAAGTGTTCATATATGTGTATAACATGGACCATAGCAATCACACATTCCACCACTACCAACCTTTAAGAACAAAGGATATGGAGTGTATATGCCTATGCACTATTACAAATATGTGCTATGGACATGAGCCAGTGATAGTGTTACCACCTGTCCCACTTTGCGAGGGACACTCCCTCTTTGGGCGGTTGTGTCCTGACCAAATATATTAAACGTGGCAAATGTCCTGGGATTGTAGGACATAATTATGTCCTATATGTACTGTAATAGTTGCATACAATAGTTATTTCTGTATCTAAAATACCTACATGTTACAGGAAACAGGATAAGCAACTAAACTGCTACAAGAATAAGCTTATATTTAGGCAAGAAAGGAAAGTTCTATCCCTTGTACTTACCGTGGGTTTGTGTCGGCCTGTAAAATCAGATGTGTGTCCTGAAAAGGTCCCACTATGGCCAAATGAAAAGGTGGTAACCCTAGCCAAAGAGGGTCAATCAACAACACACCTATGATGACTGCAAATACCTATAACAGAAATACACAGCTATCATGTAGCAACTCGTTATTACATTCAGATGTATTACCGAAGGGATTCAAGGACTAACATCACCTGCATGCTATACAGGAACCACATAACAGTGCCTTAATGAATCAGCCTGCAATTACCATTGTATTAGTCCAGAAAAGGATAGGTGTTCAAATAGGGAAGAAACCTTTACACACATAGCGATTATGTATAAAAGCAGTTCCTGCACACCTGTATCTGCTAAGCACACCCATCAACATCACCCCCACACCCAAACATATTACAATACAAACTGTAATAACATCACAAATCATTCACTCACTGTACGACATCTGCAGAAGCCTTAACATACCTTGTCAGAGACACACTAACATGGCCATATGTGAAATAGCTGCTGTTATACAATGGAACAGCTGCTGATGTAACAGGGTTTGTTTGAAATAGTTTTGTTTCAGAGGGTTGTGCGTACACTGGGATATGTTAGCAATTAGTGAGTAACAGCACAATATGCTACACTTGTACACCAAATCAAGGATGTCTGGTGAGCACACTGTACACCACATAACAGTTCATGCATAGCCATACGGCCTTGAGCTGGCCAAACATCCTTGCCAGACTTAAACATCTGCAGAAGTATCAGGTACAAACAAACCCTGCATAAGTAGCACAGTTCAAAATATAACAGCTGTGCTCACATGTAGAACTAAACACGCAATCCATATAGTGGAAACAGTTATCTTGTAGTGATGTATTGCTGAGCATAGTAATGCTTGTAGTATTTGTGTGTACTGCTGTAGGTCACAAGGCAAACACTGCATACACCACAAAGGATGCTATATAAAGGCTTTGAACTGAAATACTCCTCATCAGCCGATGTCAGTGGCAGGGTTAGTCCAACAAGTATGTGCTATAACAGGGGATAGTATATGTTGATATATTGTAACTGTAGTCATATGTATGGGTGTATTACAGAGAATAACATGTGGAAGGTTGGGCCACTGTGCAATTATTATTTACATTGTGGGATATTGTGCCAATAACTGTGTAATGTACAGTATTGTAGGCAGATATGTATTACAAGCTACATAGCATTACTGTAATGTTAGGCAAACATTAGTTATGTCAACTGGCATTCACAGTACACAGTAACAGGATGCATATGTCTTTTAGTCAGCCAACAGTTTATCAGCATGACAGGAAAGTAAAATGGAAGAGCTATTTAACTATCCATGCACATAAGATATGTAATATGTGCAAAGGTAGGCACTAGGCTGTCTTACCAAGGGTATCTGTAAGCCTATCTAGCATGTGTTGGCTTTTCCACCACCACAGGTTAGTTCCCTGTGCCTCTGAACAGCAGACCCAATAGTTCTCTGTGCCTCTGTCCAGCAGAGCCACTGCAGTGATCCCCGGAGTACACGTCTGTCTCTCATCCACACGCCAATGTTTCCCTTGAAGAGTGCTAGTGAGGGGCCCTGCCTGATGTACATTGGAATCATGTTCCAAAGCATGGGGAGTGTCCTGGTCAGGAATCTATCCGTCCAGCACGTGCTACTCATCATTGTAGTTAGGTGTATATCCCTAGAGCATGTGGCTCTCAGGGGCTTCTGTTTAGATGGAGCATATCCAGCAATACAGGGTTGGACATGGGTCTTGTATGTCAAGCAGAGATCACCTGTGAGTATGCGGTATGCAACTGAGTACAGCTGGAGTTTCTTAGGTTGGGCTGCATAGGTCATCTGTTTGAGATCAGTAAACCTCTTGGTGTGGTACTGGTGTGGTCTTCTAAGCTGTTGCAGTTGTCTTGTAAGGTATATCCCAAATGGGGTGTTGTATCCTTTAATGGGTCTAATATGACATGTGTAGAGTCACAATGGCCCCTCTGATCTGGATGCAAACCCATTAGAGATTAGGGGGGCCATGTAGAAGGATATTCTAACCACCTTGTCCTTATGGGTATCAAAGGAGATATTGCTATTTACTGGGGTTCACGAATCCCTTATTACATTTTCTGTATGTAGGGGACTAGCACCTATGTGGTAGTCTGATGGTAATTAGTTATATCCAAAGAGGATGACTATGCACTTTTAGGTATTGCTTGACGCCATGATATTAACACCAGGTATCCGTCTCAGTGCGACCCTTCCAGATGGTGTCTGTAACAGCTGGGGAAACAATTATGTCCCCTAGTTTGCAGTTGTCTGCAAACCTTTTCAGCCAAAGCCCCCCTGTGCTTGTCTGTACTTCAGAGAAGTATGTACCAAACATGAGGTGTCATAGGACTGAGCCCTGGGGGACACCACTTGTAACTGGTATACAGTCGGACCTAGGGTATGCAACTCCCACTGTGTGGGTTCTGTCCATGAGCCACTTTGCAAACCATCACATGACGTAGGGGTTAATGTTCTGGCAGATGGGTATGTTGATAACACCAGAAGGAGGAATGGTGCTGAAAGCCTGTGAGAGATCTAGGTAGGCTGTGTGGACCTCCTTACCCTCATGTAATGCCTTGGTAACTGTCTCTAAGAAGTCCACCAGGTTTAGGAGGTATGGTCTTCCCTTAACAATGCCAAACTGGGAGGGGTCAAAGGTTTGTAGGTACCCAATGTCTCTGACAGTGATCCATGATTTGCACCATAGCCTTGCAGACCAGGCTAGTCAGGCCTATAGGGAAATAGGTCCCACGGTCTGTTTTGGCACCACCTTTGTGGAGTGGGATAACTGTTGCTGTGCGCCATTCAGGGGGCACTATGCCCGATGTGAGGCTATTATTGAACATGGTGCATAGGTGGGGAGACAGTATGATCTGAAGTTCGTGTAAAATGCAGCCTGGGATGTTGTCTGGTCCCATGGATGCTGTGATATTGCCTTTAGAGTGTGCAGCTTTGAGAGGGATCTGCCAGGATGTTGCCAATATCAATTGTTTCTGTAATGTTTGTGCCTTTGTGCTGTAACTCAGAGCACATCTGATTGTTGACATTGAGATATGTGACATAGCTATAGAATGCTTTGTGGCTGTTGTTGGTATTAGTTGTGTTTCAGTTTTTGTAGCTAGCTTTGGAGGATCTTATAAGGGATCTCACCTTCTTACTGAGGCTGGCCAGGGAGCTCCTCCATACATGGTATTGTACCCTCGTTTGCAACAGTGTCTTCCTCCTGTAGTACAATATGTTTATGGCAGGGGACCACTGGATTGGTTTAGTTAATTAGGAGTATAGCGTCCTGGTTCTGTTTTCAATCGCACAAGCCATGCACTCATGTAAGTGCTTATAGAGTGCATTTGTGTAGGATTCAGCAGTTGAAACAGTACTATCCATCTGCATGGGTGTCATGACATCTACCACGTCTGTCTTAAGAAGCATGTAGTTGGCCTTGTAGACATATTATACTGTGGTTCCCTTAATGGGGAGTGGGTGCGGGATGTGGATATCAACCGTGTTGAGCACATGGTCTGATCGGACCAACGAGGAGTTGGCTTCATGTGAGGAGCACCAGTCACTCATGTTGGTAATGCTTAGGTCTGTGATATTGTTGCCCCCGGTGGGTGTGTGGATATGTTGAGTCAGGGCATTGGTGTTTATGAATTCCAGAAACTGTTGAGCTAATGTGTTGGTACAAGAGTAGTTTTCGCAGTTAATGGTGGGGTAGATTCAGTGATACTTATGTGATGAGTGTGGTGTTGAGCGAATGTGTACCTTCTCCACATGACAGTCAGGGTCAGGCTTGGTTGGAGAGACCTTTACCTCCAGTTTGGCTAGATGAGTGCATCTCTCACAGGTTGTAGTGTTGGGTGATAGGTGGCGAGGCTTGTCTGTGGACATGAGGCAATGTGTACATTGCCTCAAGATGTCCAGATTCATCAGATAGACAGGTAAGAACACTGGCAGTTGACTCTTGGATATGCCTGAATATATAACTACATTCACCTAGATAAGTGAGGAAAGTGAGCACAAGAGCTATATTACTCTAAGCAAGTGAGAAAAGTATGTACAAAACCTGTTCACCCTTACCTGTAGGTAATGATGAAGATTGAGTGCTATAGTAATTATTAGCTTACGTAGTGCTTACAAGTCCTGAACAAGTGCTTAGCATGAATAAGCAATCCAGAAAGGGTCTTGGATAACATAAACACATCTCCCTCCCCCCAACAGGTACACAAGCATATATCCATGTACACCACAGGGTCCCTGTACCCACAACTATGCAGGTACAAGCTGCACTCAGTCTGCATGGGACCTGTCCACATCACAGGTTGTATCATACACATATGGCAAAACAAGATGCTCTCCACATACACATCATGTAGAACATAGCTCCATGTCAGGTTATGTACACACTGAATGGTGCACACCAACAAGTATCACAACCTACAAAGGGGGAGACACCACTGATAATGGGAAGTACTTTACTACTACCTTGCTGAGTCTGGTCTGGAAGGCCATGAACCTTGATCAATTAAGTGATGTCAGCAGTACAGATGTAGATGACAGTATAGTTGATGTCACACTGCATACCATAACCTTGCCAGGTCATAGGACATCATCACCCATACTGTGTACCACCTACACTCGCTATACTAGATGTACATTCCTATGTCACAGGAGTGTTTTGCAACAGGACTGCTGGCAGAACCAACACTACAGAAGGTGTCTGAATAATACATGACCATCACACCAGTGGCAGCTACAATATGTCAGGGTTAATGAATTTTATTCCCCCTCATTGTAGTCCATACCTCACAGACAAACAGAAGTCATCTGCATATTGTAGTATGCGAATGACTATGACCTAGAAGCAATAGCTGTCTCACATTGTCCCCCTATGTTAATAATCCTGTACCCATGAACTACCACTTAGGCAGCATCAACATAATGGACACTTGTGTGTGAGGTATGCAGCTGGGCAGTTTTCTTTCCTGTGATAGCTACGTCACCACACCTGTCAGGTAGTCATATGTGGCAACCCTAATAATGATAGGGTGCCATTCATGAATATAGAGATCATTGTCCAGCCATACAGAACACTCAAGTAACCCATATCAGATCACATATTTCCTTTAAGGGGTATTGGCCATGTGCAGATGGCCTACACCAGCCTTCCCATTCCCCATCTCCACTATGTAGCATGATGCATACCCTGAATAAATCCATGTCCAACCCAGTGATGCTGGACATGCTACACGTACTCATCCTGATCTTGAACACATACTTCATGGACATCCACCTACCACAAGCTGGACAGATGCTTGTCCCATACACTTGACATAGTCCTGCCATACTATGCATTCCTGTCTGACAAAGCTGCACATTGCTCCCCTCTCAGACATGGTGTGATGACCACATGGTAATGCATGGTATATGTATCATTAACCCTGTGGATCAGTAATGTGTCACTGCTCCAGCTGGCCCCACAGACCCGCCTGTCGGCTACTGTCAGGTAACCTTTCATCCTAGATTCATACATGGCCCATGGCATATAGCCCACTAGTTGACTTTGACTATACATGCTATAGTTGATATCCATCCCTGCAAATACCATCTGGCTAGCCAGTGTCCCATGTGTATCACATGTGCAACACAGGTGGTACATGGCAGGATGTTGAATCTCTGTACAGTGCCATGTAGATGTATATGGCAGAACACATACATGTAAAACCTTATGTGAGCATGTCTGCAGGGTCACAGGTCATGTCTATTAAGGCAGTGTAAGTTCTTATATGTGACATATACACTGCATCAAGGTTGACTGCATTAATGTGGACACATCCAGCCATGTACTGATAGGTAGGAACACCAGTACAGGCAAACAGACATGCCCACATCAAGACAGCAACCATATGAGTATTGCAAATACAACTAATTAAACTTAATTAATGTGATCCACATGTATGTTCAACTGTAGCTCTGTATGTCTCTGTGAGTTACTGTGACCTGTCTCAATCATTATGTCTTCCAGGTATGCCATGTGCAATGCTACCCCCTTTTACCCGCTTGGAGGATGAGACCCTCATCCCATACTTACTTGACAATCACGATATTCTGTTCAGCCATGTGCCACAGGATGCACAGCAGCGGGATGCCCTGTGGATGGAACTTCGCAGGAGCGTTAATGATGTGGGTGGCCACAACTGCGCATACCAGCAGGTGCGCAGACACTGTACAGACCGCATTAGACAGGCGAAACAGCGTGCAAATGCAATCCTCAGGGAACAAGGTGTAACAGGTTGTGGACCACCAACCCAGCCCCCACTCACACGTACCGAGGAGCTACTGGCCAACCTGGAAACACCTGCAGAACCACATCCACAAGCCTTAGCCGATATTGTGGAGGTGGGTGTTTCTCAATCACTGAGCCTGGAGTTGCCTGGTAAGTCAGTACTGCACCTATAACAACTATATTCCATATAGTTGCATGTGTCACTGTACAATATGGAATGTAACATCATATGCAAGGCATGTATACACACATGCCGCATACTATAGTATGCTACTCTGTGTATGCACACATGTGCATACACCAAAGTATAGTCTAATGTACTGGTGTATGTGTTATGCACATTGCACCCTGTAGCCTTTATACAGGGGTGGATTATGCTCATACTGCTGTGTTACTCCTATTTAGGTACCTCTGGCATTCCACTGTGACAGCAGCCCATTGCAGGTGAGAGTGTTATTATTTATCAGGAACTGTAATGCACAAATCTATCTGCCATGTAGCCATTTATAACATGTACACATAATGTATGGTCCTGTCACAATATACAGGTCGGTCCTGCAATGTATCACAATGACTGCCCATGTGCAACACTTGCAAACTATGTTAATCATCTCACCAACATGAATCCTCACAAACTGTCATTGCCAGATGTGTTGACAGCTATCCATACAATTGTGGAGGTGCTGTTCACATTAAGGACGTACTACAGATCTGATCTACACATGTGGTGAATACAAACTGTAATACATAGTGGGCTGGAGTATGGCCAGCACACAGGTTTCACCGGTGTGGATCATAGCCCTGCTATGAATGTCACACAATGTGATGTGCTATCTTGACATGTCCATGACATCTACTGGCTTGGCAGCTACACTGCCTACCAAACCTGAAAACATATCCCACATACCACCCTTTAACTGTATAACCCTGTTGTCAGTGGAGCATATATGTCATATGGGACAACACAGACATGTGAAATAGATGCCCATCACAATAATTTGGACAACACATGTACACACATGGCCATGGAGGATGGCCAGAGACATGGAGCAACACGCACAGTAGACGTGTTGTGCTTGTGTGTACACCCTGTCGTACAATGGCTACACATGGTTCAACCATGGCCTTTGTATAATGGTCATACTGTAGATGTGGAACACTAGACATCATACAGGCATGTGCACATCTTGTGTAGGCATAACATCAATCCACCACATAAGATGTGTTGAACATCTTGAGGGTGTTGCGACATGACAGCAGTCACCTGTACAGTTTCCACATCAGGCCACAGATACAGGACATTCCTGTTGCTGGTGTTGGACATAAATGTCATACTAGCTCCTTGTGTGTGTGTGTGTGTGTGTGTGTGTGTGTGTGTGTGTGTGTGTGTGTGTGTGTGTGTGTGTGTGGTACACAGATGTCATGTGGGACATGTCTGGCCATAGATGCCAGGCTGCAGCAATATGGTTGCAGATGTGCAGGAGTGTCATCCGTATACCCATCAGTGACCTGTGTCACAACTTCCACATCATGGTTTAGTGTGTATACACCTGAGTGACATAGATCACATTCCACAGCATATATGTATTGTATCTGAGCACAGTCATGGCTATGAAACCTGTCTGTAGCTCACACTGTATAGCACTAGAGATGCCTCATGATTCCCTGCAATGGCCATGCACATCAGCTAAATGTGCAGTATATTTGTAGGGCAGACAGACAGACAACACTGAATTGGTACACCATTGCCCCACTGTATATTTGACAGTACACCATAGTGTTAAACATGTATGCATGTCACTGCACACGTCAGCAGAGCACATGTCATACTACATGTGATTATCAAGGTCATATGCCACATTAGGCAGGTTTACTGTTAACCTGTGCTGGTCCACATGGTGTAACACAGGGATATATGCTAACTACTACTATGATTGTGTCATTTGCATATCATCTGCTATGACACATGAATGCTGTTGTATGCAACCCAGGGATGTATGATAACTACCACTATTATTGTCTGTGCTGCATGCCGTCTGCCGTATCACATGCATGTAGCATGCCTTCTGTCATATCACATGCGTGTGTGTCTGTGTGTGTGTGTGTGTGTGTGTCTATTATATAGATTGTAATGTACAGTTCTTGTCTGCTCTCACAGGTGATGTAGGTGCACTGCTCTCCTGTGGTACATCTGATGTTAGTGTCCCTACAGACTCTAGCAGTGATGATGAACGTATGATTGAGACACAGGCAGAGTTGTCAGGGGCTGAAACTGTGCCATTGGTTGCCATTCCATCTATATACAACTCATCCCCACACATAGATCCCATACCTGCACATACCCCATCACCAGTGGCCATAGAGAAAGGACACTTGGCTCATAGTAGCTTGGAACAGGAAAGTGTGGGGGCTATGGAAGGTGTGACTGCACACCGTGGTGTCAGCCAAACTACTGGTGGTGCCCTATGCAGGCATGTGGTCTGTGCTGCCCATAGGAGGACCTCTAGCCAACATGCTCCTGCACGACAGAGCGCAGCAGCTGGTGTCACCAGATGCATGTTTCAGGCTGTAATGGAGGCACAGGCACATGCTGAATGGCACAACAGAGAAGATCAGAGGCTGCAGAGGGCTGCTGTCCATTCTTTAAACAACAACATTCAGGCAATGGTAAATGCTCAACAGCAGAATGCTGATGCTTTGGATAGACAATTGGGTGACATGGTTGGAGTTCTTGACCGTGGCATGGCAATCCGCGAGCGTGAGCTCTCTGTGTTGGGCCATCTGGTAGGAGTGAGGCATTAGACACATGGACGTAGGCCTGCTACATCACCTGTATCAGGTCTACGTGTACGAGCTACCTCACATGCCCGCTCCCATAGTAGCGGTAGCAGCAGCAGTGCATCTGGTGCTGTGCTGTCCACACCATGACACAGCAGGCCACGTGCACATAGTCCGGGATGGTCCCAACAGGGACACAGTTCCAGTGGACAAGTGACATCAGACAGTACCCAATCTGCACCTCTGTCTGGTAGTGCTCATGCAACCCCTGGAAGGCACAGGTCACATGTCTGTGGCCGGACACCATGAACTGTAAAACCTCACCTGTACAGTCTGCAGCTGTCATTAATACCCCTGTGTAGGCCAGACACATGGGAGAACTGTGTGCATACATACACGCACACACTGGAAACATATGTAGGGCACCGCAACACACACATGCATAACATCCACACATGCCCAATTAGATCAAAGGCCCAAACCCACACACATGATGTCCTCCAATGGTGCAGCCTAGGTCTCTGGCAAACATTAACACCCTGTGCATATGATAATGCCTGTGCCACATCCCTGACATCCACACCATAGGTACAGGGACATGCTCATATGGTCTGATGCACAGGGTGAACAGACTAGGATGATACGTGTAGTTTACAAATGTTGAGGACTGTTGACAGGCAGCAGATATACCATGTAGTACAGGTGTACAATACAGTTAACAGTATTTGTCTTGTCTAACAACAGTAACTGCATGTTGGTCATGATGTTCTGCTGTCTTTCTTCAGATCTAATTGGACGTGCTGGTGGATGTCAGTGTTTGCAGTTAGTGTCCCATATGTCAATGTGGGCTACTCACAGGTATGTATGAATATACCAGCATACTCTGTGTAGCTGCCACATACCAGTGATAATGTCCCATGTTACAAACATGTCTACTGTTCCAAGATCATGATAGCTGTGTATTAAGCTACTGAGGCCACAGACGTGACATCCATAAAGAGTGACATCACAGGTAGAGTTACATGGAGTGGTGAGGTAAGAGAATGGTCTAGCTGATTACAAGGGTAGAGGCCAGTGGGAAGTGTGATGCCACATTAGGAATTAGTAATACACATTCCCATGACAGGATGGCAACACACAACTGCACCCACACACTCAGGTATTGACACACATGTATTCAGTGACACAGTACAACACCCACACACTCACGGCTTCACAGACACAGTAACACACACTCGCACACAATTGCTACTGGTGGTATGAGGACCCCTGCCTATGTGCAAATCATCATTACAGTACTGTGCACCTACATGACGCGCCACAGAGAATACACATGTACAGGTAATCAGTACAGCCTAAGATTGGGGACATCAACACGGATATTAGAATGCATCACCTAGATGGTGGAAGGGGTCTTATCAGTGCAGTATGGTAACATACATCCTCACCCTAGGGACCAGTCAGCCCTACATACACACACTGTGGAATTCAATAATTAATACACCTATGTCATGCACATACAGATAACTCACATGTGTGAGATACATGCCCCTGCCTATGTCCTGCTTTCTACATTGCAGTCTGTACAGATATGTACACTAGTGTATAGGAGAGTGAGTAACAATTGAGATGTATTCCCCACAATACGTGACATATATGGACACACACACAACCACACATGCCAGTACTGTGAATCTCAGACCTGCCTAGCTCATGTTATGTATGTCAGACATACAGCAGTATTGCACATGTTACAAACTGTACTGACACTTCCTGTGGCAACAGTGCTGATATATGCACTAGGGACATCATATCTATTAACAGTTGTCAAGTGATTTACCAAAGCTGTCACCCTGACCACTGTCTAAGTTGTGTGTTATGTCCTTCAATTAATGAAACCATTGCTTACCGGATACACAGGGTATTGTAGGACCACTTGTGACACACCTGTGAGCTGTCCACAGCAAACATCCATCTGCAAAGATGCCTCACCACTTAGTTATTTCCACACATCTGTCCATACCTGTGGTACATCTTTCTGTACATTCAGCATATCACCATATACTGTTGGCAATGTTGAGGCTGCATTGCAACTGCATGATGTACTAGGATGCATGCCACCTACATACATCAGCAACTGCACACACATGTTATCTGAATGCACAACACTATGTGTACAGGTGTGTAGGTCCTACAATCCTGACACTTGGTCATGTTTGTAGGCATTGCAATTGGTGGATATGTGTAATGACATACATGACACATGGAATGTTGTATGATATGATGGGTGACCAGTACAGAGGAGGTGTTACCTCTGTCAACATTGATATCACACCTTATGTACTGTTAACATTCAGCAGCCATGGACCTACATTCCATGTGCATGTGTGTAATGGGTGTAGCCACCTGTTTGCACAAAGGACTACAGCAGCTATGCTATTTACAGGTATGTTGTGTGTGTGGCATGTACGTACCCAGGGCAGGTACATGTATGTCATATCCATCCATGAGGGTGTGTACTGGTGTACAGCAACAGTCATCTGCTAATGGTGGAAAGTACCGAGGGCCCCTGGTATGTGTACAGCTGACCTGGTCACAGACAGTGGTATCATTGCATTGCATAACACATGATGCAACTGTGTCAGTACACGTGTACACTCTACAGTTGATGTAGAGCTTAGTACAGTACACAGGTCAAGGGTCACATGGTGGTGTACTCTTCTATATCATACAACATGTATGGTTGCGTGTTGGTGGTCCGAAGGCATGGTGGTGTCTGAAGTTTACATCCTAGAATGCATCATGTGATACTTTGTCCTGCACATGGCTCATCTGTGATGCCTTTCATGGTTCATGGAGGGACTGATCAGTACATGTTAGTGGCCTTTATGTATGTGGGTACACCACCTGGAGCTGTCCGTACCTGTGTTATGGCCCACATGTCTGGTTCTGAGTTATATGGTGGTAGTGCTAGGTTCTGAGTTATATGGTGGTAGTGCTATTGTGCACTACAGAGCCATCAGCCAGGTGTTCCTCACTGCACAGATGTCAGTACTACGCATTGCTGGATCTACAGTGACCAGCTGTGAATATGGATGCTACACATCTAGCACTGGTTAGCATAAGAAAACAATGAAGTTGTCCTATAGGTGTATGGGAGTTAACCTGTGTTTAGGAAATTTGACTTGGAATGGAACTATGTGGATGGATGTGACTTGGGTAATATCCGCACTCCCTTGTATCATGGATGCATGTGATATGTGACAAAGGCCTACCTAATGTCAGCCATATCATCCCAGAATGACAGCTGATGTTGTGTAAAAGACTGGTGCCAAATATATGTAGAGCAGAGTTCCTGCTAACAATGACAACTAGTAACACCAGATCCTGTTACAATGTGTTCTTTACATCTACCTGTAATAGCATGGCCACTGTGGCCCTCCGTGTTTAGCATCAGAGTGCATCCCAGTCAGCCCTGTGCTACTAGGAGTATGAGCATGCCCAGTATATCCATGTGTAGATGGACACATAGTAGTGCATTCCGACCTGCCCTGTGCAACTAAGTGTGTGAGCATGCCCCCTGTGCTACTAAGTGTATGAGCATGCCCAGTATATCCTTGTGTAGATGGACACATAGTGCATTCCGAACAGCCCTGTGCTACTAAGTGTGTGAGCATGTCCAGTGACACCTTGTGTTGGTTATGTGTTTGGGCATGGCCATTGTAACCCTGTATAGTGGTAGTTGTCATCCATTCCTTAGATGGGCATACCCCAGGTCAGGATAGATTCCTACTTTAAACACACAGGTTCACAGGTATGTACATATTAACTGCCAGCATCCCTGTTGATGTCCGCATTCCCAGATGGTCATAATGACAGCCTTGACATGTGTAGTCTGTGTGGCACGATTCGTAAGTATGTAGTATTGTAATAGTAATCTGTAAATAGGCAGGTGTTCCGTACCCGCCACTGGCACGTGTGTGTGTGTGTGTGTGAGTGTGTGTGTCTGTCCCCATTTGCCAGTGGACTCTAAATTGCTTTTAGGCTGCCCACACTCCACACATTTCTTATACCCACCGTTAGCAAGGCCGATGATGTCACCCATCTACAAATACACCTCTGGGAGTACTGTGCCCCAGTAATCTTGACAGCGTGTTCTGTAACTGCATAATGCTGTAATGTAATAAATTAGCTAGGTCGGTGTTCTAGTCCCACACTTGCCATGTGTGTGTGTGTGTGTGTGTGTGTCCGTTTGCCTGAGGACTGAGTAATGCTTGTATACTGCTCAAACCCCATACATTTCGTATACCCACCGTTAGCAAGGCTGATGATGTCACCCATCTACAAATACACCTCTGGGAGTGCTGTGTCCCAGTAATCTCGATAGCGCATTCTGTAACTGCGTGTAGTATAATAAAGTAGTTAGGTCAGTGTTCTAGTCCCACACTTGCCATGTGTGTGTGTCCCCATTTGCCTGAGGACTGAGTAATGCTTTTATACTGCTCACACTCCATACATTTCTTATACTCACCATTATCATAGCCGATGACGTCACCCATCTACAAATACACCTCTGGGAGTGCTGTGTCCCATTAATCTCAGTAGCGCATTTTGTAACTGCATAATGCTGTAGTGTAGTAAAGTAGTTAGGTCGGTGTTCTAGTCCCACACTTGCAGTGTGTGTCCCCATTTGCCTGAGGACTAAGTAATGCTTTTATACTGCTCACACTCCATACATTTCTTATACCCACCATTTTCATAGCTGATGATGTCACCCATCTACAAATACACCTCTGGGAGTGCTGTGTTCCAATAATCTCAGTAGCGCATTCCATAACTGCATAATGCTGTAGTGTAGTAAAGTAGTTAGGTCAGTGTTCTAATCCCAGACATGCCAACTGTGTGTGTGTGTCTGCCTGCATGAGACAAGTACAGTGCTTTGTAGTATTTGCTGTAGCGCGTGCCCTAAACACATGTTGCTGGAGTGTGATACAGTAGGGGATTGTATACAAGACATGGCAAGTGTGTATTTGTCTGTCAGAGCCAGTGTAGAGGTGGCCATGATTGTCTTACCATTGGACGTGTTTGGGAGCGGGTTTTGTAGTTTTCCTATATAGTATCCATCTTATGACACATTGACCACCTCACAAGGAGTACAGCTGTCAGTCAGGCACAGCACTGTGTTGGCAAGCCATGCCCATGCATCTTGCAAAAGGGCTGGTGAACTAAGTATGCAGCCCTACTAGTACCCAGTATATGTCCCGCACCCATGTGCCATGTACATACAACCTTGCCTAGGATATCCCACTATGTTGCTAGTAACATGCACATTGAGGACAGATAGTAGGTATGGTGTGACTGCAGTGGCATGTAGAGGACATGGCACCCTGTATAGCGGTACAATAGACACATATATGCGGACATTGTGCCTTCACTATGTTCCACACTGAATGGCTGCAACATATGTGGTGCCATCATATGTGATCCCCTAAGGCCAGACATTGCTGTACACATGTGCTCTGTATGGACCCATGCCACTGACACCACAGAATACCTGTCCATTTTATCCATGCAGGTGCAGGGCCGACCTGCTCACTATAAGCAGGTTTCGCCACATCAGGCCAGTATTGGCATATTTGGGTATAACAGGATGTGTACACTACATGTGTCTGCCAAACCAGGTACACCTGTACATGTCACTGTACAGTATTGTGGGACATGCACATCCCAGGCAATGTCCATGTGAAGGACTATCAAACACAGACATGGCATGCATTGCAAAGCTATGGCCCTACACATTGGTAACCAGGATGTCAGGCCAGATAATGCAGTACCCATCTGTGTGGGACATTGCAGACACTGCACCCCTACACTCCACACCATTGTCGGGTGATGCGATGGCAAGGATTACCCCTCACCCAGCCTAGTACAGCCATTTTGCACAGTCAAACACTATACACCCATGGAGCAATGCATACCTGCATGACAGTACTGGCACCCTGTGCCTGTGTGTGGTTTGTGATGCCCCCAACCACAGTCACTCCCAGTATAAACCTCATTGGCATACCAACAGTTGTCAAGCACTTTCACATGCCCTAGCCCATAAAACCTCTAGATATCCCATGTGGTGCATGTGGACCTGTGCATTACTGCGGTGTGGCAAACTAAGTAGTTACATTGTGTATTTGCCACCCTGGCAAATGTGTCAATGCATGTCCATTAGAGTGTGGTTGTGGTGACAATGGCATCCATTCACATGGACTGACATGTGTGCCACACCTAATGCATGTTTACTATATCTGTTGCAGATGGCACTCACTCACCTACACACATGTTCTTACAGCACAGCAACATGTTGCCTCTATGGCACATGTAGAAACGTCATGCACATGTAATAGTAATGAGTAGTCAGAGGTTTGCCCATGTACTATTCGGCGTGTGGCAGATGATGCTTATGGTTAAGTCTCCATGCCCTTCCCTGGTGTACATTGCCTGTCCCACACACACACTATCTGGTGGATGTGAAGGTGTGCATGGGCACAGCAGCAGCATGTGTATTGTAACAGATGGAAATGGTCAGGTGATGGCCTCTGCACCTATTGCAGTCCTCCTCTAGCTGATTGTATGTGGTGCAGCTGTGATGATGTTCTCATAGCCATACGCATGATAAACACAGTACACTATCTAGGGAACCATGTTATTATCTGGCCATGACAGTTGCTGTGAGTGGTACCTGGATGTGGTGTTCAGACATGGCATTGCAGATGATATCTGGATGTACTTCAATCATTTTCTACAGTGGGAAATAGCCTAATGACAGGAGGGTGATGTGCCACACAACTACAGCATGTAAGTGTAGCTCTTCTGCATTGAGACTACTGCCTGTTTAACATGTGTGTGGTAATGGCTATTCTGCATGTTATAATACAGACATGACAGTACTCTGTTCATGAGGGAACCCCATCTGTAGGGCCATCTGTGAGCAGGTCAGTATGTGCAACAATTTGTTTCCTGTGTTACACACTGAACACACTTCTGTGCACAGCAGAAGCATGGTGTGAGGATTGCAGAAAGTACATGATGATAGGGATGTGGTACTGCCATCACATCCCTGACTGGACATATGTCACATGAGACAGTGGTATGACTGACAGTGTGTGGGATTCCCAGTGACAAGCCAATGATGGGCAACTGTTCATAGCTGTGGTCACACATCTACTACACATTGTACAGATGGCATGCGGTATATATGCAGGTGTTGTGCTCCATCTGCAAATGTATACCATCTGTTGTGTTGGGTTGCTGGTGATATCTATGCATACTGTCATAGGTACTCCTGTATGCTGTTGTCTATGACTAAGCCATATGTGGGATTAAAATGCAACACCATAGGCTGAATGGGTTTGTAAGTCCCGGCAGATCCTCCTGTCCCACTTCAGCTGACCATGGCACTGGGCACTAGCACATCTGGGGCCCAGACATTAACATCAACCTCTGTTGGCTCTGCACCACCTTCTGGTGGTACCACCACTGAGGATGGAGCATGTCCCCCTTGGGAGCGGGACCAGACAGGTACATATCTGCTGTCATGCAGTCCCGGATGTGTTGCGTTGGTGGCTCCCTAAGGGGTTACGAAGCCAGACACACCAATTCAAGGGTGGAGTGTCACATTTACAGGGTGATGCTGCCCCTCCTGGACAGCCCACAGCACTGCCCCCTTTGCAGCTGTGTAGGTGCAGTGGCAGTTGCCCATGGCTGGGGACGTCCGTTCCACTGTTCCCATAGGTTTTTGAATGCCAAAGACCCATCCCCATCCAGGGTGTATCCTCTCCACATGTGTCATATACCAACCCTGTATGCTGCCATTTCTGTGCTCCTACCTATCCTCCACGGCCATACCTACACTCCTTCCCCAACATCTGACCCTCACCTATGGACACATAAGGCTATTCATCTCCTACGACACCATCTGCCCTATACATAGCTGTCCATTACACACACGTGCCCACTGGACACATGAAAACCTTGTAATATGCATCACAACATACTACTGTTATCCTCATCACTGTCCCTCAGGCGCACGGTCCTGGTATGCACATCACTCCTACATGATCCAGTTACAAGTGAGGAGGATGACCCCATTGTACACAAAACACTACCGGTCCCTCTATGGTTACCCTATTTACCTTTATCATGATGATGATGTTGCACACAGCACACTGCAGGAGTACTGTTCACACATAATGATTGGACAGGTACTGTTGTGTTAATGTGCATTACATGCACAGAGTGATGTATACGGCCAATGTACAACTATTTGCATGTATGACTGACACATGTCTGTCTGAGGGAGTCTTGTGATCACATAGAGCAACACCACTACATAATACAGGTGTAGCTGGTGTTTCCTGTTTCATTCATTTGTAATGCTTAGTTGCCACATGGTATGTCCCTGACACATCTCTATATGTGTATGTACCTATATGCTGGACATAAACACGCACATGTACATCTACATGATGGGATACATTCCAATACTGTTGAATGACTGCGCTGTATGATATCCTCTGGTTACAGCCTCTTATGGTCGATTAGCCTCTTCATTGCTTAACCAATGCAATACTCGCATACCGGTAGCCAAACACACTTACACCCTGAAAAAAACAAAAAAAAAAAACAAAACAAAAAAAAATATTCTCTTTTCCCGCCTTTGCTGAACTAGATTAGTCCAGATTTTAGGTTTTGCTGAATTCCGGACTGTGGTATATTTTCCTGTGTTGCCCATATCCTTACTTGGATAGGAGGAAGCTTGTCTGTTCACCAGTGAGAGTGGGGAGCTTTGAGCAGCCTATCTGTCCCTGGAGGAGTGGTCTCAACCCTGAAACAAGTAGCTTATTGCCATTTTGGGTCAATTCCTATCTCTTTCAGTTTCCCTGCTTTAAAACCCACATTTGCGTGGCTTTGCATGATTTTGAGCATAGCGCAGCATCAGGCAGCGCCGCTTAAACGGGTTTAAAGTATTCCCGGCTCCACAAAGTCTGCTCTTCACTTTTTCCCTTAGAACTGTTCTAAATCTCAAAGTAAGCACTCTATTTTCATTCTAAAGCCCTGCAGTTGCTCATATAAGTAATCTTATAAGTAAGCACTAATAAACTAAAGCACTACACCCTCTTATACTCCCTTTAAGTACTTGGCTCCCTATCGGTCCTTTTTGATCAGTCAAAAAGTAGTTCCTTATACTATTCTGACATGTCCAAAAGTCAGTTTCGGGTTTACTCTCCAGTCCAGCTGGTGAATCTGGGAATCTTGAGGCAATGTTACAACTGCCTTATGTACACAGAATACCCTCTCCTCCTCCCTACAAGCTCAAATATATGTGAGAGATGCAACTATATAACCAAACTGGAGGCTGAGCTCTCTCAACCCAGTACTGGCACAGTCAGTCAGGAGGAGAATGTAACCACACACACCACAAATCCAGTCTCACACAGACCTATCACAACAGCAAACCAAACACATAAACACACAAAAACATACTCAGAGGCTCTAAATAAAAATCTGCCAAAGCAGCAGAGACCTCCAAAGCAGACATCCAAGCAATCACTACCCCACAACAATACCCACGTATAACATAGTTCACAAAGTCAGGTGGCCACACAGTCACAGCCCTTAAGGCTAAACAACACACCTAATACACTTGTAATAGGTGACTCTATTGTCAGACACACTGACGTCCCACTCACCAGGCTGAACAAGGAGAAGGTCACTGTAAGCTGCCTGTCAGGTGCCAGGATATGCCACATAACACAAGCACTCAGGTCACTCCAAAGCAAGTACAAACATGACTCCGCCATTGTCCATGCTGGTGTAAATGACCTGAGATGTACCTCCCTGGACTACATGAAAAGAGACATAGAGGAGCTCTCTGATCATGTAGCCCAGTACGGTATGACCCTGACCTTGAGTAGCATCTTACCTTCACCAAGAATTATGCCACAGTATAAAGACAAAATGATCAATTTTAACAATTGGCTAAAGTATTGGTGTCATTCAAAGGGGATCCAGTGTCTGTCAGCCTGGGATGACATGCCCGACAAGCCACATTGCTTCACTAGGGACAGCTTACACCTGTCATCCCTGGGCTTTTGAATACTGGCTAAGGCTCTTGCCACCCCTATAGTGCCTTTTTTAGGCAAGGCTCAAAAGATAAACCCACCTCCATAGACAACACAAGGAAAACGAAACTAAGGAAATGCTGCTCAATGCCAGAAGTCTAAACCTCAAGATGCACACACTCAAGGCTCTCCTCAGTATGTAGAATATCGATATCTGTGCAGTAACAGAAACCTGGTTCAAGGCTCCCGAGAGCACCTCAGCACTTCCAGGTAATACCTCATACCATGCTTTTCGGCCCCAAAACTCAGACCGAATCACAAAAGGAGGAGGAGTATCCATATTCATCAAAGATACCCACACCTCCAGGTTAGTGGCACTGCACGAATCATCGGAGACCATCTATGTGCAACTAACAGTGGGCAAAACTGCCTTTCAGTTTGTAGCCTACTACAGACCACCCTCCCAAACTCAGGAACCTCACTTGGCTTTCCTGAGAACACTGGAGTATATGAAGGTCTCTCCAAATACTATTATATTGGGTGACTTCAACTACCCAAACATATACTGGGAGCACTACTCAAGCCCCAACACCCTAGCCCAATGGTTCCTAAAATTTATAAACTCAAATGCTATGGAACAACTGGTCACCACTCCCACAAGAGGGGAAAACATATTGGACCTGATCATCACCAACATGGGGTCTCTATGTTCCATACCAGAGGTATACCCCTCATTGGTAAGATCTGACCATAAATTAATCTCACTGGACATCCATATACCATTCCCACCCCCAGCCAAGGAAACCACGGTGAAGAACTTCTCAAAAGCAAACTTCACACTTCTCAAAACCGAGGTGAAATCCTTCAAAGCCCCCGGGCCAGTGGAAAATATGGCCCAAACCACAGAATCCTTTACAAACACATTCTATGGACACCTACAGGAATGCATGGATCGTGTTATCCCAAATACAACCAAGACTCACTCCTACAAAGGCAGGAGACCTGTCTGGTGGACCCCAGCCATAAATAAGCTATACAACAGAAGGAGGAAGCTACTACATGATAGAGCAAAATCCCAAAAAGGGAAGGCATCTCTGATCAGTACTAGCAAGAAACTACGATACCTCATAAAATCATCTAAGGCCAGCTTCAAAAGAAAAATTGCACAAGATGCTAAAGATAATCACAAGGCCTTCTTTAGTTATGTCAGGAACCTGGGTGGCAACTCCCGGATATGCTCTGAGTTAGTGCAAAATGACAAAAAATACACTGAACCCACAGACATTGCCAAGATCCTGGCAGACAGGTTCAGTGCAAACTCCCCCCTTCCCCCCCAAAAGAGCAAATGTCTATCCCAACAGAGTGTAGCCTCCCTGACATCACAGATGCACAGGTGAGAGTTGCCCTCTCCAAAGCAAAAAACACAGCATCAATGGGACCGGACAGTGTCCCAGGCTGCATCTTACATGAGCTCCAAGAAGAACTGAACCCTCACATAAAGTCACTGTTCAGTCTCAGCCTTACTACAGGATATGTACCCAAGGAATGGTGTACAGCAACATTGGTCCCACTCCACAAAGGTGGTGCCACAACGGACCCCAGAAACTATCGCCTTATAAGCCTGACTAGCCTGGTCTGCAAAGCTATGGAGCATATCATCATGGAACTCATAAACAAAGACATTGGGAACCTCCAAACACTATAGCCTACCCAATTCGACTTTGTTAAGGGCAGATCTTGCCTATTGAACCTGGTCAACTTCTTTGAAACAGTCACCAAGGCTATAGAAGAAGGGAAGGTAGTCCACACAGCCTACCTGGACCTCGCAAAAGCCTTCGACACAATACCCCACTCGGGCATCATAAATAAGTTCACCAGCTTAAATATCAACCCCTATGTCACAAGATGTGTTGCAAACTGGCTCAGGGATAGAACCCACATGGTCAGAATTGCAGGTGCCATGTCAGACTCTAAACCAGTTACAAGTGGCATCCCACAAGGCTCAGTCCTGGGACCTCTCTTGTTCGGTATATATTTCTCTGAGGTACAGGCTAACACAGGAGGACTATGGCTGACCAAGTTCGCAGATGACTGCAAATTGGGTGCCATAATCGACTCGCCGACTGACACAAGCATCCTCCAAAAGGGTCTCACAGAGATGGATAACTGGTGCCAGAGCGATGGCCTAAAGCTAAATACCAAAAAGTGCATAGTCATCCCCTTTGGGTAAAACAAAGTGCCCACAAACTACCACATAGGTGGAAAACCATTAAGTACGGAAGAAGTAATTAGGGATTTGGGGACCCAAGTAGATAGCAATCTCTCCTTTGACAATCACATTGCCAAAGTGGTTAGAAAGACCTTCTATACAGCCCACCTTATCACGAAATGGTTCACATCTAGATCAAGAGAGGTCATTGTGCCCCTCTACTCATCACTCATCAGGCCCATAATTGAATACAATACCCCATTTGGGAAGTACCTTACCTGACACCTGCAGCAACTGGAAAGACCCCAAAAGTACCTCAGCAAGAGGATCAAGGGACTCAAACAGATGCCCTACACAATTAGGCTAAAGAAACTCCAGCTTTACTCAGTTGCTTACTGCCTACTCAGAGGTGATCTGTGCCTGACGTATAAAGCCATGTCCAAACCAGAATTAATGGACATGCTCCACCTCAGGAAATCCAAATCCCTTAGGGCTACACACTCCAGGGACTTAAACCTCAGCACAGAAATAAATAGGACATGCTGGAGGGACAGATTCATATCCCAGAGGCTCCCCTCACTCTGGAACAAAATCCCAATCCATGTTAGGTAGAGCCCCTCAATGACACTCTTCAAGAGAAATCTTGACGAGTGGATGGGAGATCGTAGGTTTACCCCTGAGATCACTTCTGTGTCCCTACTAGACAGAGGCACAGTAAACTAACCTTAAAAGGGCTATCTTCTGTGACCTACTATACAGAGGCACAGTCAACTAATCTAAAAGGGTGGCGAAAGCCAAACACACTCTGGCTAGGCTTATAAATGCCCTAGGGCAGATAGCCTAGTGTCAACCTATGAACCTATGATCCTGCACTTGCTAATGCACCAGCAATGGTGCTTGCATCTGTCACTGACACCCCTGGGTGTGAGCGAGGAACACAATATTACCTTGTGTTGCCTATTACATCGGACTACATGATTACAGTATCAGGATTGGCCGCCCATTAGGCGATGGCATCATGTTCGACTGTACGGAATCAGCGGCCTGTCTGGTGAATCATTCATATTCATGTGTTCCTCTTAGGCATACCTTGTGATGCCTATCACATCGGACTACATGACTACAGTCATAGCCGGCCTTAGGCATAGGCCAACTAAGCAGCCGCCTAGGGCGCTGCTACAGTAGGGGCACTTTACCAGTATTTATTTGGTGTAGTTAGACCAGGATGGGGGTACTGGGTGGTGTGGTGGGGTTGCTGTTGTGCCCTCTGCCTAGGGCACCAGTTGACCTAAGGCCCCACCTGACTACAGTTTTGGGAATTGCTGCCCATTAGGTGACCGCATGGCATTCGACTGTATGGTATCAACAGCCTGTCTGGTGAATCATTCATAATTGTGTGTTCCTCTTACAGTCTGCTCCCACCTTGTAATGCCTATCACATCGGACTACATGACTACAGTATTGGGAATGGCTGCCCATTAGGTGACGGCATGGCGTTCGACTGTACGGAATCAGCAGCCTGCCCAGTGAATTAATCATATTTGTGTGTTCCGCATACACTCTGCTCCTGTCTGGCTGATACATGGGAACCGAGACCCTGCATTACAACCAAGTAGTTGGGTTGTGGTAGCCACATCCGTCGGACAGGTCACGCTACCGCATACCTATTATAGGTTTGCCAGCTTCTCAAATGGCCAAGGTAGGACTTTAGGGTTACCACCTGTCCCACTTTGCATGGGACGCTGTGAAAATAATCAAGACATAGCACATGTCCAGATTACAGGACATTATTATATTCTACATTTCATTAATAATTGCATACAACAGTTATTTTATATATGACACATCTATATATTATGTGAAGTAGCATAAGCAATTCAAATGCAACTAGATTAAGCTTTTATTTGTGCAAATAAGTACAATCCTGTACTATACATGGCTGTAGGTATGTTTAGTCCTGGAATGTCTGCCATTTCTACAGAACATGTCCCACTCTGGCCATTTGGAAAGGTGGCAACCCTATAGGACATGTATGTAGAGACATCAGACTTTGCAGGGCAACAAACCCACAGCCAGTAGAAAAAGGAGTACTTCACTGTTTTGCCTAAATAAAAGGTTACTCTTGTAGCATTATAGTTGCTTATACTGTTACCTAGAACATTTAGGTGTTTCAGAGGAACATAATTGCTTTATGCCACTACTACAGACAATATAGGTAGTCTTTTCCCTAAATCATAGGACATTTGCCTTAATTACAGTTATTATGCAGGACACAACTGCCCAAAGGGGCCTGTCCCTCGCAAAGATGGACAGGTGGTAACCCCAAACTTATTATTCTATCAACTTTCTAAGGTAGTCGGTGGAACATGCACTCTCTCTCACTAGCAAACCTCTCATGCAAATGGGGAAGAATCAACACTGAATCAGGGACACTACATAACGACCTCAGGGACACATTTAGAAGGTTGGTGCTATTAACCTGACACATTGATGGACACAGAGCACATATGTATTCATACACATTGTCTGAGGTACATGCTGTTTATGAGTCTTAAATGTTGTCATTATTTATTACATGTATTCCACCACCTTTCCTCCTAATATCACTAGTTCTAGGAGTGTTTAGTTGGGAGTGTGTTAGATTCTGATTCATAATGACAGACGTCCCTAGTAATCAGGGACAGTTCAATGATATGGTCCCTATGTGTTCCCCCAATGGTTTACAGACTGTCCAGTAGATGTGCTCTTACAGTTTGGGATGTATGGGCATCTGCTATACCTACTTCGGAATATTACTTACACCCACGGGGCGGTCCTAATACGTGTCTGCCAGCCAACACCTGCATGCCTAGTGCCATAATCGCATACCCATAGTTCCCCCACCTTCCACTACTCTACAGCACTCACCCTTACTGTGGGCACAGGTGGACGCAGGTGGGATATGAACACACCCCTACACACTGCCCACTCTCCCCATGTCGGGACACATGTCATACTTTGAGTCAACCCATGTGTTATCAGGCTTGCACAACCTACTGTTCCGTGTACATCTACATCATGGTCTTAATTGTGTTCCCCCATTGGTTGGAAGTACCAAATGTTTAGTGTCCCGCAAAGGACGTCGCTGTCCATGTTTAAAGTGTAGACCTTGTAGATCTGTCCCACTGGTAGTTTCCTGCCAGTGGTCTGGGAAGCAGTGTTGTATTTACCTTTATTGCGTGTCTGTATGTCTCACCGGCCTAGCTGGGAGGGGGTTGGGAGGTAGACATTTGTAGAGTGGACCCCCCACCGACATATGCCCAGTCTAAACATGTTACCCGTAACTGCTGTAACATAACCTAGGTATATACATGTGTATATTTACTGTAACATATATATATCTATTTACATTAATATATACATACATATTGCCTATGTATTCATACATGTATATTCATATCTTGCTGTTTTATATATATATATATATATATATATACATATATATATATATATATATATATATAGATATATATATATATATATATATATATACATATATACATTTGTATGAGCATGTATGTGTGTGTGTGCGTGTATATATATATATATATATATATATATATATATATATATATATATATATAAATAAAATACGATTATATATATGTACATCAGTGTGTCAATACATTCCCCACTCATACACACTTACACATGCGTAATGGTGTTTATACGCTTCACCAGCATGCTAGTGTCTTATTCATTATAACACGACACACTCCAGTTATCTTGTAATCGGTATGTGGCACATTATACAGTGAACAGATGTTGCTATATGTTCATGTACAGATTACCAATGGTAATTGGAATGTGATAGTGTGATTCGACCCGTCCCTCTTCTGCACAGTTTATTATTCCATCTACTGTCGATGTTTGTATGGGCACATTCGTATTACTTATGTCAACAAATGGAATACATGTGTTACAGTATTTGTACTTCAACATATATTGTTGTCTGCATGTGAGTATGCATACATACCTATTATGACCTAGCTGACCTCCACTGGGCGGTCCATTAGAACCGGTCCATCCAACCCTGGCACGCCTGGATCCATAATTGCATACCCATAGTTCCTCCACCCCACCCGTGTTAAATTTACACGTATAACATCCATTATCCACTTGTTATCGCAGCCATAACACACCTTTACACATCTCCCTCTCCAGAGCTTTTGGGGCCCTACACACATTCTGTCCCACCTTGTGTATTCACAGGGTCTCCCGCCATGTATATTTGCACATACGTGCCTTTTCTGGGGTTATGGAATACGGCCATTTGCGCTTTCCAATTTTTGGAGGTCCCAGCCTGGGACTACATTCCGTCTGTGTGTAAAGTAGACCTAGCATTTCAACAATGTTACTCCCACTGGTAAAACCCTGCCTGTGGTGTGAGTAGCGGTGCTCTGCTCACTCCTGGGCAGCTATTTGTGACATACGCTGAAAGCACTTTATAATATCAACATAGCTCTTGATTCCCTTTACATCCCTTGTGTATGCTTTACTGTTACAACTTCCATTCTTAATATATATATATATATATATATATATATATATATATATATATATACATGTGTGTGTGTGTATATATATATCTATATATATATATATATATATATATATATGTGTGTGTGTGTGTGTGTGTATATATATATATATGTGTGTGTGTGTGTGTATATATATATTTATATATATATATATATATATATATATATATATATATATATATATATAGATATAGATGTGTATATATATTACATCTGTGCATACAAACATACATTTCCTATGCTGGGAGCTACTTACACCCATGCAGGCGCACTTGCCTATGCCCATATGTAGATATGTTGAATGAACATGGTCGCAATATATATATATATATATATATATATATATATATATATATATATATATATATATATATATATATATCGGTCTGTACATACACATGCATGTACACCTACATGCTCATTTACATTTCCCATACCAGCAACACTTACCATCGCGCATACACACTTGTATACCCGCTTACGTCTCGGGTTGCCACCTTTTCATATGGCCAAAGCGGGGCATTTTCAGGACACACATCAGATTTTACAGGCCGACACATACCCACTTTCAGTACAAAGGTTAGAACTTTACTTATTTGCCTAAATGAAAGCTTATTCTTGTAGCGGTTTAGTTGCTTAATCTGTTTTTTGTAACTTTAAGTATTTTACATAAATAACTGTTTTATGCAACTGTTACATGAAATATGGGACATATTTCCTACAATCACAGGACATTTGCCATTGTATTATATTTGGTCTGGACACAACTGCCCAAAAAGGGACTGTCCCTCGCAAGGTGGGGAAGGTGGTAACCCTACTTATGTCTGCTTTAAAGCACCTTAAGCACCCTATATCCAACTGCCATTATGCGAATGTGTAAGGTATATATTCCTGATAATTCACGGGGGGAGACATGCATCACGGTCAGGTGTTTAAACCCAGGTCGTATGTTCTGCAGGACCGGCTGGAGGCTGAGCAGTCTTGTGGACAACTACTGCTCATACAACTTGTGTACAGATGTATACAGGACTGGACATCGTGTCGTGACACCAACTCTAATGTTTAGAACAGATACATATCCCATGAGGGATATCCAAAAATTGTGGGGAATGATGACCTTCTTTGCTTGATGGCTGTAAGGTAGGGTTATACATGCTAGGGATACATAGTTTGCAATCCTGAGACTGCCTGGCATGAGACTGCCTACTAGATATGTGTAGGGGTCACTATGTGCAGATATGGCCGCGCCTATCTAGCAGCCCGAGTATGGCTGGTTTTGATTGATGTTCAGGAATGGGGGGGTGTGCTGTGAAGGGGATGATGGGTATTCAATTATGTATACAGGTGTGTTGGGGTTGGATGGCACAGTTCAGGCCAGACCATTATGTCGGTATGTGCCGGTATTGTTTCTGTACATGTGTATTGCACATTTTAATGTTCACATGTTTGTGGGATTGTATTACAGATGTGTATATTTGTTCTTTGGTTAGCTTCCTGATTCAGCCAATGCTTCATCCTAGACCTCCAGTTCACCTATTGTGCACCCAGCCCAGTCTCCCTTGGCGAATTATTACATTAACCATCACCCACCACCCCCATATTCCACAGACAGCATTCATCCCTTATCTAGTTGATGGCCCATGGCACAGTCAACACAACACATTGTGTACACTACATATCTCTGGGATCAATATGTTGTGAGGTCTACACTAACATTTCAGATCATCCACATGCTGTACTTCATGCACATAAGTACACGCATATACTTATCTTTCATGACATGGTAGGTAGACCCGGGTAATACCCGTTCATCTATGGGCCGTCCTGACAAGGACAACTTGGACCATGAATGGGTGGATATTGGGCGAATGCTCTGACCATTGGTAGGGTTGCCACCATTTCATATCACCTGGATGCGACATTTTCATAGCACACATCTGAGTTTACAGGCCAACACATACCCAGGGTCATTACAAAGGATAGTACTAAGCTTTTATTGTTGTAGCGGTGTAGTTGCTTATTCTGTTTTGTTTACTTGCTTATTCTGTTTCTTGTAACATATAGGTATTTTATATATGGACATACGTCCTTTATGGGACTATTATATAACATATGGGACATAATTATGTCCTACTAGCGAAGGACATTTCACATTTATTATGGTTTTGGTATGGACACACCTGTCTAGAGGGGGACTGTCCCTCACAATGTAGGACAGGTGGTAACCCAAACAACTGGGATAGGCTTGGCAATTGGTGGCGCGCTAACATGATGTGTTTCATTTCCACTTGGTATAACTAGCGACACTACAATGGAATACGGGCATGGGGTTTTAAATATCTTTGTTCGAGGGATGGGGACTCAATATTCAGCTACATGCCTTTGTGTTTACTTCCTATTGTGGTGATTGCAATGATGTCTTATATACTTTGCCTACATTTCAGTATCCACGGACACTGGCAGGAGTTATTACTATTAGAGGCAGGCTGTACTAGTTAGCATTTTAGGTTGCGCGTATGCAGCCAACATGTTCACGCCTCCGTGCAGCACTTGGACATGCCCCCTGCAGTCGTACACATTTCCTATGCATGTGGCCATTATGGCAGCACGCCTTCATTAATATGCATGTGGTGCTGCAGTGCCATCTCTACGCCACACGGTCAGCGCAAGGCTAATGCCGTCCTTGTACCGAGCTTCATGAATCCTGGGGTATATCTTACTTAGATATACTTTCAGAGAAAGATAATTTGAATAACAGGTACAACTCCCATATATTTAGAAAAAGCATGTATTCTAATTCATTTCTACATTGCACTAGTGCACTCCCCCCAAAAAGAGCAGTGATAAAGGGACAACTGGTGAGAACAGCATGTATGATCACCTTAGACTCCCACTTTAAAGAAGAATGCAATAAAGTTAGGAGCATGGTCACAAAAAGAGGGTACCCATAGACCTTATTGCAAGATCTGATACAGGAAGTACAGAATAAAAGAAGAACTGGGCACTTTAACCAGTCCTTAACACTAACAATATGGTGGATTTGGTAGTATTTAGCCTACAGTACATGCAAGAGCATTAACACAACTGAATAAGTTCTGTAATTTTATTACTACATTTAACAGCAATTGGATGGCACTTTTGATTTTGAATAAAAACAGGTACAAGTAAAGGACAAGGTAAGGGAAAACCGATCATTGTTTACCATAAAGGAACTAATTTTAAAAATATGTTTGAGTGCATAAATGGTAATGAAGCTTGAAAGTCATCCCTGATATGAAGAAATGTAAAGAACTGCAATTTTTGCAAATACATCAAAATGGGGGATTATTTCACTATACTTGATAATAAATTCCATTTGGAAGGGAGATATAAATGTGACATTACAGGAGTAGTTTACATTGTTTTATGTCAACTTTGCTTGTGTTTTTATATAGGAAAGAGAATGAAAACTAAGAGAACATATATATGAACACTAATATGACATTAAGAGAAAGAAAATAACCAATGCACTTTTTAAACACATCCAGGTGTAACCTGAGCATTATTTTAAATTCATGATAGTAGAAAATGTTATCAGAAATGTGAGGGGGGACCATGGGCCCTTATGCTGGAGAAGAGGGACTTATACTGGCAGACTTTGTTGAATGCCTGCAACTGGCCAGCACTGAATGATCATTCCTCTATTAGCTGTGTCTTGAAACTGAAAGCATTATTGAGATGAATATGACAACAATATTTCTTCTTACTAGTAATTTATTAAGTGCCTGCAGTTCAATTTTTTTAATTATCTAGTATAAATTTAAATTAAATTATTATGAGTATTCATAATATTTTGTCAGTTTTACTTAGATTTGTATAAATCAATCCAGTATATGTTTGAGCTTTTAGAGCTTGTCACTTTAAATAAGATTTTATGATGTCATTATGTTGTATGTCATGTGATTTAAGTTAAAGGGATATTTAAACTGTTGATTTTAGCTGCTTTTTATCTGATGAAGCCCTTTAATTATGTGAATGAATGCACCCATCATATTAAACTTTAAATAAATGACAGTGGACTTACAGCCTGCTTTCTTTGAGGCCATAGCTGTTTGATGTGTTTCTGCAGTTTGTTTTTTTTACTTTTTAGTGTTTACTAGTTTACTAGTTTGTGCTCAGTACATGGTATGGCTGCTGAAGGAATGGTTGTTTCACCTCCATTATTTTCACAACCGGATTTAACAGAATTGCAAAGAACTGTTGGCAATTTGATCCTATTGGTACAGCAGTTATAGTAAAGATTGGATGGCTTACCAGATACTACTGGACAGTGCAGTGGTGCAGCTGCTGCATTGTCACCTCACAGCAAGAGGTTCTCTGGTTTGATTCTTGGCTGGGGTGCCGTCTGTATGTCCTACCTGCATTTGTGTGGGTTTCCTCCCACATTACAAAGACATGCATCAGGAACATTTCTCCCCAGGCCTCTGCTGAAATTTGTCTTCATTCCAAGTTGGACTATCCTGGCAAACAAATGTTAAGTAAATAAATAAATAAAGGAGTTGTAACCCAAGGGAGAAATTTAAATTCAGTCCAGGAAGGTAATATGAACTTTATAGTTCTCCCGCCAGTCTTGCAAGTGGAGAGCAATGTTGCCCATGCCAATAGAACTGTTTCTTATGGTGCTAATGGTCTGGTGTGGGATCACCTTTCTAGGGTGATTTACCAGCTTTAAAGGACTGGCTTCAGCATGATCTTAAATTTAATGTAGAACCAGTGGTTCATGGTTCTAACATCAGTGACAGGCTCAATGGATTCAACTACAATTTGTTAATATTCAAAAAGCTCCAACTAGAAAATGCTTATTTAGTGGAGTCCATAACACTTAACAGAATACCTAAAGGGCTGAGAGTCTAACATTTTCCTACTGGCTTGAAGAAGAATTCTGCCTTACATCAGGACCCTCTTGCTCGTTTTGGTAAATAAGGCAATGAGTATTTAGAACTTTTAGTCAAACTCAGTTTGAAACATATTGATGAATTATCAGTTGAAATGAACATCCTAGACAATTTGATTATTCAAGATTTACATTATGAACAGTATAAGTATGAACATGACAGAACTTATACAAGTATTGAGCAGACTATGCAGTAGTTGAAAATAAAAATTGAGAAAATGGAAAGGGATAGGGTGGATTATGCAAATGGGATAGCATATCCCAATCCACTCATATCTCAAGTTTGGAGAAGAAAGAATTTCTGGCACAATGATGATAATCACCCCCCCCCCCCCACACACACACACACATAATTCGACTAACTTGAATGCATCTACAATTCCAATATGAATAACAATGTTAATCCTATTGAATCTAACAATTATCGATATCAGAACGAACATGTTTTTTTCTATAAATGACATCTCAGACTTTCCTCTCTTGCTGAGCGCAGAAAGGATTAGGGAGAAAAATCAAAGGAACCAATGGGAGCCTCAACATTTTTACTCATTCCCCCCAGTATGAACCAGAGACAAAATGAACAACTGGTATCAACCTGTACATCACAACCCTACACAATGTTTGTGTTGGGGTTTGAGAACCTAATTTCTCCCCTTGAGGCTCGTAAGAAGACAATACGTATTAACCTCTACTGCAACAATGCAAAATGTAATGACTGTAAATGCATTATTGTTACTAACCATGATGGTGATTTTATGATATACATATATATATATATATATATATATATATATATATATATAAAATTTTTCTGATATAAAAGTTGATGCTGGTATGGCAGATGTTTTCCAAGGCTCTTACTTTTGTTCCAACTAAAGGGACTAACATCATCTAACTCTTATAGACCTTAAAGTTTACTTAAGGAAAAATAATTTTAAAATTACGTTTGACAACATTACAGATACCTTACCCCTTTAAGAGTTTCTAGTACATTTAACTCACCCATTCATCTGGTTTTGCAATTATTTGAACAAATGTGTGAATTAGATATAAGAAATCCAATGACAAAAAATGGTCGTGGAAGTAAGAATAACTTAAGTGTAGAGGAATTTGATCAGTTGAACTTTCTAATACAGCAAAAAAATTAGAATTATGAAACCAGATAAAGGAAGTAGGTAAGTTATTATGAATAAGACTGAGTAAACTAACAAAATGCTAGAAATTTTGAATGAGAATCCGTATGAACAGGCATCTAGGAAGCAACTGAATGGTGTTTACAGGACTATAAGTATGCAATTAAAAATATGTTCATTGATAATAAAATATGTATAGATGAATACAATTGATTAAATATGGGGCCCCCAGTGATTCCTACCTTATTTGAAGTGCCTAAAATTCAGAAGAGCATCATGAGTCCCACTATGCACATAACAGCGGATGGCAGGAATTCCATCACTTCAGCATATGCCAAATTTCTGGTTGAGAAATTATTGTCACTACTGTTAAAAGATGGACTAATGAGACTTTTTGTATAAAATTAAGAATTGGTATATAGCAGGAATGATGTTTTAATAACTATTGATGTAAAGGACTTGTATACTGTAATTCCTCAACAAGTAGGTATTTTATGGGTAACAGAATATTTATTTTATTGAGATATATCACAGGAGACAATACATTTATACGAAGAATATTTTTAGATATTCTTGAGTAACAATTACATTATTTTTGAAAGGAAAAAATAACTGCAAAAAGTGGGGTGGCAATAGGATCCCCATGTGGGTCCCTGTTTGCAAACATTGTCATGGCTCAATGGGAGTATAAGCATATATTTGGTCATGAATTTTATAACTCCATACGATTATATGTACATTACCTGGATGATGTACTCATAGTGTGAAAGGACAAAAAGGAAAATATTATTTTATTTCTAGAATACATCAACAATAGAACTAATTTTTTTACTTTTACACACACTATAGGACATAACAGTATATCTTACTTAGATGTACTATTGGAGAAAGATAATTTGAACAACAGGTCCAACTCCTGTATGTTTAAAAAAAGCATATATTCTAATTAATTTCTACATTGCACTACTGCTCACCCCCACTCCCACCCCCAAAAAGAGCAGTTGTAAAGATATGACTGGTGAGAGCAGCACGTATGTCCACCTTAGATTATCACTTTGATGAAGAATGCAATACACTTAGGGATATGTCCACAAAAACAGGGTACCCAGAGAACTTACTGCAAGATCTGATACAGGAAGTGCAGAATAAAAGAACAATATGGGCACTTTAAACCATTACTTAACACTGACAATACTGTGGATGTTAGTAGTATAGAAACTGCAGTATAGGCAAGAGCATTATTACAACTGAATAAGTTCTGTAATTATATTACTGCATTTAACAGAAATTGGAAGGTACTTAGATGGATTTTGAATAAAAACGGGATACTTATGGGGGATGATATACAAGTAAAAGACAAGGTGGAGGAAATATATCATTGTTTACCATAAAAAAATATGGTTGATAGCATAAATGATAATGAAACTTGTAAGGTCACCCCTGGTATGAAGAAATGTGAACACTGCAATCTTTGTAAATACAACAAAACTGGGGATTATTGCACTATACATGATAATAAGTTCCATTTGGAATGGAGATATAACTATGACACTACAGGGGTAGTTTACATTGCTTTATATCAACTTTGTTCATGTTTCTGTATAGGAAAGACAGAATGAAAACTAAGAAAACATATATATGAACACAAATATGACATTAAGAGAAATAAAACAACCAAGGTACTTTTTAAACACATCCAGATGTATGCTGAGCATTATTTTAAATTCATGATAGTAGAAAAAGTTAGCAGAAATGTAAGGGGTGACACCATGGACCCTTACGCTTGAGAAGAGGGAATTATATTGGCAGACTTTGTTGAACACCTGTAATTGGCCAGGACTGAATGATCATTCCTCTTTTAGTTGTTTCTTGAAACTGAAAGCATTATTGAAATGAATTTTACAATAATACCTCTTTCTACTAGTAATGTTTTTATTATCTAGTATATATTTCAATTAAATTATTATGAGTATTCATAGTATTTGAAATCAGTTTTACTTAGATTTTTATAAGTCAATCTGGTATATGTTTAAGTTTTTAGAGCTTGTCACTTTAAATAAGATTTTGTGATGTCACTATGTTGTATGTTATGTGATTTGACTTTAAGGGATATTTAAACTGTTGATCTTGGATATTTTTTATCTGATGAAGTCCTTTAATTCTGTGGACAAAAGCACGCATCACATTAAAGTTTAAATAAATGAGAGTAGACTTGGCCTGTTTTCTTTGGAACCATAGCTGTTTGATGTGTTTCTACAGTTTGTTTTTAATTTTGTGTGTTTACTAGGTATGACCACAGCCTCTGCTGAAAAAGGACCTGTGTCCAGTTGGATTTTCCCGGTCAACAAATGTAAGTAAATAAATAAATAAATAAATAAGTTAGGACATTAAGGATAAAAAGCAGCGATGTTTGTTGCAAGGAAGGGACAGCTGTAAATGACAGGATTTCATGAGCTAAGGGCTGCTAGGAGCAGCAAGACTTGCTATGAGTCACTAATAGTGAGGGCTAGCAGGGTTCATCATGAGGCAAGGACAGCTTGGAGCATATGAGGCAGCAATATCGCTCATCTGGTGCAATAAAGGTAGCAGCAATCTGATTAGCTGAGGAGCTAATTGCACAGAAAATATATGATACTCTGTGCAATGTCATGTGTGTGTGTGTGTGTGTGTGTGTGTGTGTGTGTGTGTGTGTGTGTGTGTCTGTGTGTGGGTGTGTGTATATGTGCGTGTATGTGTGTGTGCACGTGAGCATGCACGCTCACACTCATGCGCATGTTTGCACTTTAGTCTTAACCTGTTTATCTCTGGGTCTAAGTTAGTGTGCGTCAGTAATCCCCATGGCTTCTTTTTTCTGTATGTTTTTGTGTGTCTGTAGTCTTCCATATGTCTGTTCCATGGCTGTCTTGTGCGCCCCTGGAGTCTTATTGTTCTGCTTTTCTGTCTGCCTGTACCTCTCTTTACTGTGGGTGTGTTAAATGTCTATACCTCTACCAACCTGTTAATCTGAAGCTTTGTCTTCAGCTTTTGTGTGCCTTTCTATTTTCTGTCTGGTGTCCCTCTTTATTCTCTGCCTCAGTGTCTTGTATGTGTTGGTCTTGATATAGCACGGTCTTGATTCATTTTCACTGTAGTGCTGTGCGTGTCTTGTGAAATGTGTTACTTCAGTCTTGCTGTAGTGAAGTTGTGAAGATTGGGTAAAGAGGGGTGAAGGCTGCCAGCCTAGCCAAATAGAATTTGATACATAATTCTGGCATTTGTGAATATAAAAGTAAAATACAGGCTTGTTTCTTAAATGAAAGAAAACACTGTAAAATGTTGAACTTCAAGATTGTAGCAACATTGCAATCTGCTGTAAGAAAAACTAAGTCAAGCATTTCAAATCTTTCTTTTGAAATTAAAATGATTTCATCACTGCCTTTGATGTTTTACAATTTGGCTCCGGTCTGGTTAGATGAAGGCTTCCTGCCTATTGTTTTAAGGCTAAAGTTAATGACCAGAATTTACATATGGAATATCCTTTATTGCTCTAAGTGTAAAAGAATGTAAATGCAATTTCTGTGTGGTCTGGGAACCGGAAAAGTGTAAAAGATGATGTAATGTTTAGCAGAACTGCAGTTTCAATTTAAACAGTGAGAACCAGAGATTATTAACTCAGCACTGCCTATGCTCTTAAGTAAGTTATCTTAGAAGTGTGTTTTCTTGTTGAAATAGCTAGGACTATAAAGATTAAACTAAGTGTTTTTCTGTTATGTCAAAACTGTACTACTGAATTATTTTTATTATTTTACGTTTCTATGTGATCTCTGAACTCTTGAATAGCACTGTGGTGTAGTAGTATTGTCTTGTGGTTTTAATTATTTATTATTAAATATTTTAAAACCTTTTAACTGTGGCTGGTTTATGTAGAGATACATTAAGCTCTAGAGTGCATTGCATGCTTATACGTGATCCTGTAATAAGCCCTTCCTATAAGCCTTGATTGCTTAAGTGACACTACTATTGGATAATAATATTGCACAGTAATAATTGGACACCCTTTTGAGGGCCTTTGGGTTGCTGATAATTATTAGCTGGTGGTGGCAGTAATTACTACCGTATAGTCTGGGTAAAGGGGCAGATCTGGAGAATCTGTGTCAGCCTTTCCCAGGAGTGTCTGTGAAGTAGTATAAATACTTATCTCAAAGTATGTGTGTGTGTGTGTGTGTGTGTGTGTGTGTGTGTGTGTGTGTGTGTGTGTGTGTGTGTGTGTGTGTGTGTGTGTGTGTGTGTGTGTGTGTGTGTGTGTGTGTGTGTGTGTGTGTGTGTGGGTGTGGGTGTGTGTGTTTGTGTGTTAGCTACTTGAGCAGGGACATGAAGCACTGGTTGGACAGAGAGGGTACTGGAGGTTAGCTTGCCAGCTAGGCTGAGATCTGGACCCTATAGCTGTGCCAGTGAGAAGTCTTACTGGGGACCTGGGGAGCAAGGGAGCAACCAGCCCTGGACTGACTGTGATCTCTGTGTGCACTTAAGGGACATTGTACTTTACTGTGTGTATTTGTTATCCTCTCCTCATATATGAGACACCCTGTCTGGTGTTAGTGGTGAAGATTTAGGCTCCTTGATTGCTGGGCAAGGGCATGGCCGTCACATTCCTTTGGCAGCAGTGGGATATCCACATCACATTTTAATTAGTTGGCAAATACTAATTGGCTTGTAGTGGTGTGGGTAGAGTGAATCCTGTAGCCTATGTACAGTGATCTCTGAAGGTGTTTTGTACTCTAAAACAGCCACGCAGTGAATACCCAGAGTACAGCTCACAATTGTTTTATTTCTTTTGTTAGCTTTGTTAGTCAGGGTGAACAGGCAGCATGTCAGCAGAGGAGTATGGAAAGCTGACAAGGAACTAGCTGGTGGAGATGTGCCAGGCTAGGGGACTGGTGCATGGAAACCTTACTAAGGCAGACCTGATTGCAGCCATGGTTACAGCTGCATCAGAAAACAGCATCCAGGAGGACAATCAGACTGGCAGTGGAGATACAATATCCTCGGAGAATGGACAGCTCAACCTTTCTGCAGTAGATTTAAAAATCCAGCTGGAACTAAAGAGACTTGAGTTGGAGGCCAGGCATTTGAAGATAGAAGCCGATGAAAAGGAGCATCAGATGAGGCATGAGAGGGAAATGCCGACTCTTCACCAGAGTCATGGAGGTAATGGGGAAGGGAGTAACTGGACCCCAGAAGCACAACAGGTCAGTAAATTTCTTCTGCAATTTAAAGAGGGGGATAATTTTGATAGTTTCATTCATATGTTTGAGAGGGTATGCAAACAGTATAGTGTTGACCAAAGGCTCTGGGTACAGTTCCTGACCCCTTAACTCACTGGTAAAGCTGTAAATGCATTGGCTAAAATGTCTGACATTGCATGTTTTGATTATACTGCTGTAAATAAATGTATTTTAGAATGTTTTAAGCTAACACCTGAAATGTATAGGAAAACGTTTTGTGAGTATAGATGCAGGGCAGATGAAAGTGTGTGTGAATATGTTGCTCAACTGAGCACTTATTTCCATAGCTGGGTGAGTGGATGTCAGGTCACCACATTTGAAGGGCTGGCAGACCTTTTGGTGAGGGAACAAGCCCTTAGCACTTTGCCTGTGGACATGAGGTTCTGGTTAGCTGATAGACAATGTGCTACTTCAGAAGAGTTGTGGAAGAAGGGAGACCTATACCTGGCCAGCAGGGCAACCCTGCACAGTAAGGGGACCCCCAGTACTGTTCGTGGGTCTAAAGGAACCCATGGTGGGCAGCACAGACTGCCAGTAGGTGGGGAAGCTACAAATCCAGGTACACATCCAGGAGGTAGGGTTAAATGTTTTGAATGCAACCAGTGGGGTCATGTGGCATACAGGTGTCCACTGAGGCAAGGTGGGGAACCAAAGGTGAGTTAGTCAGTAAGTAGGAAAGGCAAAATGCCGATAGTGGGTTGTCTTGAGACAACAGGGGTACTAAACTACCATCCTGCAGATGTCCTGAGAGAGAAGGATTTGGATGAGGCAGTAATATGTACTTATGCAGTTACACGCAGTGAGGCTAGGAGACAAGTATGTGGGTCTGGTAGCATGGGGGAGACCCAGACAGACTGCATACTTGCAGCCAGGACTGGTGAGGTGGTTACTTCAGGGAGTGAGCTATGCTGTAACAGTGAGACTGAATGTGAGCCACTGCTGCTTGTGGGTACTAATGTTCCCTTGGACAGGGTAACTGCAAAGGTAGAGGTGAGTAGTAGTACCCAAGCTGACAGTGAGGTACCACTGTCAGAGAATGCCAGACTTCCTGCAGAAGGGGAGCTGGGAAGGGTTACAACGAGAGAGATGAGACAGACTCAGCTCTCAGACCCTACATTGCAAGGCCTGAGGCAGGTAGCTAGGAAAGCACCTGATTCTCAAGGAAAGGGGGAATCTGTATACTGGGACAAAGGGTTACTATACAGAGAGTGGACCCCTGAGGGAGGACTAGAAGGTGAGAGAGTACAGCAGTTGGTAGTCCCTAGAGCCTACCATCTGGTGCTTCTAGCTATAGCCCATGATATTCCCTGTGCAGGTCATATGGACATAAAACATGCAAAGAGGTGTATTTGTTTATTTTATTTATTTATTTATTGACATTTGTTAGCCGGGATTGTCCAACTGGGCTTCTGGCCCATTTTCAGTGGAGACCCGAGGTGAAAATCTCCAGTAATACATTTTAAAACAAGTACAATTTTAAACAATATTGATATAATAGCAGTTATAGCAAAATGATTCACATATGTTGGGATACATGCATAAAGTTAAAGTTGCATTAAAAAGAAGCTAAGTAACAATTTTGCATTGATATAGTTCAATAGGTCAACAATTAACGTTTTTTTGTTTGTATAAAATTGTGCAAATGCACAGTAGACACATTGGAGAGAGAGGTGTAATGAGGTAAAAAGTATGGTCCTTTTGAGGGTACATAAAGGGAAGGAAGACTAGGTAGGGTCATGGCAAGGGCAGGTTCTGGAATTGAGAAAATAAGCTTTTAGTTAATTTTTAAAGTGTGATGTGTGGAAGATTGAACATAAGTCAAGGGGAAGTTTGTTCCAAGCATGGGCAAGGGAGTGTTTGTAGAGTACTTTGCCTACTGACCTTTTTGGGTGGTAGATATCAAGTAATTGTTGGCTAGAAGTACGGATGTTCCAGGATGGGATGTAGATGGAGACTAAGGAAGATAGAGATGGACAGAAGGAGGGTTTATAAAGAATAGAGTGTAGCATATGAAACTGATAAGAAAGCAGAAACTGGGGAAGTTCAAGCCATTGAAGAGAGTTTAAAGAAATGCAGTGGTGTGAGTTGCATGGGGAGTTAGTAATGAATCTGGCTATTTTATGGTAAGTCTGTTGCAGTTTGTTTAGAGTGGAGGCCTGGATATTGGTAAGAACTGGGGCAGCGTATAAGAGGGAGGGGAGGAGGAGTGCCTGGCCCAGGGTAAGTCTAGATTCAGGGGTTAGGAATTTTTTGTTCGGATATAGCAGACCTAGTTTTTGGTTTGTTTTTTTATACATTGGAGTATGTGTAGGTTGAACTTGAGTTTGTCATCGATAATGACCCCTTGGAGTTTTGTGTGGGTGTCAGGTTGGATATTTGTATTGTTAGAAGATGTAATAAAAAAGGAGGTTTTGTGATGAGAAAGAGAACGGGAAAGGAAAAGTAGGAGTTTGGTCTTTTTGGGATTTAGGATCAATAGGTTGTGAGAGAGCCATTGTTCAGTGGATAGTAGGGCCTGTTGGGTCAGGGAGTGTAGTTCAGGAATGTTATTTGAGATGGATATAAGTGTGGAGTCGTCGGCATACTGAATAAGGGAGGATTCTTTGCATGAGTTGTAAAGATCATTGGTGAAGATGTTAAACAAAGGGGGTCCCAAGATGGAGCCTTGGGGAACACCAGTGGAGATGGGAAGGAAAGGTGAGGAGGATAAGAGCCATTTGAAAGATTGTTCCCTGCCAGATAGGTAACTATAAAACCAGGCAAGTGTGGAGGGGGATAGGTGGAGATTTGCGAGTTTGAATAGTAGTAGAGATGAGAGACAATATCAAAGGCTTTGGAGTGATCTAGGAAGAGACAGGAAATGAGTTTATTGTTGTCTAGGACCTCTGCAATGATATGAGTGAAGGAGAGGAGGGTAGTGGTGGTGCTGTGGTGAGGACGGAATCCATGTTGGGTAGGGGTAAGTAAGTGGTGTGTGAGGAGGTGATTGAGAAGCTGTGAGTGAATACATTTTTCTAATATCTTGGAGAGGGGGGACAGAATGGCAATGGGTCAGTAGTTTGAGGGGTCAGTGGAGTTTCCACCTTTATGAAGAGGGATAGTGAAGAAAGATTTCCAAAGGGTGGGGACAGTTGATTCCAGAATAGATCGATTAATTAGTATAGATACAGGATAGGCAATTGCATCAGCAGCAAGTTTGAGGAATGTAGGAGATAGATTGCCAGTGGAAGGAGAGCAAGGTTTTAGCTTGAGTAGTAGAGATTTGATGTAAGTAATGGGAACTGACTCAAAAGAAAACAAAGTTGTGTTAGTGGGACTTGGAGAGGTGGGTGTCGAAGTAGAGTTTGGCTTAGAGGTTACTAGATTTTGGATGGAAGAGACAAAGTGTTTATTCAGGAGGGTAGCTGTTTCCTAAGAGGAAGAGTTAGGGTATGGGGAGGGATCAGAGGGCTTTACAGGATAGAGGATGTTCTTGAGAGTTGACCAAAATTTTTGAGGATTGGATTTGTTGTTAAGCTGAGCAGAGCTATAGTATAACTTTTTGTCATTAGTATGTTTTTTTGCAAGGTTCCTCAGTTGCCTGTATTTTTGAAGAAAAGGTGGTTGTTTAGTTTTAGTCCAGGTTTTCCAAGCATGATCTCTTTGTTTCATAAGGGACCTAGTCTCTTTGGAGAGCCAGGGAGCATGGTTTGATTTTACTCTGATCTTCCTAGAGGGAGCTAAGAAGTTTAGAGAATTCATGAAGATGCTATTGAAAGTGCTTACAGTATCATTTAGGGGGAGGTGTTTTAGAATGGATGAATCTATGTTGTGGAGAATGGAGTTAAATTGGGATGAATTGAAAGTCGATAGTTTTTGACAGTCTTTGATAAGGTGGGGTTTAGGAATATGGGAGTAGTGTCTTAAGATGGTGGTAGGGAGATGATCACTGAGGGAGTCAGGTAAGGTGGTGGGATTGTGTTATTGGTGGGGGGAATTGGTAAGGATCCAGTTTATGATGGAGCTGGAAGAGGAATTTTTATGGAAGCGAGTGGGAGATGTTATAAGTTGGTGGAAGCCGTGTAGGTGGATACTGAGTTGGGGGGATTCAGTTGTGAGTTTGGACCAATCACTGTTGACATCACCAAGGATAAGTGTCTCATATGGTATGTTGTGGAAGAACCAGGATAGGATGTTTTCAAGAATGGGCAGATTGTTACCAGGAGGAAGGTAGATAGAGGCAATTGCAGGTTTTTTGTGGGGATTCATATGGCAGTTAAGGATGATGATTTCAGCTGGGAGGAAGTCAGGAATTGGGGAAGGGTATGGTGAGAGGTTAAGAATGTTTGAGTAGAGGATGGCCATGCCACCACCTTTTTTTACAGGTCTATCAGATCAGAAGATATTATAACCTGGTGTTATGCAGAACTTCTATTGGCCTGGAATTTCCAGAGATGTAACAGGGTACTTCAGAACCTGTGAGCAGTACCAAAAGGTAGGCAAGGCAGGAGACTAGGTGAGAGCTCCTTTGATGCCTTCACCTGTGATTGAGGAGCCATTTCAGAGGGTATCTATGGATATTGTGTGCCCTCTGAGTACCCCAAGTTCCACAAGGAAAAAGTATATCCTAGTGGTAGTGGATTATGCTACATGATACCCTGTGGCAGTGGCTTTGCCCTTCATTGAGGCAGAGAAGGTGGCAAATTATTTGTTAGAGATTTTCAGCAGGGTATATTTCCCAAAAGAAATACTGTCTGACAGAGGTGCCAATTTCATGTCAGACCTACTGGCTTGTCTGTGGAAGTCTTGTGGGGTGAAGCACATGAAGACCACCCCCTACCATCCCCAGACTAATGGTCTTGAGAGGTTCAACTCTACAATCAAGTCCTTGATACAGGCATTTGCAGATCAGTTTAAGAGGGAGTGGGACAAATATTTGCCCCATCTGTTGTTTGCTTACAGAGGGGTTCCCCAGGAATCCACAGGTTTTTCACCCTTTGAGTTGCCATATGGCCATAGGTTGAGGGGACATCTAGAGTTCATTTGAGATGCATAGGAAGATGAGTGTGAACCTCACAAGGAGTCTGTTGTGGCATATGCCCTAAACCTTATAATAAGGCTCAGGGAACTCATGGGTTTGGTCCAGGAGAACCTGGCAGAAGCCCAACAACAGAGAAAGATATGCTATGACAGGAATGCTCAAACTAGAGAGTATGCTGTGGGGCAGCAGGTAATGTTTCTCATTCCTGTCAGACACAACAAGCTGCAAGCAGCTTGGGAGGGTCCCTACAAGGTGCTAAGGAAGGTAAAGGATTTTAACTACATGGTGGAACTGTTAGGCAGATGGCAGGGGCAGAAATTGTACCATGTTAACATGATGAAACCTTACTATGATAGGGAGGTCCTGGTGCCATGCATTTGCAGTAGATTGCAGGGGGAGTCTGAGGGAGATCTGGTGACTGATCTCCTCAGTGAGGCTCAGGCTGACACCACAGTGGAAGGGGTAGCAATGTCCCAGCAGCTATTTCCTACACAGGTTCGAGATATCCAGGCAGTGTTGTAGGAATTTGAAGACATGTTCTCTGAGAAACCAGGGTGCACCCACCTGGTGCAGCACCAGGTGGATACAGGACCCCAAAAGCCTATTAGGCAGGCCCCTTATAGGGTGCCTGAGAGTGTCAGACAGATCCTGAGGGAACAGGTACAGGAGATGTTGGAACTAGGGGTGATTCAAGATTCCAACAGTCCCTCGGCCTCCCCAGTGGTGCTGGTACCAAAGAAGGATGGCAGCAACAGGTTCTGTGTGGATTACAGGAAATTAAATAGTCACATGGAGTCAGATGCTTTACCCATGCCAAGGACAGATGAGGCCCTAGAGCAGCTGGGTGGGGCTAAGTATCTTACAACCATTGATCTTACCAAGGTTTACTGGCAGGTGCACTTGACTCCCAGTGTTTGAGAGAAGTCAGCCTTTGTGACTCCTTTGGCTTGTATGAGTTCACAAAGATGCCCTTTGGGATGAAGAATGCCCCAGCGACTTTCCAGAGACTGGTGGATAATATCCTAGCTGGAGCAGGAGGGTTTGCCCTTGCTTACCTATATGATATTGCCATCTACAGCCATTCCTGGCCAGAGCATCTTCAGCATGTCAGGGAGGTGCTGGGCAGACTACAGAGGGCAGGGTCGACTATTAAGCCTAGCAAATGTCAGGTGGGTATGACAGAGGTCTCCTACCTAGGACATAGGATGGGGAGTGGTAAGATAAGGCCAGAACCTGCCGAAGTGGAAGCCATTGAGGCATGGTCTGCACCTGTTACTAAAAGGTAGGTGAGGGCATTCTTAAGGATAGCAGGGTACTACAGAAAGTTCATCCCTAGTTATATTACCATAGCTGCTCCCCTCACAGATCTGACAAGGAAGAACAGACCAGATAAGGTAGTGTAGACCCAGCATGTGAACAGGCATTCCAGATGTTTAAAGAAGCTTTGGGAGGACCTCCTGTGTTAGCCAGTCCAGATTACAGCAAATAATTTGTTGTGCAAGTGGATGCTTCGAGCCATGGGGTGGGGGCTGTACTTAGCCAGATTTCTTCAGAGGGGGAATAGCACCCAGTGGTTTATCTCAGTCATAGGTTCCAACCCAGGGAGGAATGCTATGCAGCTGTAGAAAAGGAATGTCTAGCCATAATGTGGGCATTGCAAAAACGTCAGCCTTATCTGTATGGGAAAAAATTCACTGTTATGACAGATCACAACCCTCTAACATGATTAAGCAGAGCCAGTCAGCAAAATGCCAAGTTGCTAAGATGGAGCCTGGGGTTGCAAGCATATATGTCAGTGCAGCACCGCAGTGGGATTAGCAATGCCAATGCAGATGGGCTCTCACGTCAGGGAATGGGGTGAGGTAGACTCAGATAGACCTAACCATCTCAAGTGGTGTTTCTCAAGGGTCACTTGAAAAACTAGCTTGAGTTCTCTGGGGGGGGGGGGGAGATGTGAAGATTGAGTAGAGATGGGTGAAAGCTGCCAGCCTAGCCAAATAGAATTTGATACATAATTCTGGCATTTGTAAATATACATATAAAATACAGGCTTCCCTCTTAAATGGAAGAAAACACTGCAAAATGTTAAATTTCAAGACTGTAGCAAGACTGCTATCTGCTGTAAGGAAAACTATGCCAAGCATTTCAAATTTTTCTTTTGAAATTAAAATTATTTAATCATTGCCTTTGATGTTTTCCAATTCGGCTCCGGTCAGGCTAGCTGAAGGCTTCTTGCCTATTATTTTTAGGCTAAAGTTAATGACCAAAATGTACATGTGGAATGTCCTTTATTGCTCTAAGTGTAAAGTAATGTAAATGAAGTTTCTGTGTGGCCTGGGAACCAGGAAGGTATAAAAGATGATGTAATGTTTAGCAGAACTGCAGTTTCAATTTAAACAGTGAGAACCAGAGATTATTAAGCATTTTGATCTTGGACATCTAACTCAGCCTATGCTCTTAAGTAAGTTATCTTAGAAGTGTGTTTTCTTGTTAAAATAGCTAGGACTATAAAAATTAGACTAAATGGTTTTCTGTTATGTCAGAACTGTACTACTGAATTATTTTAAGTTTCTCTGTGATCTCTGAACTATTGAATAGCACTGTGGTGTAGTAGTATTGTCTTATGGTTTTAATTATTTATTATTAAATATTTTAAAACCTTTTAACTGTGGCTGGTTTATGTAGAGATAAATTAAGCTCTTGAGTACATTGCATGCTTATAAGTGATCCTGTAATAAGCCCTTCCAATAAGCCTTGATTGCTTAAGTGACACTACTATTGGATAATAATATTGCACAGTAATAATTAGACATCCTTTTAAGGGCCTTTGGGTAGCTGATAATTATTAGCTGGTGGTGGCAGTAATTACTACCGTATAGTCGGGGTAAAGGGGCAGATCTGGAGAATCTGGGTCAGCCTTTCCCAGGAGTGTCTGTGAAGTAGTATAAATGCTTATCTCAAAGTGTGTGTGTGTGTGTGTGTTTGTGTGTGTGTCAGCTACTTGGGCAGGGACACAAAGCACTGTTTGGACAGAGGGGGGTACTGGAGGTTAGCTTGCCAGCTAGGCTGAGATCTGGACCCTATAGCTGTGCCAGTACAGAGTCTTATTGGGGACCTGGGGAGCAAGGGAGCAACCAGCCCCAGACTGACTGTTATCTCTGTGTGCACTTAATAGAAATTATACTTTACTGTGCGTATTTGTTATCCTCTCCGCATATATGTGATGCCCCCTTTGATGTTAGTGGTGAGGATTGAGGCTCTTTGATTGCTGGGCCAGGGCATGGCCGTCACAGAAGTACATTTGTTGTGGATTCAATCTGTCTTGAGGGTGTATCACTGTAGCTGTCACTGTCTTCTCTGGGCATCATTGCCTCAGTGTGTTGTATGTGTCAGTCTTGATATAGCATTGTCTGTGTTTTGAATGCCAATTTCACCTGTACTGTGAATGCATATTGAGGTCTTGCCATAGTGCTGTCTCTGTTATCTGTGGGCTGTCACTGTCTCTGTTATGCATGAGCTGTCACTGTCTCTGTTATGTGTTAGCTGCCATTGTCTCTGTTATGTGTTGGCTCTCTGTTATGTGTGAACTCTCACTGTCTCTGTTATGTGTGAGCTATCACCATCTCTGTTATGTGTGGGCTGTCACTGTCCCTATTATGTGTAGACTGTCACTGTCTCTGTTATGTATGCAATATCTTTGTTATGGGTGGGCTCTCACTGTCGCTGTTATGACTGGGCTGTCATTGTCTGTTATGTGTGGGGTCTCACTGTCACTGTTATGTGTGAGCTGTCATTGTCTCTGTTATGTGTGGGTTGTCACCATCTCTGTTATGTGTGGGCTGTCACTGTCTCTGTTAGGTGTGCGCTCTCACTGTCTCCGTTATGTGTGAACTGTCACTGTCTCTGTTATGTGTGGGCTCTCACTGTCTCTGTTATGTGTGGGAGTTAGTGTTGGTGTCTCTGTGTACCTGTGTGGGACTGGTTACATTGATGCAATACAGAGGCTTGTCATAATGTAACAAATGAGGTTTGGAACAGACCATTTTGTCCTGGGACATCTTCAAGTGGGGCTAGATGCCTAGGTTATCAGGAATTAAGAGAATAAGGGGAGACTGGGTTAATTGGGATGGAGGGATGTTTTGGGAGGAAATGAGGTAAGGGTAGGGAGGGGCTTAGAGGGTTTTGTCTACTGTAACTGAGGTAGGAGTCACATTTTGGCATGAACTTGCTACAGCAGGTTCTGAGTAGGTATTGGGTGTTCAGGTAGGTCTTAATCTGGTGGCCTTTTGAAGAGGTGGGTAATGTTCATTAACTGGGATTTGGTTAGCAGTAGTTACATCATTGCACGGTTTGGTAGTAGTAGGGGATTTTTTTTATTTTTTTTAAATGGTCAGTCTCATGTGGGAACCCCTTGGTGTTGACATCCTTCAGGAGTGTTACCTTTACTGGCAAAAGCAATTGTTGCGTGATCGTAGTTGGGAGGAAGGGCAGTTTTGGCACATAGTCTTAACCCATGGGCTATAACACAGGAGTTAGGTAAGGTAGCATTCCGAAAGGACATCCCTCAGAAGAGTCATTCTACTGTATATCTATTAATTTGCTGACTTGCTACCTTTACTGGTGTCATTGAGTTAATTCTGGCTTACGAAGTCTGTAAGTGCTATAATTTGTTTAAACTTCCGGCTCCATGGCAGGAATGCAGGTCACAGGATAGAGTTACTTGGTTTCTGTTTTACCATTATGATTGTTGGTGGTGAAGCCATGGCTGTCAGCTTAGGCAGGTGAGGTAGGGTCAGATGTGTGACAAGTTCTGTTCTTTCCAGGGCTAGTTGGGTTGGGCATGCTGTGCTGGCCATTTTGTGTACATTGCAAGTGTTTTCGCCAGCTAGAGGTACACTGGTGACATTGGGGGCAGCACTCATGCGATGTCCATTTAGGGCTTCAAAAATAAATAAATAAATGAGTCAAGTAAGCTAAACACATATATACACACATAATATTTACTGCAGCACAGAATGATGATCATAGCTGTATTACTGGAAGAGTTGATGGGGTTTCAATTCAAATGGTTCTTGCTGCCTTATCATTTGGTCCTTGCTAGCAGGAAGATGTTGCACAGCATGTACGCAATCCCATTCAGTGTTTAAACATGCTCAAAAAAAAAAAAAAACTTGAGAGTTGTGCTTCTGGCATCACTGGGATGACCTGAGTATTGATATCACTGCATGCAGAGATGCGTGTGGGTTCAGGTCAAAGTAAAAAAAAAAAATAGGTATGTTGATAAAACCCCATTATTCTATGGCTTGCTGTGTTTATAAGAGCAATGGATGGGTTTGGTTTTTGCGTGTGGCCGGCCAACCCCTGCATGGTGTCTTTGCAGTATGCAATAGGGTATATGCCTTGATGTTTTGCCATTCACCTTTGCTATTTGATTGTGCTGGCTGTGGATGTGAATATGGGGGGTTGATTTTGCTGGACGTGGTTAAACAAGTACGGGGCTGGGTACTCAGCCGCATTACCTGAAGTTGTTGGATTGAGGGGCTGTCTTGTACTGTGGTTAGTACAATTATGTTCTTGGTTGAAGCATAGTCGTTGGTGGCATTAGCACCGGTTAACTTTGTTAGAGGTTGCAGGCCCAATATACTGCCCTTTTCGATTGGGTTTTTTCAGAGCAGTCGTTGCTGTTTATGGTGATCATCCTTTATTTATCAGTTACACTGGTTTTGTTAGTTACAAAAAAAAAAAAGACAGGAAGGGATAAAAGAAAATTGCTAAGCCATGTTTTTTTGGGAGGGACCGGGGTGGTGGACTTTGAAGAGCACGCAAGTAATGGTTGATCACCCGGCATGTGTAGTGGCAGCATGACCTGTTGTAGGAGAGCTAGTGGCAGGCTTTCTGTTTGGCCATTTTGTTTGTTTGAAGCAAATGGGGGCTCAGCTGTATGAATAGATCAGTATCCTGGTTAATTATAAAAATAAATAAATAACTAAGTGGGTACATTAGTGAGTAAATCAGGTGTGACTTCCCCCACTTTATTGGACCATAACTCTGACCTGTTATGGGAGGTAGTGGGTTCAGATTACCACAGAAGGCTACTTTTGTGCCAGATTTGGTCCATTCTTCATAATACGTAGGGTTTGGATACCACTGGATTAATGTGAGGATGTGGTTTCTGGAATGGGTACATCTGCTTGATTCAAGCTTGATAGACTCTGCTATATGGCACATTAGCACACACTGAATGAATGTTATTTCAAGTACAATAAATAAAACAGTCTCATTTTCTTCATGGTGGCAAATTGCAATAGGGTTATTAAACTAAAATTCGTAGGGGGAGGGCAAGAGTTTTATTTATTCATTACTTCACGATGCTTACTATTTCTGAAAGCTTAATTGATGGTGTATAGTTCTGAGTCAATTTATTTAGAAGAGGAGGTATGTCTCTATTAGATGTATATCTTCTTTATAAAATAAGATGCATTATTCCTTTTCGGGGAGTGCAGAGTTCAGAGGGAAAACTGTTGCATCTTTTACTGTTGTTCCTTCTTGATCTTTTTGGATAGCTGATGACTGTTGGAGGAAGGTGGTGAATTACAGATGAGCAATAATGACAATAAGAGTCATAGACTGTTGTTATTTCAGGAAATGTATATTTCATATGTCTCAAGTTAATAGTACTAATATTTTAATTCCCCTTTGGTTTTGGATGTTGTTTACCCGGTATACCTTTGTTCACGGCTTTGTGTTAAAGACAGTTTTCCCTTCCTTTTGCAGGTGGGAAACACAGCATGGGTATTGGTATATGACCTAAAGGAAGCAGACCTGAAAAGTGATGTAGATAGTTACAGTGGGTGCCCCGGTCACTAGAGTGATGCGCAATGGGGTTACAGATGGGGAGTGCAGAGTGTGCAGCACTCAGTGGCCTAAAGGAAGTGGATTGATTAAAATGTTTGAGTTACATGTGTGCTGATAATTTACAGTTTCTTTATTTTGCAGGTGGAGAAGTGCAGAGCGGGCATCACTTGGTGACTGGAAGCAAGTGTGCAAAAGGAGATTGAAGCTGTTGCAGTCAATGTCCCAGTGGGACCACAGATGAGTGAATGCAGAGTGAGCAACAGTCAGTGGCCTGAAGGAAGTTGCTTTGAAAGGTAAGGGATTCTGTTGGGATGGAGGTTTTGGGTGCTGGAGTGTGCACAATGAGGTTGCAGGTAGTCCTGTTTTATTTGATGCTCATTAAGGCATGTCAGAGTGAGGAGGCATGTTGGGGGCATAGTAAAGCAAGTTTGGGGATTCTTTAAGGGGAGTATGGGGTTCCCACAGGTGGGGTGGAATCACAACAATCATAGGACCATAGGAAGTTACTAAGCTACTGACTCGAGGACTCTCACAAGCTAGCCAAGTGCTACATGTATCATCTATGGCATTTGGTTTACTGAGTTATCTGAGAAACCGATGGGGTGTATTTGTGGTTTGTTTCAAAGCTGTAACAAATGTGCCCCTTGTGTGCAGCATTTGGCTTGCACTTTGGGCTGATAACAGCAGGTGTTGGAGCATATGTATGACTTTAAAGTAGGTGGGGTGGATGGAGCATTATGGGTTGTAGGAGCTGGGTCCTTTGTTGGCTTCGCAGTACTAGGAGGTTTAAGTAAGGCATTTAGTTAGTTTATTCATTGTTTATCTCCTGGAAATAATAGGAGGTGGTATGTTATATGTACAGCTTTCAGAGTAGGAGGACTTGATGGGTATTGCAGGTATGTGAGTGCGTGGTAAGGGGAGTGAGTCAGGGCATACTTGTGGGGGAGTGATTGTTTGCGTCTTTTTGGGTGAGGGTTAACGAGTGGGTACATTGTTTACCATTGTAGTGCCTTTGTTTCAGATAGATTTGTATAGGGGGATTAGCACTTGTTTATAAATGTGGCAAGAGGTGTTGGGTTAAGGAGCATAATCGGGGTTTGATATATGGCTTATGGGATGTCAGGAAGGACAATTGGGGGGATGTGGGAGAAGTGTTTCTGTTGTGGGGGTTGGTTTGGGAAGTAGAGGTTTATGAGATGACAGTATTTGGTAGCAGGAGTGGGGATGGCTTTAATTTTCATTGTTTAATTGTTATTTTGCTGAGAACTTTTTTGTTGTAGAAGAGTGATAAATGTATTTATTGAATAAGACTTGTTATGCAATGTTTTATTTCATATGGGTATCTGTTGTAACATTTCTATGTGAGTGGGGAGGTTATTCTATGGGGATCTTGTTAAGCATCTTAATTTTCATGTGGGTTGCTGCACTTGGAAGTGTCTCCATTTTAGGCAGATGATGAATGAGATATGCCACTGGTGGTGCTTAATGGTCATTAAGAAATTGGATTATGCATGTGTGGCATACATACAGTCTTTTCTTTTACAGATCAATGAGTGCAAATGGGGAAATGCGGACTTGGTATTGTTTGGGGGATTGAAGAAATGTGGACTTGAAAGGCGAGAGTAGAAGGGGATGAAGATTCGGCTAACGGAATGGTATGAAAGGTTATGGGTTGCCAGCAGTGCAGCTGAATATGGAGTTGTTTGGTTTGTTATGTTTTTTCTTACTTGCTGTCACATAGTAATGTTGCTTGATTTGATCTTGTGTGGGGAGCACTACAGTTGAATGTTACACTGTTTTAGGGGTAATGGAGTTCTTCTTTGGAAGGGGTCAGATAGGGTGGCAGACATCAGGGGTAGGGGATTAGTGGGTTGCATTAAGTAAATTAGGCTTGCAATCTAGATCTGAGGGTTTGATAGGATGATTCAGCTTTGAGTTGCTGCAGTTTCAAGAGAGACTGGGTTGGGTTAGTCACTACATCCAGGATGGTAATAGTGTGTCACAGATCTTCTGTGATCTGGTGGCATCGGGCTTTCTCTAGTTTGTTGGTATATTGTGTTGAGTTAGTTTTGCCTGGTTTGATTTATTGTGGGTGATGCCGGCCATGATGCTGGTGTTTTGAGGTCATATTACTACCGGCCATGATAGTAGTTTAAGTGTATTATTGTTTATAATGGGTAGTTGGTGTGATGTTAGCATTTTATTAAATGGAATTTAGAAGAGATTTAAAGAGGGGTATTACAGTCATTGAACTGCAAAAAAAAAATGTTTAATTGGGTGGTATTATGGGGTTGCAAGGTGGCATGGTGTTATGCAATTGCCTTGGCATGGCTTCAATAGGGTTGGGCTTAGTAGTGGGTCCAGGGGCTGGTAAGGCTTTTGGTATCATTGTGAGGCTTCCTGTGGTTGGGTGGCATGGTTTAATTACATCATGGCAGTAATTATGATAGGGGATGAGGTTACGGTTTGCTACCTTAGCATAGGTGAGGGGTCAATGGTTTGTTTTTAGTTTTAGGTGCTTGACTTTTTTGTGAGTTATGTATAGGGTTAGGGGGTAATGATTTGTAGCTAGCTGGGTTAGGGAGGATGGGTACGCCGAATAATGTTTGACCTAGTGCCTTACTGGTGGTCAGGTTGCTGGAAGTGGTCGGAAAGAGGAGGAACATCCTTGTCAGGCTGGTGAGTGGAGAAGAGGGACAGGCTTGCCCTCTTCTTATCCCTCTCTGGTGGTGGATCTACATTTCAATAAGCTGAGAAGGAAAGTGAGCAGTTGCTCTGTTGGATAAATTAATAGGCAAGCTGAGCTACTTATTTAGATGGTGGAGTAATTCAATAAATTGAAGGTGAGCAGGGTAACACTGCCTTGTTAGTGCAAAGATAAGTGAGCAAGTGGGGGATGCTGCTTATAAAGGGTAAGTTGGTTACACTGCCCTTATGGTTATTTTATATTTTCTTTACATGGGTGTTGTTATCACCTATGTCATGGTTTTGGCTAAAATTTATATTTATTGGTTAACAATCACGTTTATGGATGTTTCATAAAGGTCGTCAAATGTCATTCGGTGTTGCGTGCTTACTGAAGTGGAACAGGACAATATTCTTATTAGTGCCAGTCAGTTTATGTACTACTGTGGGTCTGGTTACCTTGCCGTAATATAGGGGCTTTCCTAAATATAACATTGCTATTACATGCCAGTACATATGTGTGTAGCATGATATGGTACAACTAATGTTGCTACAAATTTGTTTGTGATGGTCTGTGTGTACTAATTTTTTTATACCACGTGGTGTGTACAGTAATTATTAAGGAGGTGCTTATGATGGATGAAGGACTTAACATATATATACTTTCTTTCAGTCAGAAAATTAATGAACACACCTGGCTCTTCAGAAAACAGTACCCTTATTTAATTGGCACAACATGAAAGGGTTGATTTCACAAAATGCAACTAAAAGAAAAAGATAAAGAAAACGGGATACTTGCAGTAAAATATGTGGTTCAGTCCTTCAGTTGTGTTAACAGCGGCAGTTCAGACAGATGAACAAGAATTATTATCCATGCTGACAATCTCTGAATTTGCACTCTCCTGAAAACCCATTTAACAGCTCAACTCTATTGCAAGAGACAGTCTTTGTGTTGCTTAGTGCAAAATTAATATAAAGTCTAAATGGATGTTCAAGGACAATAAAACTACTTTCTCTACCTTGACGTCTTTTGTAGTTAGAACTCTATCTGGAAAAATAAACATATTTTAGCAGAAACACTCTGATCATTCAATATGCAGGTTTCCTCTAACAGGACTTCCACTAGGCTTGCCTTCACAATCTCAGTCAGAAATTCCCCGAGCATCAGTAGCTCACAGAAAAAGAAGTCAGACAGTATGACACAGAATGGTTTTCTGTTAGGAAATAATTACTAATTGTCCAACTGGAAATTCACCTTCTAGGGAGATTTCTTCCTTCTTCAAGTAAGTGCGACCGTGCAACTGGTATGTACATGGCAGAGGTGTGTGTGTGTGTGTGTGTGGGGGGTTTGCCCTCCTGCAAAAAACAAGAATAAGGGAATATTTTACCCTTTACATTTTTGGACATTGTTTTTTGTTCTGTTGAGCGTCGACTTTCAGGAAGTCAGCATTTAATACCAGAACCCTTCCACTAGCTATTACAGTCCACTTACTGGGCTCCCATTTCAGAGCTGAATGTTTCAGCCTTTCTGCAATTCTCATTTAGCAGCAAAGTCTGAAATATGTTCCCAACTTTACTGGAGTCTTCCAAATAACTTCTACTGTACTATCCTGAATATCTCATGAAAATGGCATAGGTAACCAGGTGATTTTAGTTTCCTGTAACTTAGGAATCTTAGTTTAAAGGTGCCATTTTCCATTGCTCAATTTATATTAAATTTGATTCTGCTATGAAAAAAAGCTAGTCAGCTGTAACTTAATAATCCAATACTGTAATTCTAGTGGTGACTTATCCAATATCCCTTATCCTGGCTTGTTTCCTTATTTATTGGGTGCTAACCTGATGTTATCACCACAGTATGATATATACATATATATATATATATATATATATATATATAGAGAGAGAGAGAGAGAGAGAGAGAGAGCATGTGTACCTATTCATCTATATTCATGTATAGATAGATAGATGGATAAAAGTATTTTTTATTATAATGTTTTATATTTACATAATTACTTTCCAATCACTTGCCAATAATATTTATAATATTTTGAATTTTATTGGATGGAACAGTAATGTGCTTTATTGTTAATTATCATAACAAAGTTCTTTATCATTTTTACACTTTGAGTGCCGTACTTCCTGTTTTGTGTGTGTGTGTGTGTGTGTGTGTGTGTGTGTGTGTGTGTGTGTGTGTGTGTGTGTGTGTATGTATATGTGTGTGGGTGTGTGTGTGTGTGTGTGTGTGTGTGTGTGTGTGTGTGTATACATATTTCTCTTTCTATCTCCCTCAATAGATATAAATATATATATTTTTTCTATTATTTATCTATCTATATAAATCTATGTCTATTAAGTTTATTAGTGAAATTAACTACTTCTACCCATACTTTAAAGCAAAAACAAGAAAACGATTTACATAAATGTTTAGAAGCCATGAATGAAGTACTTTTGATTAAAGAAATGAAAGCAACATATTTTTGCATCCAGATACAGCTCACTTCATTTAAATGATACTTTTGATAATCGTAAGACGTCTGGAGCTGAGTATATTGCTATCTGTAATGAAGCCAATTTATGTTTTAGGATACATAGCAGAAAATGTGCATATTAAAAACCCAAAGCACACAAACACTGCCATAAAAAATATTTCACTGTGAATTTATTGATTGATTGACTGGATCTTTGCTTCAGATCGGGCAATGGATAAATTTTTTCATTATTATTGTTTATCTGTGTCATTCCTTTTGTGCTGAAAATGGAGGGCAAATTGCACAAGAAAATAATGGAACATCAAAGCGATATTTAAAGGGGGCACATTGTGAGTACTTTAAGCATGCAAGTGATGAACATTATTCATGTACATTTAAATTCCAAATTCCTTGGATTGTTAGTGTAAGTCTCTTAGTTGTTTTGTTTTGTTTTGTTTTGTTTTGTTTTGTTTTTTTATTATATGCTATGACTAAATGGCAAAGTATGCTCAATGCTGTTCCTGAATCTGGTTTAAATATCAAATTTTCTATTAAATCCTAAGTAAGAATTTTAAACTTGAATAATTTATAATGTAGTTTAATTGTCACTTGTTCATTAAAAGGAATTTAATTTTTATGTCAAATATACAAAAGCTGTAATGTCAAAGTTAATTTTACTTTGATAAAGAATAGAGCCTTGCTCAAATGACTGTGTCTTCTTTTTTCAACAGAATGCTTTTTACTTGGAAATACTGAAAGGTATTTATTAATATTTTTTGTAAATAGCAAATGCAAATGATAGCAGAGGGAGAGGAATTGTTAAGCTTTACCCCTACACACAAATGGAATATGACAAGTAAACAATAAGTTATATGACTTAGTCCACATTTTCCCTTTTTTCTTTTATGTACCCTGTTTTATTAAAGTGGTATAACCTCTGAAGTATAAATCTTGACTAGTACATTACTCATGCCTCTACATTTCTTATTTTATGCAGGTTAATGTTTATAAGTAAACCAGGTGAGTCAGTTTATAGCCAGCCAGCAAAAATCAATATTATGGAAAGTACCCCGTGATCAAAAGTAAGTAACCAAGGACAGAGTATTACAGAATATGAATAAACCTTAATTAACAATCTTGCTAAATTTTTCAGAATTAACTGTAATACCTGTGGAGGATGGAGCTATGGGTTACTCTTATATTTCCTTGCAGCTTAACTGCTATATACTCTAAATAATGTACTGGCAAGATTCAAGGGAAAATTGTAGATTCACAGTGTTTTGAAAACCCTATACCTAAACCAACTTAAGACATAAATGGCTCATTCTATAAACATGCACATGGGCATAGACCATACACATGTATATAGACATGCACACAGTTGCACATGCCCCCCCCACACACACACACACACACACACATCAGACACATGCACAGACAACCAGTAGTGTAGTGATCTCCAGCTTTTACTAAAGGGAACATAAGCATCACTCTGTACCTTCAGTCTAACAGAATAGTTGGTTACAGAGACATTTCTGTAGCTGCTGAGCTCTGTTAAATTTTGCACATCTCCATCACTGGCCAGATATCACAGGGTAATGTATACTTTTTCAGTGATGGATATGTTCATGCCATCATTTCTCCTCAGTAGGCAGGTGGTCACTAATATTACATGACCACACACAATCATACCTCTCAACCAATCAGCACAAGAGATCTGGACAAAACCAAAAATAATGGGTGGGGGGTTCAAAGGCCCTAAATCAGGGCCAGAATATAAATATTGCACTTTTAAACTTAGAAAGTTGAGCATTATCATGAATTTCCTGAAGGATACGATGTCTAAAACAGAAATGCATGTCATTTAATGATTTCAGTTCTCAGTGATTTGCCAGAAAAGCACAAATTTTGAGGAATAGTCAAAACATTTAGAGCAAAAATATGAACATTCTGTGAAAATTTGGAACATTGAGAGGCATGCTTTGCTGGAACACATTTCAATGAATATATTTCAAACAAAGGTGCATATGTGGTAAGCCCTAGTCACTGAACAGAATTTCAGTGACCTGAGAAATCAGTCTAGTTCTATAGTCTTGGTGTATAGTTAAAGTAAGGACTGATACTTAGTCTTAATCACTATCAACTTCCCAGTCCAGAGGTCACAAAACTAAATTTAGATTCCTAGTATGTGGATGCAGCTTCAGTGAGATACATTTGTACATGTTTGTCGGTTGACAAATTGGATAATTTTGCATTAGTTGCTAGCAGCTCATTTCAAATGATTTATTATTACACTCTGAATACACCTTGCGTTATCCTTTTTTTCATTATTTCCTCCCTCACACATTCCCTCAATCACCATTTTACTCATCTGACTCACTCTGTCACTGACTAACTCAAAATATCATGTTTACATTTATACAATTTATTACTGAATACCCATACTGTCCCCCTTGTGTATCTGGTGCAAAGAAAAAGAAAACTTCACTTAATGGGGCTTGAAATATTTCTGATCTAAAAAGGTTAAGTATGGTCAGAAAAAAGATTGCATCTTAATCTTCTGTGCAGTACATATATGTTTATGTCACTCATGTCTTACTGTCTTATTTTACTGTATTCTATTAAACAGTGTCACACTGGGCAGACATTATGATGTGTTTAAAGTGGATGAATCCAGATCCAGCAAGAGGCCAGTTACTAGTGGTGTGCCACAGTGCTCAGAGCTGGGACCGCACCTGTTCAGAATATACTTCTTTGAACTCAAGGCTAATGTGGAAGGACTCTGGATGGCGAAGTCTGCCAATGACTGCAAGCTGGGGCAATCACCGACTCCCCCAACAATGTGGATATCCTTCAGATCAGACAAATGATTGGTACCAAAACCATGGTCTAAAACTAAATGCAAAAAAATGCATTATCATACTTTTTGGGAAGTCAAATACCTCTGCAAATTGTAACATCAACAGCACACCACTAAGAGTAGACTCAGAGGTGAGAGATCTAGGTACACAGATCAGTAGTAGCCTGAGGTTTGACAGCCATGGGTCCACAGTAGTGAGGATGTCCTTCTATGTGGCACAACTATAAGTAAAGGTATGGCATCCAGATCCAGGGAAATTATACTCTCACTTTAGTCACCTCTCATTAGACCAATAATCATGTACAGCGGGCCATTCGGCATGTACTTGACTAGCACTTACAACAGCTGAAGTGACCTCAGAGGTTCCTAACAGAAAATACAGGGGATAAACAATTTGTCCTGTGCAGACTAATTAAAAGCCCTGTCCTCTTTACTCTGTCTCTTACCAACTAATAAGGGATGACCTATACCTGACCTACAAGACACTCACAAATCCAGCCCTGATGGAGTTGCTGCACATCTACAAGTCAAACAGCATGAGGATTACCCAACATAGGGATCTAAATTTAGTCAGTGACTCAAACAAAACAAGCTGGAGAGTCAGGTATGTGTTTTAGAGATTGCCCCTTATTTGAAACAGACGTCCTATTTATATAAAGCAAAGTCCTCCCCTGGCACTCTTTAAATGCAGTTTGGATGAATGGATGGGGAATCACAAATTCACATCTGAGGTAACACCTATGTCCTTAATGGGCAGGGGCAATCTTTAAGATACTCAAGGCATAGACACAAACCCATGCCATCCTCTTGCCTCTAGGACACTGTATATTGGGTAAAATCAGGATATATTGGCTAGGCTTGTAAGGGTTTTAAGCCATTAGCCTAGTAATCTCCTATGATCCGATGAACCTATGATGATCTTCCATCAGAGTCACACAGTATGATGACATTTATTTCATTTTATTTATTTATGTTATTTATCCTTTGTTGGCTGGGTTAGTCCCACTAGGCTAGTGCTATTTTTTTCATGAGTGTCCTGTCACACTGTACATCTTGATTCAAAGGATTTGTTGAGTAGCTCCTGAAGTGATTGGGGAAATATTTTTAATGACAGTGGCTCTGAATATTGTAAACTTATATTGATAATTGTATTAATTTCATCCTGTTGTAGTATGCACCAAGAGATTAATTCCTTGCTACCCCAAGGAATCAGTGATTGGCCATGGTTTCTGAGGTAGAAAGGCTGTCCCAGTTTGCCTTGGCAGTATGCTGGTCTTCAGTGAACTTGGCTTATATTATTTATTTTAATTTCTCAAGATTATTGCTATAGCTATTAGTAAACAGTTTACATCCTCTGCTGCTGAATATTTCTGGTTGACTTTAAGATTTGTTTCAGTCATCTTTTTTATCAAGGAGGTTGAGTCATTCTATCTTCTAGGAATTGAAAGTCTTGCTTTTCACTAACAGTAAGGACTGGCTCTTGGGCATGTACAACAAACTGTATGTCTTGCTCTTTATTCTGTGATTATTCTGCTCTTTTCAAAAATACTTCTAAATACTACAACTTTTGTATTGGTCTCAGGCTACTTTGGCTTGACATATTCAAGACTAGCTCCCCTTAAACATATGGTGGTGGGCTGTTATCTAGCCATCCTCTGATAGTGCTCCATAAACTAGGCTAGAGATGTAAATCAGATGCTTTGATCATGGTTTCTTTTCAATGGGACCTCAACTTAATTTTGGTTGTGAACCTAAGCATCTCTGCCTTTTACATATTTTTGGAACTTGGTGTATGTTGTCATCACCTCTTATTTATGACTTACTTTATGATCTATATGTTGCTAATTATTTATTGAATGCTTAATACATTGAATAATCTCTACAACTACTGCTTCAAGATTGCATTGCTTTATCATCTCTGCATAATAATGATATTTTATACCTTTTTTTCTAATATTGTACACACTTGATTAAGTTGCCAATTAATCTTTTTTTAGCACTATTTTCCCTCAGAAAAGATTTTTGTATATGGGTCTCTTCATTTGTCCATTTCTATCCACAGGAACTCAATCTTTAGCAGCGTGTCATTGTGTGTATTTGGATATCCAGGAAATGCATATGGTAGGGAAAGGCATCAGTTATAATACTGCTAGGATAACCTAACAGTACTCTTGGATGAAATCAACTTCTGATAAGAGTCCTATCTATCTGAAGATGTCTGAAGAGATTCTATTTATCTTTTTGTGATGATAAAGAAAAACTCTGGTTGGTATTCCCTCCTAAGGTTTTGCTACTGTATGTCTCATCCACTCACAATGAGAACAGAATTGCATTTTTTATTTGTTGCATTATTTTGACCAGGAATTCATAACTGTAATCTGGCTTGATGAAAACTTAGGTTCCTCTTTGGCAGTGATTGCTTCTTTCAGTATCTTCACTACAAATTACCCATAAGTCCCATATCATTATTTATTATATATGGAATTAAAATGACTCACTTTTGCAAAGATTGACCACTCCCTTTGAAGATGCTCTGAGCATAGAAACATAAATCTCCTTACATACAGTTCCTCTAGGTCGGTTGGGGGCTTTTAATGTTAACTTCAGATTTACGCATTGCTTCTGTGCTGCACCAATCAAATGCTAGTTTTGAACAGCTGTAGTGTATGATTTGAAAATAAGTGTTTTATTGTTTTTTTTTTAAAGTCCATTAAGTTATAAAAAACTCCATAACTCATCAGTTGTGGAAATATTTAGATATGATTATTCAACTCAGTGTGTTTACCTGCAATGTGGTAATAGTCCCGACTTTTTGGTCAGATTGCTACCTAATTAATTTCAGTTTGGATCTGAATCTGATACAGTCATTTGACTTTGAGCTGGATGAATTAAATGCTTTAAGCACAATTACAACAAAAGTCCTGATGCCCTTATTTAATTATTTTCTTCTTAACTGCCATGCTTAGAATCTACATTAGCTTGTAATGGCATATAATGCTGTCATCACCAATAGTTTTCAACAACTAACAACTAGACAAGTATGCAGAAAATTGACCATGGACCAAGATAAAGTACATCAGATGACCATCATTCTGTCCTTTAATCAAAATTCTCACCTCCATAATAGAAAAACAACTCTTCTATGACTGAGTTTTATAAGGGTTTCACTAAAAAGCATATTTCCAGTCAAAATCAAAATTTGAAAAACAGAAAATTACTGAGAAAACAGTATTGCAAATTAATTTTACCCTGCATCACCTCATGTGTGTGTGTGTGTGTGTGTGTGTGTGTGTGTGTGTGTGTGTGTGTGTGTGTGTAAGCATACCAACTTCAAGGTCACTGCATGTTGGGAAAAGAAGAAATCCCAATATCCTACAGGTGTGTGTGTGTGTGTGTGTGTCTTTCGGCTTTTCCCGGTTAGGGGTCGCCACAGCGGAACTCCGGTCCGCTAATGATTGGCAGTAGAGTTTTACATGCTGGCTTGCCGGGCCTAACGCACAACCTTCAACGAAGGAACGCCCATTCACGCATGTCGTCACACAGTAGACGCTTTAACTGAGAATCGAACGGCCAACGTCTAACTGTGAGGCGACAACGCTACCGCAGCACCACAGGTCTGCTCTTTAAATACAAAACAGAGGAATTACACATTAGTGGCTGCTCATCCACTGTTGATCCCTGATATCTTATATTTCATTTTGACACAAGTTATTAAATATATACACAGAGTTCTTCTAGAGTTGTCACAAAGCTATGTAGTCCAGTTATTCTGATTAATCAACATAACCTTTCTGCCTTGGCTGTAAGTGACCTTCTCACTATTTTGTTTAATCAACAAGATTAAACAAATTAAAGTCAAAATCGGTTAACAGCTGTAATAAGTAGCTTAACAGGCTTCTTGGTAAACCTCCTGAAAGGTGTTGCCAAGAGTTTAATAATATTTTCTATGAAGAGATCACAAAATACTTTTTTCTGTTTACACTGTCACATGAACACTGAACTTTGGGTCCAAAAATCTAGTTTTGCCCATCTGTTCTAGTAATTTTCCAGACTACGTGGTTCTCATGAAGCATTTTCCATCTTTACTTAAAGAAATCATGGTTTATTTACTAATCGGTTAAGTGAGTGGTTGGATGATTGATTGATTGATGAATTTTGTTTAAAGTAGTTGACTGATCCCTGGTGATGCCTTTAGCCACTGCCAGGGAGTAATAAATGAGGGCAGATTACGTGCTACCATAGATATGTTCTTATATAGTGTTTTATACATCTGTATGTTTGGTTATTTATTTACTGAAAGACATTAAAATGCCTAGGCTTTGTAGAATAAAAAAAATTAAATGGCCAATAAAAAGTAAATTGCACTTTATTAGTGATTTATGAATAAGGCTACTACATACTACAGATTAATGTTTTTAATGTCATTATAGTCATACAGATTAATGAATTTCAGAGATACAAATTATAGAAAAGTTATGCAACAATTAGATGTCATAAAACATACTTTTCGGGGTAAAAAATGCTAAGTAATATACGTACATGCTGACCTATACTATTTATGCATACATTCATAAGTACACAGAAAAGTTTGTGTCTGGCATATTCACATCATCAACTCAGATTAATTATGAATCTGTATACCAGTTATTAAGAAGGCATTTTTAGAGCTACAACATTGTGGAGAACTAATGTCCTGTATCTAAATACCCCTTTGGGAATAGACTAGTGAAAATAGTTCTAAACACGCATTCTAAGCTTTCTAATCTCTGACGGCTTCCTCATTTCCAAACTATTTAGATTATGACACTCTACTTGCACAAAAGCTATCTTTACTAGAGTTTTAAATGGTTCTGTTGAATAAAGGCAGGCTGGTTAGGGAGTTCAAGCCAGTATCATTCTAGGAGTGATTTACAGTGGTGTGTGTGATATTTAGAGTTTGTGGCAAACTTTGCAACTTTGTTGTAGCACTGTTCCAACTTGCTTAGGGTAGAATTTTGTAAGCTAGTTAAGATAGGGGCACCACAGAGAAGGGAGGGAAGTAAAAATGTTTTTGCAAGGGTAGTTTTGGTTGCTGCAGTAAAGAAATGTTTGTTTCTATATAAGAGTCCAAGTTTTTAATGAGTTTTATTTATATTTTGCTGTATATGGGGGTCAAATGAAAGTTTATTGTCAATGATAACACCTAAAAGTAATGTAACAGGATCAGGGGAATTTGTCCTTATTCCATTCCTGTCTGATCTCAAAGTTGGCATACATAATTAGCTGGGGATGTGGGGTGCATGGGGGGCTTGCCTCCTGCCAAAAAATATTACTTTTTTTTGAGTATGATCATTTTAGATCATACTAAAAAATAATCACTCTTATGAGTGTTTGATGTTTGATGAGACACGCATATATTTCACACACATACACACATCTGTATCTATATCTATGGGTCTACTTGAGATTACCGAAATCTCAGTAGACCGACACACAAAACACCTAGCCGACTTCCGAATGGTCGACTGTCCAACTTGAGCAGAACAGGAAATCCGCTCTTGTGGACACTGTAGTGTGATCTTGGAGCTGGTATATTTAAGTTATGGGGGTATGGGGGGGGGGGCGAAGCCCCCTGCCCCCATCCAAGAACATGAAATGTGAAGGTGGAACATGAACTGTGAAGGTAAGTGTTTTAGATTTTTTATTTGCAGTGTATGTTTTGTTTTAGTGGTAAGGGTTTTTTAATGTAGATGGTGGGCAGGGTGTGAGTGTGAGTAACTAGCTAGTTTTATGTCGAGTGTTGTGTTTTTTCTTTTGTATGTTGTTTGTGTGTGTTGTGTGTATGTTTTATGAAGGTGTGTCACGATTTTGACGTGTCGGTATTATGTGTGCCGGGTATGTGTGGTGTTGTGCAATGTTGGTGTTGTCAGCACAGTGTTCTGCATGTCGATTATGTGGGATGTTGGGTAAGTGAAGTAGACCCATATATATATATATATATATATATATATATATATATATATATATATACACATACAAATAGAGAGAGAGAGATTCTAAAATTTTGATGTTGGTCTGTCTATTTATGTCTAGTGATTACATCTCCTTCGGAGTCACCTACATGGTTTCTGGAATGAAAGAAGTACTATCATTGCCTTTTGGTCTCTTTTTAATGTCATCTTAAAAATACGGATAACAGCTTTTTGACAGGTGCTACATTTCTGAAAGTCACCAAAGCATTTTACATGATGGATCATAACCTACTCTTCTATTTCTTAGCATAGCATCTATTTTAAGAGACTGCTCCTTCCACATGTTTACTAGTAGTGTTTGTGGATACAGTCGTTAATCATAATTCCTGCCTTACCCGCTAATGCGGATAGCGTCGCTACCTCTAATGTTACCTATTTAAAGAGACTGCTCCTTCCACATGTTATTTCCTCCAGCGTCATAGCTTATCTACCTAACCAGCCTCTCTCCATTTATTTTACCCACTAGAACTACGTATTTACTCTCCCACTTGAACCACATGCTTGCTCTTTGTTTTTACATTTTACTAGTAGCGACATGTTGTACCTTGAATGATATTTACACTGCATTTATTCCAGTTTACTGTTATTTTGCCTAACTTTTATCAAACAAATTGTATGCTTTTAAAAAGACTATGTCTATTTATTATTGGTTTTTCTAGTTAGATTCACAAGATATATACAAATGTGTAAAGTATTCATTTGATTGACACTAATTTGCTAGGTCACTTTTACTGCTCTCCAATAACTGTATCTGTTTTACCTTACCATCTTCCTCTCTTTCCCTAAGATTTCCACTAGAGCCTTTCTGGTATCTGAAACCTCCTTCACAAGTGACTCTGCCTTGCTGGAAAACCTGTTACTGTGTCCACCAAGCCCAACTTTGCAAACTACGTGGGTTACATCTAAACCAGTCTTTAAAAGTATGTTACCTGTATATGTTTAACCTAAACCTTTGAACCCTAAAATTCTGGTCTAACTACCTGCCTAGGACTACCAGCAGTCAATACCAACTTTCCTAACTGTAGCCCTTTCCAAACTCCTACTTACTAAGGGCCCAAAGCATCCTTTATTAGTGTTACGTCCTGCATCCTCCACACTATTTCTGTCTCCTACTATTTTCCTTCTTTCTCTCCCTCCTGACCTGGACACCTGTGAATCTACCTACTGGGTGGCATCCTCTAACCTTCTGTTGGCTCCCTTTTCTCCTGCTCTGTAACTCCCCTATACCTCTCTTCTTGTTCCTGAGCCTCCTAGTCCACAACCACTCTTCTTTCTCCCCTTGGCCCCTGACAAATCTCCCTTCATACCCTTATTAGCTACTAAAGAGCTGTACACTCACCCCCTGATATAGTTCCACTGAACTTGCTTCTTTCTTAGCTGCACAACCTTACCTACTGGTTCTCCTTCTTTCCTGATTGTTTTCCTGTGCACTACTATTCCTTTGTGTCTACCCGCTCCGTTCGCCCTGCGGGCTCACTCCGCTCCCCTCCCTGCCCCCAAATCTCACCCGCCCCTGCAACCTCTACATTTATCTCTAACTAATCACTCTCCCCATCTCTCACAGCCACTCACCACAACTTCCTGTTCCCACCTCCTTCATACTTAGTCCCCTCCCATCTCTTCCAACCTATTTTGTGTGGCCTCATCCTGTTACATCACTCACTTAGAACCAACTAAACATGTCTATCCTATATCACCACACCCTACTACTAATTCTCATCACTACCCTAACAACCACCTATCTCTCTACCTCCTATGAACACAGCTTATCCACATCTCTCACTATCCCACACAAATATACCCTAACTACTCCCCCACCTACTTGCAGTAATAATTTCAATGTCATCTATAACACCTCGTATCTACTACCTAAATACCACCGTCTCTCTCACACCAAATACTCCATTTATCACTCCAAAAAGCGTGATATTTACCAGTTCAAACCATCACAATTCTACAACCTTTTATTAATTAGCTCACTTACTCATGGAGACATACACCCCAACCTAGGCCCTAAACTATCTCCATTTTCAACCAACTGCAAAATAGCAAATCCAAAGCTAACTCCACCTACTAAACCTCCTAAATCACTCTCTATAGCCCAACTTAATATACGTAACATCTGCAACAAAATATCACATATTCATGCGCTACTAGAAGTCCAACAGTTCGACATTCTCTGTCTAACTGAAACATGGCTCAAACCAACAACAAAAGACAATGAAATTGTTCCCCCTGGATATAACATCCTGAGACAAGACCGCTTAAGCAAAAAAGGTGGCGGAGTAGCTATACCTCTATAAAATAGGTCTACAATTAAGCATAACAAATCATACCCTTTTAACTAACACACATGCAGAACTAATTATCTCAAAACTTCAAATCAATCCTCACAAAACCATAAATATTATCTGTACCTATATTCCCCCAGGCAATAGCACAACAATATTAGAAAACCTACTAAACTGGCTTTCTTTGAATCTCCACCAATAAACAATACTCTTAGGAGACCTAAATATTGATTGGAACTTATGTGAACATAATAATCCACCTACTTTTATTAATCTGCATGGCTTCACTCAACACATAAACATCCCTACAAGAACAAACAAACAGAGTAACAAAGAAGCTGTACTTGATTGGATCTTAACAAATAGTCCACAACTAAAATATACAACAGGTACTCTTCCAGATGACCTCAGTGATCACTCCCTAACCTATATCATCAGGCATAAAACCAGTTTATCTATCCCAGCTCAAGTTCGAATAACCCGTTGCAAAAAGAATTTTGACCCTGCCCTTTTTCACAATGAACTTATGCAAGTCAACTGGTCACCTCTCAAATCCCTCCCAATAGATGAAGCTGTTAATCACTTCAATAATACCTTTCTCACCATCCTTGAACATCATGCTCCCTTGCGTTCCATTTGTATGAAAGCTAAGACAGCACAATGGCTCTCCAGCAAAACTAGGCAACTAATGCTTAATAGAAACAAAGCTTGGAAAAAATGGCATACAACTAAAGATTTAACTGATCATCTCTCTTTTAAACAAAAAAGAAATATGACAAAACAAGCCATACTTCATGATAAAAGAAACTATTACACTCAATTACAACAATCTTCCCTCCACCGACCACATAAATTTTGGACCGCTATTAATACTCTCTTATCCCCTGGCAAAGCTGCCACTCCAAACCCATCAGACTCCAACACCAACTCCCCCACAGATATAGCTAATGCCTTTAACACCTTCTTTACTTCAGCCATCCAAAAGCTAGCAAACCAACAACACCCTGATACCTCTAAACTATCTATGCCTAGCTCTACTCCCCCCCCATTTTACATCCAACCCATACCTACCTCCTACATTTTGTCCCTACTTCAAAAACTCAAGCCAACAACCCCTTCAGCCGACAAATTACCTGCAGAATATCTCCAACTAAGTGCCAAAGCAATAGCTTATCCCATCTCTCTATTAATTAACAGGACTATAAAAGAATACACTATCCCTTCAGCCTGGAAAATCTCACACATTATCCCACTCTTCAAAGGAGGTGACTCTTTGGAGTATTCTAATTTTCGCCCTATAGCGCTACTATCTCCTATTGCAAAAATAATGGAGAAATGTGTACACAAACAGTTACTAAACCACCTGTTAACCAACAATCTCCTAGCTAGCTGTCAACATGGGTTTCGCCCATTCCATAGTACAACCACCGCCCTACTATCCTTCATCGACTCTATCAACATAAATTGCAACAAGAACACTCCTTCCTCTGCTTTCTTCGTAGACCTGTCAAAAGCCTTTGACATGGTTAATCATCAACTCCTCCTACACCGCTTAAAGTCCCTCTCTCTTGACAGCCAGGCCTTAAGTTGGTTTTCATCCTATCTTGAAAATCGCAAACAGGCAGTTCTCTGGGATAACCATCTCTCTGACCTTCTCCCCACCTCCATAGGAGTCCCTCAAGGGTCCATCCTAGGTCCTCTTCTGTTTTCCATTTTTATAAATGATCTGTATCTAGCCACTCCTCTATCCACTTGTATTCAATATGCTGATGACATAACCATCATTTGCTCCGCCAAAACCCAGACTGAACTTCACTTGCTAACACAAAACACCTTCACCACCATCAAACAATGGTTCTCAAACCACTGCCTCCTCCTAAACCCCAAGAAAACCAAACTCCTGATTTTTCCACCCACTCACCTATCTCCCCCTATTGACTTCACACTCACATCTAACAATGGCACACTTATTGCTCCAGACCAAACAACGAAACTATTGGGTATTACTATCGACAACCAACTAAAATTTGACTTTCATATAAACTCCACCATAAAATCAACTAACAGGAAACTTGGATCTCTATATAGAATCAAATCTTTTTTAACACCTGAAGCTAGAACTATAATAGCTAGAACCCACTTAATCTCTACCCTATTATATGCTTCTGCTATATACACTAACCTTTCGAAGTACAACCTCAAGAAACTAACCATATCATACAACAACATAGCCAGATTTGCCACTGCCTCTCCATATAAAACTCACCACTGTTTGAATCTTTTAAAACTAGGTTGGCTGGAATTACCCCACCTCATACAATACTATCAACTCACTATTGCACATAAAGTCCTTTATTACCCTGTAAACACACCAATGCTCTCTACACTTATAACACCCTATCACAATATGAGACATCTCCGTTCCTTCAACAAAACACTGATAAAAACTTCTAAATCAAACAATGTAGCAGGAGACTTCATATTCTCCAACTCAGTTGGCAAAATTTGGAATCAACTTCCACCAGACCTCACAACACTGACTTCTACTCCACTATTTAAATCCAATCTAAGACTCTACCTAAACAACCACAGGCTATGTTCCTGCAACGACCCTGGGTAACCTTTCTCACTCACCTTGCTTCCCTCCTTTACTCTTCACCTGACCTTCTTCATCACTTCTCTAGCTTACTTAGATTTCCCTCCTATTAATCCATCTCTCTATCCCTCTTTATTTTTTTTTATATTTCTTAACCTAAATACTTATGTCTTTGAATAATATACCTTAACCTAGCATTTTTATCTAACCTAAACTTCTGCTCTGCCTCACATGGAAATCAAATTTTCATATAGCCTGTATTTAACCTATGACATTATGTTTATTTTTATTATTTCTATTGTATTACTTTTTGTATATTTTTAACTTGTTAAGTAGTTGTTAGTGGAGCTTTTCTCCTCGGGCCTCCACTGAAAATGGACTTGTATCCAGTTGGACTAGCCCGGTTAACAAATGTAAAATAAACAAAATAAAATAAATATTATTGACAAACTGGTTTAAAAACTTTACCTAACAGAAATGACCATGTCAAGGTACTAGGGCCATCCTTTTCAGTCCATTCCACCCTAATTTAAGGAGTAACCCAGTGCTCTGTCCTCTATCTACTGCTTTTTCTGTATGTCATCAACAAAAACACCATAGAAAAAATAATAGAATTCCAACCAACCTCACCACCCTACTAGTAGGTTAGTGGGTTCATAGGTTAATACTAAACTGTTGATCTGGTGGACCATTTGCAGCCAAACCATAAGATCCATATCCGAATTTAACAAGACATTAGTAAATACAAGACCCCATTGAAAAGAAGTACGTTAAACCTAGTTTCAACCTGTTTCCATAAGAGCTTGAGTTTCCAGACTGGGATTGTTCTTGTAATTGACAAGTCAATCATACAATTTATGCATAAAAAGTGTCATGGAGCTACTTTGCTTTTCATCCAAGGGGAGGGTGTTCCATATAAGAAAAATTCAGTGAGATAGATATCCATCTCATCAGTAGATTTTGTTTGTTTCGCTGGAAGGTTAGATCTCTTGAGCATGTCTTTAGGGTTTTTTATTAGTTTTGTGGATATATAGGAGGGCACATAGGACTGGATCCTTTGAGACTCTGCATGCTATACATCAGTCCCAATCCGAAAAATGACAGGAAATAGAAAAGAAAGAGTGCATATTAAGGCAGTTGTGTTAGCTCGTGGAAGACATGCTCTTAATTATCTTAGTGAGAAAACTCTGCTGCTTCTCAGGCTGGGTTATATGCCTCAAAAAGTGAATACAAAATGGGCATTTTATTATATTATTGGCCAGTTAAGGGATGATGTGGTGATTATTATGTTTATACTAAAGGGCTTGTTAGCTACAGTGGACACATGGTAGTCTAAGGATAATTCTTTTTCTATGAAAGTGCCCAAGTCCTTAATGAGAGAGACAGTTTTTAAGGGGGTGCCACCTATGTGATAGGTGTATGATGCACATATTTTTCAAGGGACAAATGTGAGACCGTGGTCAAAGCACCACTTGTTAGCATGTGTTAGGCCCTCTTGGAGAATCTGGAGGTCAGTTGGGGAATTCATGACAGCCTTAAGTTTGCAATCCTTAGCAATCTTCATCAGCTAGAGGATTTTGGTGTCAGCCTTGACAACTGTGAAGTAAATACCAGTGAGGAGTGGTCTCAGGACAGATCCCTAGGGGACGCTGCTGGTAACTTCTCTTTTTGAGACTGTGCCTCTGACTGTGTCAGAGTCCGACACTAGTAGACTGGGCTCTCTCAGTCACCAATGTGTTAACTAGTGATTAACAGAGGGATTTCCCTTTAATTGTATTAGCGTATCAGTGATGTCAGAATGTGGAATGGTATCAAAGGCTTTACCAAATCCAGGTATGCAGAGTGGACTGATTTTTCTGAGTCTAATGCCTCAGTGACTTCTTCTAAAAATACTACCATGTTTAGGATTGTGAATCTGTCTTTAGCAAATAGAAATCGGTTCTAGGTACAGCATTTGAAGACTGCATATGTCCTTGCTTAAATGTTCGATAATGATGAAGTCCATTGCCTACAAATAAGGGTGGTGAGACTTTTGATTTATACTTTTCCAGATCAGTTGTGGGTCCATCTTTATAGAGTGGGATGACTAAAGCAGTTCTCCATACCTCTGGCATGAATTCATTGGACAGGCTGAGATTCAGTAAATTTTGCTAGTGACAAAAAGATGGCTTGATACAACCATATCTATAAATGGCCTGATTATTTTCAGCTCAGAAATCCTACCTACACCAATTTAAAAAATCTAGAACAAGATCTTGTCCATCTTGACACTTAATTAAACCATATGCATATTATTCTTAACATGAAAAACTATTTGGTGCGCAGCAAAAGTTATTCCATAAAAAATGAGAGATCCAGATCTATGCCACTAACACTATATAGGTTAACGGCTTTGAAAGAGCTGTAGCTAAGCTGGTTTGATATATGATGCTGTCCTCAGTTTAAGCTCTTAAGATGGTCAATCTATAATGCATGTGTGAATTACCAGCTTTCATTTATGAAGCTGCTATGATATTATGAGCTTCATAAATTAAGATACTACATTTGCAACTAATGTTTAGTGTGCCCACCCACATCTTTTTCTGCTAGCACCTTGTACCTCCAAGTCTATAAAGAAACATAGGTCATCTGGGACATATTTAGAGCCTTATGACTCTACTGTACAGCTCATGTAATTTTAAAACAGTGTTTTGCTTAAGATCACAGACATGTAACAAGCACTGGGGCAGTAAGACCTCTGAAGAATTAATGTGGCTCTTTGAAACATTTAGCCAGATTTTTTGATATATGCAGAGGCTTTGTAAAAATCCATAAAATACTTAGCTGAATATATGGGCTGTGTTAAGTTTACATTGCGCAACATTCATTATACCTGTCTAAAGCTGACTAGCTCATCAGGAAACTACTGCATATATATTGGATGTTTAAAGGGTACAAATATTTTGGCTCTTGTCATTCTCAGGATGTCTTTCAATGTATCTAGTTTTTATTTCCTGTATTTTTTAGTTCAAAATGTTATTTTCTGTTCACTTCAGTGGGATGTGGTACTTGTACACTTTGTTTAATGAATACGGCTTTATATAGCTTTTCAGAGTGCAAGTTCAAAATGGCAGTGGAAAGTTTCCTACAAATAAAACTAGCATTACATTTTAATTGTTCTCACTGTCAGGTTACCATGACTGCATTTTTGAACAGTTAATTCAAGGAATGTGTCTAATCCTGGTTTGTGTTTAGGCTCCTGCTTTTACACATTTAAATTCCCAGATAATTCATATTAGATTTAGATGAACCTAAATTATTACTATTTAGCTGCGGATGATTTAAATATTGGTTAATTAGTAGCATTTCAGTCTTCTCATTGTTGAATTTCAATCCAGAAAAAAAAAATTCAAACAGTTTAACTGCTTTGTATATTTTTCAAATAAAATATTTATGACTTGGTGTTCTTGTGCTATAGTGATACAATTCAAGATAAGGCACATGTCTTGAATTAACTATCCAAAAATGCAGTTATGGCAGCCTGATAGTGACAATAATATTTACTAGAGGTGGGCATGCCCGAGTCATCACAAGCTTGGCTTGAGTATAAGTACAATCTCAGCTCTGACTTGTGATCCAGCAGATTGAAGAGACCCGAACAAGCTGAGCCATAATTGTTAGATTTCTTTTGAGGAATCGCTGAATGTTTTTTCAGACCAGACCTGTAGGCTGAGAATGCTTTACCTTGCATCTGCTCTGTGTATCTAAGCACTGTGATTGGCTAGATTTCCAGAGATGGTAGCCCCCCCATGCTGAAGAGGAAAGAAGGAATAGTTCAAAGACATAATGGTTGGACAATTCTTTTATAAAAAGATTTGCAGCTCATTTTTAAAAAGAGTGAGTGCTTTCCTTTACTCCAGAGTGATTGCATACTTCCATTGAGGAAAAGGAGTCTGTTTCAGTAAGAGAAAAAGAGATCAGGAGAGTGTGGAAAGTACTACTGATGCATGGACAATATGACAGGATTGTTTTGTTTCTTTGCATTTATTGAGATAAGCCTCAGTTATCCCTGATTTTAGTCATAGGTTCATAGGAGGATACTAAGCTAGTGGCTCTAGACCCTTTATAAGCCTAGCCATGTTTATCCCAGGGTGCCCCAATTGTCCTCAGTTAGATGGACTTACTTTACAGAACAGCACTGACTATCTCTGTCCATGAGGGACATGGGTGCCACTCCCAAGGTGAATTTGTGGTCACCCATCCATTTGTCCAGGTTGCACTTGAATACAGTCACTGAGGAGCTCTGCTTCACATGAATTGGAGGCTTATTCCAGAGTAGTGGCAATCTCCGTGAGTCATACCTATCTCTCTACCGTGTTCTGTTAATGTCACTGGCAAGGATGAAATCCCTAGAGTGAGTGAATTTAGTGCCATTTGATTTGTGGATGTGCAGCATTTCCATCCGGTCGGGGTCAGGGACTGCCCTGTAGGCCAGGCACAAGTTGCCTCTCAGTAGCCTATATGATATAGAGTAGAGTGACAGGGCTTTCAATCTATCCACATAGGTCATGGCTTGTAGGCCCTGTATCTTCTTATTGAGAAACCTCTGTGGTCTCTCCAGTTGCTACAGATATCTGGTGAGATGCATGCAAAGGGAGCATTGTGCTCTATTAATGGTCTGATTAGGGTCGAGTAAAGTGGGGTTATAACACCCTTAGACCTGGATGTGATGCCGTTACTTATGAGATGGACAATGTAGAAGGCTTTCCTTACCACTGTGGAAACCTGTTCATCAAAGTTCAGATTGCTGTCGACCTGCATTCCTAGACCTCATACCACTGGGTTTGAACTTAGAAGGGTGTTGTCATTATTGTAATTAGTGGGGAATTCCGCTTTGCCAAATGGGATAATAGTGCACTTTTCAGTGTTTAGTTTCAGACTGTGACTTTGGCACCAATCATTTGTTTGTATTAGCCCTTCCTGTGATATGTTAACATCATTGGGGGACTCAATGATTGTGTCTAGTTTACAATCATCAGTTAACTTAGTAATCAAAGACCATCTAGTTCCAAGAAATAGATTCCAAATAGTAAAGGGTCCAGTACAGATCCTTGTGGTATGCCACTGGTGATGGATCTACTGGCAGAGGTGGTGTCACCAACTTTGACAGTATGTGTTCTGTTGGTGAGCCAGTTAGCTACCCATTGGTGATGTAAGGGTTAGCATCTATCTGGGAGGGTTTTTCAATGATACTTGAGTGGGAAATTGTGTCAAAGTCTTTGGGTAGGTCCAGATAGGTGGTATGCACTCTCTTACATTCATCCAGGGCTTTAGTGACTTTCTCAAAAAAGCCTGCAAGGTTTAATAAGCACAATCTACCCTTAGCAAAACCAAACTGGGTTGGGTCTAGAGTTTTAAGGTCACCTATGTCCTTATTGATAAGGTCCATGATGATCCTTTCCATGGCCTTGCAGGTGAGGCTGGTTAGACGTATGGGTCTATAGTTCCCAGGATTAGGTGATGGCCTCCTTTTATGCAAGAGGATTACTGTTGCTTTTCTCCATTCTGCTGGTATAAAGCCAGTTCTCAGGCTATGGTTAACGAGAACAGCAAGTGAGTTAAACTAAGCTAACTGCCCTGAAAGCCATTTTAAACCTAGTTAGTAACCTTGAGGTCAGACTCAAACCCTGCTCTTTATGTTTATGAGATAAAGACCTTAAATATTATGCCAGACATCCCCATAAGAGTGAATTAATGGATTCATAAGTAAGTACTAGGCTAGCTGCCCCGATGGGCCATTTTAAACCTAGACAATTTCCCTTCCAGAAGTGAGAATCAAACCCTGTACCTTGTGTCTATGAGGTAAATACATTAATCATTATACCCACCCCCAAATATCTACAGATTAATACTAGGCTAACTGTCTTTATGGGCCCTTTTAAGCATAGCCACTTACCCCACATAAGAATCAATTCTGCACCTTGTGTCTGTATGGTAAACACCATTATGCCAACCTCTCATATGCAGTAAATCTGTAAGAGGTGCTTGACATATGTGGGGGTGAGTATATGTGTTCAAGAGCAACATGTTGAAATGACTACGTTGTTGTAGTAGTCATTTGTTTTATTTCACTTTTCTGACCATTACCCATCAGAGATGTAGACAGAAAGTGGCTAACTTTTTAAAAAAGGAATGCAGAGGCATCTTGTACATTAAAGATTAAGGTTATCATTTTGATCACTGCTGGCAAATAAGTGTTATGACTTGATGGTACTGTGTTTACCAATCACTACTGGACATAGGAAAATGTTACTGTAGTTATAGGTTCATAGGTTCATACTAGGCTATCTGCCCAAGGGCATTTATAAGCCTAGCCCATAGTTATGTGGTTTTCACCACCCCTTTAGTTTGAAGAAAACTATGCCTATTATTTTGCTGTGCCTCTGTCAAGCAGTGACACTGAAGTAATCCCTGGGGTATATCTGCGATCTCCCATCCATTGGTATAGGTTCATAGGTTACATTTTTATTCTTTCCTCAGCAAGACATTAGTGTACAGAAAAGGACTATCATTTCTTGGGCATGCAAATGACAGTTATGGCTGATATACTTGGCTCAAAGAATAGTGTATGTATATATATATATATATATATGTATATATATAGGAGCAAGTTCACCATTATTATTATTATATTTTCTAATAACTTCACAGTCAGAGGTGGTGCACCTTTTCAGAAAAGGCACAATACATTGGGATAGTGTGAATCTTGTTCCCAAACAAGTCATTAAGAATACTTTATTATTATTATTATTATTATTATTATTATTATTATTATTACTATTATTATTATGACTATTGTTATTACTGTGATCTGCCATAGAAAAGGGAAAATGGCCTCTGACATAACACTAACAAAACTCAACATTCACAGGGTCTTTGCTGTCCCTGTTTGGCAATGTATCTAGATTTACCATTGGCCTGTTTGGCCATTTCTTGTGAAGTGTGGTGAAGCTACTTACTGTGCATTAAATCATATTTAGACCACAAGGGGGAATAATTGCATTTTTCTAGTAGCTAAGGAAACATTACTGTTACTGCATGCAGATTTGTGTACTTATATGTTGTGTTTTTTATAGTTTTACCCATTATTCATTGTCAGAAGACCTGTAGAAACATGTAGAGGCTGTTAGGAAGAATGGCCAACATTACTGACAGCACTCGTTCGAGTGAATGCTGACAATACTGATTTCTCTTTGGATACAACTGTATTTTTTAATCTCCTCTGGATTTTCTGATTTACTTATTTTTAACTTTGCCAGTGTTCAGATTGCCTGCCCTGGATCAGGTCTTAGTGGTTTCTAACAGCCTAGGCCAGACCATTAGCCCTGTGTTGGCCCTGCTCCTGAAAATTCCCAGACTTGCCCATCTTTAGTATTTACTTGTGACATGTGACAGTAGCAACATATTTCTGCTGGATGTTGCTTTAATTTAACAGAAGTGCTGATTTGCCTGTGCATATCATTTTATGGTTCTTCTCATCTGCATATTTTGATGAAGTGCTGGTAATATTGGACTTTGATGAAACCATATTTAGTTATATTCCATTTCAGACGTTAATTAATCCTTTTAACCTGGGAGATCTATTTCAGCAGCAAGGATAACTTAACCCAGTTTGGTTTTCATCTGCTAACAAATTGTTTGGTGACAAATATGTTCACTAAGCCTTAAAAACAGCTACCGAGAACAAAAACGTTCTGGGATTTAATTCAATTGTTTTTCTTGCTATTTGACAATGTAATAGTTCACCTGTATGAGTGTTTAAGGTGAGTGATCTGCCTTACTGTATCTTGTCTGCTGTGTAAGGTAAGTCATTTGGGAGCATAGTTTCCCAGTTTATTTATCCTGTAGTCATGCTGAAATTTGCTCATTCTTACTCTAATACCTGATGTACAATTGCTTTTGTTTTGATGAGAGATGCATATTAGAACTAATGTACTCTGGAAGGCAATGGATTAGTTTTGATGTGCCAGTTTCTTTCAGTTTTGATTTTTTTCCTAGTTTATTTTGGCATCTTGCCATCCTTGGACTTCACAGACAAAGTGAACAGATGTTTAATGAGTTATATGACAATTTTATTCATTACTTGTGTATATAGTTTATTACATTGTTTGCTTGATACACTAATTGCATTACAGAACTTTACTGATTTTCATATCTTTGTTCACATCCATAATAGTACACATTTAATTAACATTCAAATGAACTTGAATTTCATATGTGCTCTGGAAGAATCATTTCTTTGGTTGGTTTCCATTATTGTTCTTTTGTAATGTTAATATTTTTAAATGTTGAGATAAATTTGTTAATTTTTTAATAGTGAAGTTTAGTTCGATGCTTTGCCTGACTATAATTTAACATGGAAATGTAATTTTAGGTCCATGTTGCAAGCAATGCCATGCCATGCTTAGTTGCGTGTTGTGCCTTTCTTTCATTTGTGGTTTGTTTATGTTTACATTCTTCATTTTAATGATGTTATATTTCATTTTAATGCATTTGTAGTATGCGTCGTATTTTTATATTTTTTTTTTATGGATTTCTTACTTTACAGTGTATGCCGTTTTATCTTTTCTTAATTTTTAAGAATAAGGTTCAGTTGCTGGGTTCCACTGATTTGGTCTTGGCATGAATTTATCATGTGCCACTATTTTTAGTCATTGGTCAAAGTGGTTGCATTATATTACAGTCAAAAAATAGTTAAGAAATTTTCCTCTTTGCCCACACTTGTGCAACATGGATTTAGTATATTTAAATTTAGGGGGTCTGGGTGTGAAAAACCCACATACAAACTAAGTTTTAGTTGTTTTTTTATGAACACAAATGTAATGCATTTGTTTACATTTGCGATTTCTTCAATTAGATGTTTTTCAGTTTCCATGATAACGATCACCAATTTAAACTGTTCAATGTATTTACTGTCAGAATTAATTGGCATTAAACGTAGCATAGTCATATATATATATATATATATATATATATATATATATATATATATATATATATATATATACATATATATGGGTCCATGTCAGTTGGTCGTATTTTCAGAAACTCAGACTCCATATGGTAGAGTTCGAGTTTTTGAAAACCCAAAGCTTTTGAATGGTGATCACAGAACAGTGAGGATCAAGAAATTTACCCTTTTCCTCACTGTAGTGTGATCTCAGAGTTGATATACATAATTTGCACAGGGTGTAGGGGTGCAGGGGGGTAAAGTAAAAAAGGTGTTTTTTTTTTTTTTTTTTTTTTTTTTTTATGTTCAAGCTTTCGGAAACTTGATCATATGGTCTCATCAATATTTTTTTTGAGTTTCCAAAAAGTTGATCATCTGACATAGAGATATAGACCAATATATATATATATATATATATATATATATATATATATATATATATATATATAGATATATATCTACACACACACACACACACACACACATACACACACACACACACACACACACACACACAGTATATATATATATATATATATATATATATATATATATATATATATATGTGTGTGTGAATTTCAGTGATTATGTTTGAAGAGCAAAGAGCTGTCAGATGGCTCCCAATGAAATGTCACACTCAGAATGCTGAATGCCAACAAGCCAAAAAAAGGGATTGAAAATGCAACACAAGAGTGAATCTTAAACATTGGACTTATCCTTTATATTTCTTTTTCAGACAGGGCAATCCCTTTTCTACACCACACCTGATGTGGAGGCAATCTCCCCATACCATCTATCTTATAGGTTCGTACTAGGTTAGTTGCCCTTGTGAGCCATTGTAAACCTAGCCAATTATCCCTTGTGAGACTCAAACCCTGTACCTTGTGTTTGTAAGGTAAACACCTTAACCATTAGGCCACCCTCCCAACCTATCTCCAAGATTGCTATTTCTCAGAGAAAATTGAATATTCCAATAAATGGCTATCTCATAGTATATGATAGGCTGTTTTTCAGACATTCAGTATCCATATTTCAGAAAGCAAGTCCTGACATTTCAAATGGTTCCATTTTTACAAACTAGGGATCATATAGTTAGCATGGTTTACTGCTCATGCTCAAATTCAGTTACATGTCTGGGGAAGATGTGGCAGTCATGCTGAGAGCTGGACTGCTGCAAATAGCTCACACATAGGTTCATAGGTTCATAGGTAGGTACTAGGCTATTGGCCCAAGGGCCTAAGTAAGCCTAGCCAACAAGGTTCCCTGGCTTACACCACCCAATAAGGTTAATTTCCTATGCCCCTTTTGAGCAGAGACACAGAAGTGATCCCCGGGGTGTATTTCCTATTTCCCATCCACTCATCAAAATTTTTCTTGAAGAGTGCTAATGAGGAACTTTGCTTGACATAGATGGTTGGCTTGTTCCAGAGTATAGGAAGTCTCTGGGACAGGAATTTATCCCTCCAGCATGTCCTGTTTATTGGGGTGACAAGGTTTAGGTCCCTAGAGCGTCTAGCTCGGAGGGATTGGGATTCTTTACATGTAGCATGTCCAACAGCTCTGGGTTTAACATAGCTTTATATGTTAGACAGAGATCTCGGAGTAGGCGATATGCTACAGAGTAAAGCTGGAGTTTTTTGAGACGGTCAGGTTAGGGCATCTGTTTGAGGCCAGTAATCCTCTTTGTGAGGTATTTCTGTGGCCTTTCCAGCTGCTGCAGATGTCTTGTGAGGTACATTCCAAAAGGGGTGTTGTACTCTATAATGGGTCTAATGAGTGCCGAGTAGAGGGGAACAATGACCTCTTTTTTCCTGGATGAGAACCCTTTTGTGATGAGGTGTGCCACAAAGAAGGATTTCCTGACTACTGTGGCGAAGTGATTATCAAAGGAGAGACTATTGTCCACCTGGGTCCCAAGGTCTCATCACACATTTGGTGTTAAGTAGACTGCCATTTATATGGTAGTTCATGGGTACAGAGTTTTTACCAAAGAGGATGACAATGCACTTTTTGGCACTGCGCTTGAGGCCATGCCTCTGACACCAGGCATCTGTCTCAGTGAGGCCCTTCTGTATGATATCCACATCATTTGGGGACTTGACTATGCCTCCTAGTTTGCAGTCATCTGCGAACTTCGTTAGCCAGAGGTCTTCTGTGTTAACCTGTACTTCAGAGAAGTAGATACCAAACAGGAGAGGTTCCCAGGACTGAACCCTGTGGTACTCTACTGTTATGAAGTCAAATTTGGAGTCTGGAATGTTTACAGTGTGGGTTCTGTCAGTGAGCAGTTGGCAACCCGTCTTGTGATGTAGGGATTTATACCTAGTTTAGTGAGTTTAGTTATAATTCCAGAATGAGGGATGGTGTTGAAAGCCATGGCGAGGTCAAGATAGGCTGTGCGAACCACCTTACCCTCGTCTGCGGCTTTGGTGACTGCCTCAAAGAAGTCGATCAGGTTCAGAAGGTATGATCTGCCTTTCACAAACCCCGAACTGGGTGGGGTCCAGTGTTTGGAGGCTACTAATGTTTTTGTTTATGAGTTCCATGATGATACATTCCATAGCATTGTAGACCAGGCTCATCAGGCTAATAGGGCGATAGTTCCCATGATCAGTGGTGGCTCCCCTTTGTAGAGTGGGATAACTGTTGCTGTGCACCATTCAGTGGGCATAAACCCTGACGTGAGACTATGATTGAACATGGTGCTTAGATGGGGAGCCAGTTTGTTCTGAAGTTCGGTAAAATGCAGCCTGGGATGTTGTCCGGTCCCATGGATGCTGTGTTTTTGGTTTTACAGAGTGCAGATTTTACCTGTATAGATGTGATTATAGGGACTCTGCATTCTTCCTGTATAGATATGGGCCCTTTAGGGGGTGAGAGGGGGATAAAGTTAGCACTGAACCTATCTGCCAGGATGTTGGCAATGTCAGTTGGTTCTGTAATTGTCATGCCATTGTGCTGTAACTCAGAGCAGATCTGGGTGTTGCCATTGAGATTCTTGACATAGCTATAGAATGCTTTGTGGTTACCCTTAGAATCAGTGGCGATTTTGTTTTTGCAGCTAGTTTTGGAGGATCTTTTAAGGGATCTCAGCTTCTTACTGAGGCTGACCAGGGAGCTCCTCCACTCATAGGATTTTACTCTCTTTTGAAACAGTTTCTTCCTTCTGTTGTAGAATTTGTTTGTGGCAGGGGACCACCAGATTGGCTTCCTTTTTTTGGGGGATAGCATCTTGGTTCTGTTTGGGATAGCACAATCCATGCACTAAAAAGTGCTTATAGAGTTCATTTGTGTGGTATTCAGCAGTCATAAATGTATTGTCCATATGCATGGGTGTCATGAAGTTTGCCACTTCTGTCTTAAGAAGCATAAAGTTGGCTTTGGAGAAATTTTCTACCGTGGTTTCATTAATGGTGGATGGGGGAGGGATGCAGATTTCTAGGGTGATTAGCTTATGGTCGAATCTGACCAATGAGGAGTTGACTTCAGGTGTGGAACACCAGTCACTCATGTTGATAATGACTAGGTCTAGGATATTGCTGCCCCTGGTGGGGGTGTGGATAAGTTGATCCAGGGCATTGGAATTTATGAATTCCAGAAAGCATTGAGTGAAGGAGTTGGTACATGAGTAGTTTTCACAGTTAATGGTGGGGTAGTTGAAATTGCACATTATTAGGATGTTTGGTTGAACCCTAATATTTTCCACTATATCAAGAAAAGAGGAGTGGAAATCCTGAGGCATGGTGGGGGATCTGTAGCAAGCTACAGTTTGGATTGCAGTTTTGCCCAGAGTTAGTTGCACTTGTATAACCTTGGATGCATTATGCTGAGCAACTAGCCTGGAGGTGTGGATATACTTAATGAATATGGACACACCTCCACCTTTGGTGGTCTGGTCCAGGTTAGATTGTGAAAAGTGTGGTATGATTTATAGCCTGGTAATGCAGGGGTGCTCTCTAGATCCTTGAACCAGGTCTCAGTCACTGCACAGATATTGATGTTTTCCATTTTAAGGAGTGCCTCATATGAGTGCATTTTGATATTTAGACTTATAGCATTGAGTAACATTACCTTCAGTTTTTGCTTGTCTGTTCCTGTTACGGTGGTGAATTTGTCATTTAAACCTTGCCTAAAAAGGCACTACAAAGGCTGCAAGACCCTTAGCCAGTATCCAAAATCCCAAAGGTGACAGGTGCAGGCCATCTCTGGCAAAGCATCATGGTCTGTCGACCATGTCGTCCCAGGCAGACAGATACTGGATCCCCTTAGAATAACACCAGAAGCTTAGCCAATTGTTGAAGTTAATCATTTTGTCCTTGTACTGCGGTATCATTCTGGGTGATGGCAGGATGCTACAAAGGGCTAGGATCATACCTGCCTGGACTACAAGATCGGAGAGCTCTTCCATGTCTCTTTTCACATAGTCCAGGGAGGTATGTCTCAGGTCATTCACACCAACATGGACAATGGCAGAGTCATATTTGTACTTGTTGTGGACTGACCTGAGTGTATGGGTTATGTGGCAGATCCTGGCACCCGACAGGCAGCTAACATTAACCTTCTTCTTGTTTAGCCTGGTGAGTGGGACATCAATGTGCCTGACTATAGAGTCACCTATGACTAGTGTGTTGGGTACGTTGTTTTGCCTTATGGACTGTGGTTTATTGGCACACTGAGTCTGTGGGCTGTGTGTCATTTGGGTTGTGTTGGGGGGTGGAGGTTGCTTGTGTTTCTGCTTTGGAGGTCTCTGTTACTTGAGCAGATTATTATTGACAGCCTCGGTGAACCATTGAGCCGAGTTCATGCAAGGTAAATGCAGCAGCTATGAGGGGATACTGGATGGGGGAGAGAGTATGGCTTAAGACTTTGTGCAAATATTGGGTGGTGGGATTAAGGTTTAGAGAAAATATGGGATGTTTTAGTTTTAGGGATTGAGAAGAGTTTAGGTTTAGGGAGCAGGAATGGAGGTTTAGGGAGAAATCAGGGACTTTACAGTTTAGGGGGGTACTATAGTTAGGGTTAGGGAATGAGCATTTAGGTTACAGTTAGGGACTGGATAGGAATTTAAGATTAGATTTGGGACTCTGGTAGAGCTATTCAGTTCTGTACAGTCAGATTTTAGGAGACCGAGTTAATCATTTAGGGTCAGGAGCTAGGGCTTTTGTCATTTTGAGAAAGTGGCAGTGAGCAAGTGCCTTTTAAAATATAGAGCAGATTACCAAATCATAGTTTTCCTCACTGCTGGAATAGCTTTCTCTTCAGAATAAGATGTGTGACACCCACCACTGCTGCCAATATGATGGGCAACACTAGGTGTTATCCCCACTCTGGGCCAGTAATCAAGGAGACAGAATCCTCATCACTGACACTGGAGAGGGATGTGCACTTGGAAAACAAATGGATATGCTCAGCATTTCCAGATGCAGACCTCTTCGCAGAAAGTGCAACTTACCTTTGGAGCACACAGGGAACACACTCAGCCCGGGGTCTGGATATCTCTATATCTGTCACCATTCAGATCCCCAATAAGACTCCCCATGGATACAGTTGTAGAGTTAGGTCCTCAGCCGAATGTCCAAGCCAAGCCCTCCATCACCCTTTCTGTAAACCCAGTGCTAAATGTCCCTGCCCCAAGTAGCTGACACATATCTGGGAAAGGCTGACACAGATTTACTAGCTATGCCCCTTTTGCCCAGACTATAAGGTAGATGCACTGCCACCAGACACTCCAGAATCAGCTACTCTCAGCCCCTTAACAAAGGGTGTCCAATTATATTGCGTAATATTAATAATATTATAAATGGTAGCAGTTCACCAAGACTGCTAGCCCTTCTGGAGTGGCCACACAGTGCCACTAAACAAATAAGTACTCTGGAAGGTTAGATACTAAGGCCCAGCCACAGTAATAGTTTTAAATACATTTAATAATAAATAAGAACTTGAAAATACTGAATATATATTCACAGTAAACCACAGAGTTTAAATCACAGAATATACTGAAAACAACCTTAATGGGTAGACTCATACAAATAAAGAAAAAAAAACAGTCTCTAAACTAAGCTTCACTATATTCCTGACTGAATCTAAGAGAATTTACTGTTCCCTAATAACTTACCTGGGCAAGGCAATATGAAATATGTGAGCTGTTTTTCTAGGCAGGCTCCCAAACAGAATACTCTATGCTCTGAAATTACTCCCTGCAAAATATGATATCCAAGATGACTTGCAGAATGACCTCATCTGGTTATCTGACTCTAGGTTCCCACAATATCTCCTTTTGAAGTTTGAGACAGGACTTTAGCAGACTGCTACAATTTCCATTTCAAGCTGTTATGGCAGTGCCTGGAGGCCGCCTCTCTTTTCACTGAGCTACTGAACCAAGGCTCTGTCCCAGACCCATTGCCTCTGGTCCTACTCAGGACTGCGATCTGATGTTCAATGATTTAACAGCTCATTTACATTCCCCTTATTTTTCTTAAAATAATCCAACTGGTTAATCATTGCTGTGCCAGTGTTCTCTATTAAAACATATACATTTAATTCAGGTACTATATACATGTACATTTCTCTTCATTTCAGCAGGGTGCACTGTTGATACATTTTAACACAATTAACACAAGCAGAGCTCACAAATACATTTTCAGCACAAGCATCTGTACAAATCAGCTTGATATACAAAGGACATAAAATTATTTATAAAATTCCAGCTAGCTGTGCTGGCACAAGTCTTACATCCACTGCTCTTCTTCTCCCTGGCATTGCTGGCAAAACCGCCTATCACCACAAGATGAATATCAGGTTAATATAAATTTAGCAGTACTGTATCTCAATAAAACATTGCCAAAGATGTGATATTCTGCAACAGCAGTATTTATAGAGTTAGATGCTATCTATAATCATCTAGTCATATAATCAAAGTTAAATGCAGCTGCTCTCACACAGGTCATGCTATATGAACCCTGCAGCTCTTTAAAACTTATTTATCCGTATTTTATCTTTCCTTATCTCATCTTCTCATCCCTTTACTTACTGTTTCTCATTCATCCTACCTCACTCTTCTCTTTGCATCTCACACCCTCTCCCACCCCTTTATCCCTATTTTATCTTTCCTTATCTCATCTTCTCATCCCCTCGCTTACTGTCTCTCATTCATCCTATGTCCCTCTTTGCGTCTCTCACACTTCACTCCTTTCTACTCATCTTACCTCTGCATGTCTGTCTCAACTTTTCTGTCTTTCCCTGTGGTATCCTTTCCCGCAACTATTCTCACTTTCATCTACTAATGCCTTCATACCTCTTTATATAATGATAAGTGGATATCCCTGTAGCATTAGCCATTTCAGTTGTTATGGCTATATCTTATCCAAAAGGCTCCACCAAGCTTACTTCCATTTTATCATCCAAGTTTTCACTTTGTAAACTCCTTCTTGAACTAAATATTTTAGCATATTTTTGTGTCTGTAAAATATATATGCTTTATAACATATCCTTGCAGTTGTAAATATGTTTTTTGTTAATTCCTTATGTGGTGGTATTCACCAGGGCTATGTCTGCATATGGTCCATAGTGCAGGACCCTAGTAAACAAATAAAAATAAGTAATACAGGCCTACTCAACTTTCACATTTCTGCTTGCCAACTAAGATCCACAAACAAAGCCTTTCTTGAAGTAGCTAAGTATAGGCACAGTGCTGGTGAACCCCTCTATTCCTACACAGTTGCTAAAATCTGGAATTCTTTTCCACCAGATATCAGATTGCAAAACAGCAGCCCCATCTTTAAAACCCAATTAAAAGCCCACCTCAATCTCATCTGGCAATGTGCCTATAATTACCATGGCTAGCCCTACTACCACCATTCAGATAAAGCTTCCTCTGGCACTACTCAAAGATCAAACACGTAGAAAAAAAACTACCATAACAAATTGCATTTTGAAATGTATATATATATAACTGGATATATTACTGCACTTTCTTATTCAAATACATTATATTTTCTGTTTTACTGCTGTACAGTCTATATTGTACACTTCTGTAACTTCTCATCATACTATGCTATGATATACTGTTTTTGCTCTAGTAATTTGTACTCATCCCTGACTTTTGTACTTTTATCATATATGTGGAGCTTTTGTATTTTTTATGATTGTCATGTATGTGAAGCTTTTCTCCCCGGGCCTCTTCTGAAAATGGGCACCTGATTGGCCAGTCAGACCAACCCGGTAATCAAATATAAAATAAATAATAAAACAAATACTGTGCAGTTAAACAACCAAGCTGTGTTTTATATTTCTTAAATTTCATAATTATATTCATAATGGCAGATAAAGAGCTTAAAAGGCACCACACTTACCATTGTCCTAGATTTATTATCTTTATTTATTTGTTTATTTATTCTTTGTTGATCTCCCATTCCTTTGCTGAGTGTCATTTTGGAAATGTGAAGTGTTGCTGAAGTTGTGACATTAATACTTAGAGAATTTCATATATTACATGTTCTCGCATTAAACAGGTGTTTTGTAAGATTATTTTACAAGCCAGCAGTTTATGTCTTATGTTCCCTTATCTAAAATAAATTCTCAACTAGGGTTGCTTAAACCTAGATCACTAAACTGAGTTATGTCTTTAAAAGCCTTGACTATCAATATCATTCTCCTCTAATTCTTGTATATCTCACGAAGTAATAGCCAAGAGAATTGAAGTTGTCCCCTTAACTTAAAAATGGTATCATTTTTGAAAAATGGTTGGCCACTAATGTGTTTTATTTGCATGGTGACACAATGAGCCTGCATGTATTAGCATGCATCTTGGCAAAATCTTAAATAAGATTAAGAATTTAGAATCCCTTGATTTCATGTATCTACAAGTATGTCAGTTATATTGTCTACTTACAATTATAAGCATTGTGTTGGTTGCAATGAAAATGCAAACTAGCACTTCTAGGTCATTATATATTTTCATCTTACTTATTTCATTATCTCATAGTTTGTGTTGTTCTTCACTGATCTTTTACCAAGCCCTTCTAATCATCTGTCTAAGTCCAATGATGTTAAATGTGTTAGCACTTAATGAGATGCCCTTTGTAGACCAAATATATGCTGATTGCATAACTTTCAGAAGTAAACATTTTTATCCCTGTGTGAAAGTTTATGAAGAACTTCAAAATGGTCTGCAACTTAATTATAACTGTTTTTTGCATGTAGATTTAAATAGTCCCTGAGATTCGTTAACTCTACACTAAACACGCATTGTTCTGAATGAACAGACATCACTAGCATAACTCATACCTTCTTGCTCCTAATTTTAGTTTTCCTACTGATTTTCTTGTAGCCTTCAATACTGAGAGGGATTCATAAAGACTGCTACAAAGTGTAGGCAACATGTACACTTATAGTAACCTTTCTGAATGATTTGAAAGCACGACAAATGTGGAAGGATTGTTCTTTAATACAGATTGTGTGCAGTTAGCAGTTAGTGAAGGCATTAATGAATGTGGTCCAAAATGTATTGCTATTGTAACGGTGAAGATTCATCACAGAGCCTTGTGGGAAAGTATTTTAGTCTTAAATTTTAGTCACAAGTTAATCCAATTAGTTAAATATTAGTTAAATCCCAGATGTGCCATTTTCTTTATAAGTGTATGTGGTCTATACTGTCAACAGTTTGACTATATTTGAGTTATGTTGCATTTGTCTGTAATTTGTATCCAGTTTTTTCAGTTTAATATCTCAATAAATGTTTAGATGACCATCAATGAAGAACTGCTTCTCCTACATACATACTGTTTTCTATCTTTACTGCATGTTTTTCTTATACTAATTAAGCTAACAAACCAATAAGGTAACTTTGAGGAGTTACTATAGACTGATCAATAATTAACTGTAGTGTCCCACCTCAGCTATAGCACATTTAGTTTTATAAATAGGAATGTTTATAGCTGTTTTCTAGTTGTATATGCAAGGGAATTGTATTTATACACCTGTACCATATCTGAATTTTTATTTCTGAATTGGCTAATAGTCTCTTCATAGACTTGTATTTTCAAAAATTAATTAGCAACAGGCAGGAACTCACATTATCCTGCTCGTAATGCTGAACTATTATTAAAATGTACCACATCATGTATTTTGTATCACTTACATTACATTACATACTTGCTACCCCACTGGTAGGAACCGATGCCTCCCTGAAGAAGAAAAACTGCCAGCAGATGTAGAGGCAAAACACTAACTTAAAAATTGTTTCCTTTGACTAAAATGCTTTTAGACACATGGTTTTCCATACCTCTATGTTTATTTGTTCCATGCTGTCTACTGTTTCTGAGAAATTCAAGCAGCTATAGTAACATTGACAATTACCAATAGTTATGTATAGCAACATGTGTGAGTCACTGTAGAACAACCATACACTATTTACATTAATTTAAATATCCATTCAGTCCCAGACAAACAATGCTGCAAACAGGTACTAAGATATAAAACTAACATAAAACACAATGGTTATGAGTATCATATTTTTCTGTGAGCCAGTGACACATTTATATCTGAATTCCAAATGTGCATTGAATATGCAATGAAACACTTCATCGTCATCATCATCATCATCATCATCGTCATCAACCCCCTTTTTCCTATACTCTACATGAGATTGGTTGTCGTGTTAACTGTCACCATCTCTCTTGCTTCAATGCCACATTCCTTCCTTCTTTGGCATGCATGCCTATCACAGATCTTCTTTCACACAATCCATCCACTTCTTTACTCTACACCCTCATTTCCTTTTGCCTTGTTCCTGTCTATCAAAAATCTTCTTCACCAGATTATCTTCTGCTTTTCTACACATGTGCCTAAACCACCGCAATCTGTTGTCTTTGATCTTTTCTGCTATTGGAGCTACTTTGGCTTCTGCTGTTATGTCCTCATTTTCTCATCTGTTTCACACTGTGCATCATACCACCTGTTTCAGGCACTTCATTTCCATCACCTCTAGCTTCTTCATCGGCTCTACCTTTACTGCCCAGGATTCTGTACAATACAGTAGTACTGCCCACACCACTGTTTTGTACACCTTATTTTTTAGCTTCTTTGGCATTCTTTTCTCATACACTACACCTAACACTCTATGACAACTGGCTGCAGTCCCTTTAATTCGGGTCTATATTAAATCAGCAAATGCTTAAAATATATATGAAATTTATAGACCCTTTAATAGTGAAAGCTGACAATCTTGAAGACACAGAACAGTGATTTTCTTGCCAGGGAAAAAAAATCGCTGGGCCATTTCTGGGACTTTGCCCTTTCCTCTACTGTGGTGTGATCTCGGAGTTGGAATATTTAAGTAGGGGACTGTGGGGGTATCAGGGGCTGTGGGGGATGAACTCCACCACTTTATTTTGTGTTTTGAACTTTTTTTTTTGTGGAACAGCGATATTTTCCCTGGGAAAAAAAATCGCTGTTCCGTGTCATTGAGAATGTCAGTTTTTGTTTTTAAAGAGTTGATAAATCAGCATTCGCTATTTTAAGCGTTCATTGATTTAACATATACCCTTTAATATTAGCTTTGACCTCTTCATTCAGACTTCCCTTCTCCTCAAATACCACTCCCAGATACTTGAAGCTGTTAACTTGTTTCACTATCTTCCCTTCCATCTCAGTTCTCAGCTTCTTCTGATTTCCCCAATTTGCTGCCATTACCACTGAATTATCTGTACTTGATTTCATCTGATGTGCCTTCAGTTTTGCATTCCATTCCTTTATCCTTTGCTGAAGCTCTTGCTCAGAGTCTGCATGTAATGCTACATTGTCTGCATACAGCTTTGTTGATCTGTCCCCTCTGACTTGTTTGCCAATGTAAACCATCAATAGTATGAATAGCAGCAAGTTCAGAACTGAACCCTGATGCACACCCGCTCTCTAATGGAAACCCCTATGTACAGACTGATTGTATATGAGTCACTGGGTCCTTGTACATAGACTGCACTAATTCTACCAATGTTTATGGGGCTTTGAACCACTGCAAGACTGCACAAATCATCTTTTTTTGGATCTTGCCATATGCTTTCCTCAAGTAACTATAAAAATAAGACAGTTCCACCAGTGGTAAAATAACAACTTAGAAAACAAAAAAACACTGAAAAAAAACTTATCCAGAAGCCCAAGAACAGAATTAGTGTTCAAAGTTTAATATATCACTTTCATCCAACAAGACTTCATCAGAAACTATACAACCAAAAATGTCAAGCACTTTTTATATAAAACCTACCAATGAAAAACGCTAATTCATTATTCAGTTACAATTCTTCAGTTAACACTTTAAATGCTAAACCAGTTAGAAAAAACTTTTTTTAAAAACTTCATAAATAGCATTACATACATACACAATAGAAATAAAAAGTACAAAAATACAAAAGAAGCACAAGAACATTCATTTATAAACCTTTAGCATTCTGTTTCCCAAGTCTAGGAATGCCCAACTGGATTGTTTCTTCATCTCTATCTTCTTCTCAGCGGTCTGTCTCACTGTAAATATTGAGTCAGTTTTGCTGTATCCTGATGTGACTCTGAACTGCTCATCTCCTATCTTACTTTCTACTACTTTGCATATCCATTTCTCAATCACCCTCTCCAGAACTTTCTTGCTATGTAATAGGAGTTTGATACCTCTGTACTGCCCACATGTGTGGATGCCGCCTTTGCTCTTGTACACTGGCATGAATATGCTTATTCTCCAGTCATCTGGGATATGTCTTTCTCTCCACACTGCTGTGAGTACCCTCAGGAGCCATTTCTCCCCTATCTCACGCAGCATCTTTCTCATACCTGCTGTGATCTCATCTCAGCCTGCTGCTTTCCCTGATTTTGTTTTCCTTAGTGCTGTTCTTACTTCTTCTAGGGTGGGCAAGATAACAAGGTGAGATAACTGAAGAAGGGAGAGTAAGGAGATGTAAGGTATGAGTATGTACTTGGTCACATTTAGATATATACTTTATATCCTGGTGTTGATCAAGAATAGAGCCTGATTATATTGAGGCAATACAGTTAACACAGAGCAAGAGTCAGAGCAAGCAGTGATGCAGCTGTTAGCATTGTCACCTCACAGCAAGAGGTTCTGCGGTTCGATTCTTCACTAGGGTGTCTTCTGTGCAGAGTCTGCATGTCCTCTCGATGTTTCTGTGGGTTTCCTTCAGCTGATCCTGTTTTCTCCAATATTCCAAAGGCATGCATCTGAAGCATTTCTCTCTGGGCCTCTGGTGAAAATGGGCTCTGTCCCAGTCGTACTTTCCTGGTAAACAGATGTTAAATAAATAAAGAGGATACAGGGGAAGTATAAGAATAGAGAGATGGTGAAAAATTTTGTGAATGGAAATTGAAAATGGGCTAGCAGGAGGTATACTGATACAGAACCTTAGTAAAACAGTGTTTATAATAGAGCTGTATAGAACAAGTCATCAGAACATAGCACTACACTGATAAGCACATTATAAGACTATGAGATTAACAAGTATATCAAGAGTGTTTATATATATATATTATCGATAGACCACAAACTCCCGTAACTGACATTACATACTTGTTAAATGGCACAGGCTCAACATACATAAAGCTTATGCAATTTGAATGGAATCAATACCATTACAACACACTGTCAACTTCTATCCATTGTTCTGCACAGTCTTAGAACAAGTAAAAATGTGATAACATATGACACATATCTGGACTGTGAGGAAGATGGTGACTGAACGATAGAGGAGAGAATATGAGAGGATATTTAGCAATACATTTTACTATTGTGACCCTCCCACCCACACGTCAAATTATAACTGAAAGTAATCAGTCTATAGCGAATACAAAGCAACTGACAGAGATGTACAATGTATTTAGGATTACTTTTCATGGCCTGAATGTAGAAACATGTCAGCCAGGAAGACTAAGTAACTGGCATATACAGTGTAATGTACTGGTCAAGAGAAAGGACAGAGGGCAACCTACAAAGTAGTCCTTTAGAGTGCAAGGATAACCCTGTCAGAGGAGGGCAATGTTAAAAACTAATTTACAGCACAGGAAGCCACATATTTGACTAGATAAAGTTAAAACACAGCAAGGTTCTTCAAGTTAAAGTTGCTTACATTGTAGAAAGATAAAATTCTCACTGAAAATGTTTGGGTATTGGCCTTTGTAGTAGAGCTTCTGCAATACTGGGGTTGGATGTAGTAACCAGAAGCTATTGTACAAAGACAATGTATGTTAAAATGTATTAATACACATGGAGAACAGGATGAGGCTGAGTGTGAAACCTAGGGAGTCTCCTGTCTCACATTAGATGGAGTCAGACATAGTCATTCCAAAATGTGCAGAAACAGTACAATAAATGAAGTATCTAAAGAACATGTTATGGGTGAGATGAGAGAAACCTAGAAGGGTGAGTTCTGACAAAGGCAGAGTGTGATTTAGTAGCTCCTAAGGCTTGATTAATGTCAACAGGTGACGTATTGGCAAATATGTAGTCAGTGGCTATGAACAATGAAACAATGCTATTAATGGCTGACCAAAACCTGTGGTGTGAATTGAGGAGTACCAACAAGAGGTGAATGTCATCAAAGATCTGTTTTTAGCCTTGCTTCTGTAATATTGCACTGAGCCAACAGTACTCTTATAAAGTAGTATCAAAGTCTCTGAGGACCAAGGTAACAGTGGCAGGCTTTAAGCCATTGGAAAAATTCCAGTTTTGATGATAAGGTCATATGAAAATTTAAGAGGATTTATGACTTGTGGTCCTTTGAAGAATTCTGAGTGCAGTTTATTAGTCTGTTCATTTTTATTTTAGAAAGAAATCAGGAGTTTGTAGACAAACTCTTAGGAGAAACAGGGTAAATGAGTAGGTATCAGCAATGCTTTCTTGAGTAGATAAGGGGAGAATTGTTTTTTGAATCAGATAATATCAAATGTTGTGAGGAAAGGAGGAGGAAGGGATCAGATATGAAGAACCATTTAAGGGTGTTAAATATATCAAGGTGGTGTTAGAAAAAGATTTGTAATGTGGAAGGATTATTAACTGAAATGAGCACACACACACACACACACACACACACACACACACACACACACACACACACGCACAACACAGAAACATACTTTATTATTCTTTATTTTCATGGATTCTTCTGATGCAAACTTCACAACATTTTGTTGGTCTCTTATGAAATTCTTTTTTCATACATATTGTCTTATAGAAATTATTCATAGTAATAAGAAGAGAGTCTCACCCCTAGATTGTATAAAGAATTAATCATTTATTGCATCCTATTATTAAAGGCTCTTCCTTAATCACAGTAATAATTTATTGCACTCTATTATTAAAAATGCTTCCTTAATCACCCTTATATGCTGAGCTTTACTGCTGTCTGGCATTACTTGCTAAATTTCCTATTACGTAATATGCTATTCAAAATGTCACTTTCTAGAATTTTCCATTCTGTTTGTTTACTGTCATAATGTTTTCTTTCTTCAGGTGAATTACATTCTCTATTTACAAGTTCTGGTGTTATAACTATTCTGTAAAACTACTGTGTCACTGTTATCATTTACACACATGCATTTAATACACACACACACACACACACACACACACACACACACACACACACACACACACACACACACACATGCATTCTTGCATGTCATTCTTATTGTATATGTTTGTACCTTTTAGATTTTGCCATCAGATCAAATTATAAATCACTTGCAGATTAATGGGTGCACCTAGAAATAATTGTGACCACTCCTGTAGCTATTATTAGTATCAATAATAAATGTTTACAGCAAATTTAAGAATCATTTTGACAGACTCCGTGTTTGAAATACGTTTCTGGAACCATTACAAGTTTCATATCAACCTGAGGAAACATCATGTTAAAATAATTGCAAAATACAAGCAAACAGTGGAAAGTCACCATGCACCATGCCTGTCAAAACAAAACAATTATGTAGAAAAGGCAATATCCTCAGAAGCATTGTCTAAAGCACTACAAAAAGGCATGACTTATGTTTTCAATTATCTATGTAATTGTCTGTAAAGGAGCAAAAACTATCTTACCCAGCAGGTACATGATTATCTGAGCTGCTTTCCCAGTATGATGAGAACAGAAGGGATCTAAGCTGATGAGTACTATGAAATCAAATTGAATACTTACATGCAAAACAGACCTAGATAGCTATCATAATATTACTTGCAAACATTTGGCATATGTTCTTTGTTTTGTATCATATGGTAACAAAGCTTAGGCTGTAAGATTCAAGCCCAGTTTTTTCCGGAATACTGCAATACTGAAGCGGTCACATTGTTCTTCTTCCAGCACTTGTAACAGAGTTCATGGCAGATTGTCTAATTCAATGTCAGGATTTTAGGATCACAAAAGTCATATGAGGGGAAACATTACTGTAAAAAAATATTCAATGGATACAAGGAAATATACAGATATGATGTAAGAAAACTTTAAAAACTTAAAACTTTAAGAACAGAATCAAGAACGGTTTATTTAGGAGCTGGAATCTATTGTTGGAAGAATTGTTCAGTAGCAGTATTGACATTTTGATAGAGGAGCTGAATACTGGCCGTTTACGTGAGTTGCTGAATCAGCTAGAGAATTCTCTGTAGAAGCTGAATCACCTGCAGATGCAGCATTTTCATTTTAAGGCTTGCATCAAACTAGGCATGATTCCTAGGGGCCTTAGGGGCCTTAGGATGCCGACCTATGGCAATACACATCTGAAGTTACTAGCTGATTGGCAGAGATTGAACAACAAATTTAGCTTTAATTATATAAGGCTGATTATGGATTATTTCAAACCAGAAGAAAGGAAGGTTTACCTTTAAATAGGTGATTGCACTTTGTCGAACGGCCACTTCTTTGACGCGTTTTGTGCGAACTGAAACCGCAAAAATTTTAAAATGTCGAAAAACATTCGACATTCAACATTACTGGCCACACAACACCTCCACACCCATGCTACCATGGGTCAAAAAGGGGCGAGGTTTTGCCGTTCACACATTCGGAATTCAACGTCGGTGATGATCGCATTTCGGCCTTCGCACAAGTCAAGTCACCCATATCAGGATCGGCATTATAAAGGTAAACTGAAAGGAAGTTAGCTGAATAGTTTAACTGCATGCAGGAGCAGTTGTTCCATGAATTTCCATCAGAGTTGGTGAACTTAAAATTAAGTACTATTGTGGATTCACTTTCCATATATGAACGGAAAGCTTTGTTGCAGAAACATAGAAAGCTTGAGAGAGATAAGGCAGACTTTGTTCAGGGCCTTGTTTTTGCATGGCTGAAGTCAGTACAATGGGGACAAACCAGTGCCCAATGGAGATAATCTGGAGGTGCAACACCCAACAAATGAACCAACCAGGAAACTGTTAAGAGGATTACACCCCTGAGTGATGTGAGGAACCAGCCATATCCCTCCCTCTTGAATCCAACTGCAGACTGTTTGGTTGAACAGTCTACCTCTCTAGAAGGGTGATCTCAAAATACTATTCAGAATACGAATGATATGGCAGCTGGAATATGTCCTCTGTGTTTGGGATTGGTGCAGGGGACAAGTGATGCAAATGGGGCCAGAAGGAAAACTCCTGTAGTTCAGCATATGAGTGCAGGGGTTTCCGAAGACAGTGTTAAGGTGCCGCTGTCTTTACTAGACACTATTGGGTGTCAGATGGTTGCGTCTGAACACGGAGGGAATCATACATCCTGTGCTTACCCTTTGCCCATAGCTTTGAACTTAGATAATGGCAGACAGAGGTCAAGGAGCAGGACTCGCATGAAGAGGAAACTAGAAGAGGAGCAGCATATAGCGATGAGAACTTTGAAAAGAATGTGACAGGATGCAATGAATCAATAGTTTGGAACATTTCCAGTAAAAGCTTAACCCAGGAGGAGATGGCTGTATTAGAAAAAGGGTTGAGCTTTATACCTTGGAATCAGGCTGACATATTGGACTTTGTGATAGATTTGAAGTGTTTTCTCATGTCAGTGACCTTGGGTATGATGTTTGGTAATAATATGAGTTGCATTACCTTTTCCAAGCCAAGTACTTTTATACCAAATAATAATGTTGCTTTAACTATATTTGAAAAACTTTGTATGGAAGATATGTATGATTTGTTTTATAAGAATCAAATGTTTAGTAAAAGGAAATTTTTCAATACGAGGAAGCAGGAAATGAAGGCTTTACAAGATTTATTTATTTATTTATTCCAGTTTGATGACCGGGGAGGTCCACTGGGCTCAGGGAGACCATTTTCAGTAGAGGCCCTGGGAGAATAGCTCCACAATACAACGTTTACTTACATGCTTAATTACAAAGAAAGTTTACATTACAAACAATAGGTAGCATTCAAAAAAAGAAAACAATTACAGTTTTGTTCAGGAGAAAAAGACAGGTATATAGCATCATGGCTAGATTTTACTGTTTAGTTACATATACAATCTACATTTGAGAGCGAGGTTAAGAAGTTAAAAAGGTTAACCAGGAGTAAAGGGGGAGGAGAGCTTGAGAGGTGTGGGATAAAGAGTACAACTGCATTTCCTGTTTAGATAGAGGTAGGAATGAAGTTGAGTTTTAAAGTTATTAAGGGTGTCACAGGTCCTCAGTGTGGAGGGCAGAGCATTCCATTTTTTAGCTAGGGAAAAGGATAGCAGAAGCTGACCAGTTGGGTGCTTGGGTTGTTGGACTGTGATCACGTTTTGGTGGGTAGATCTAAGGGATCTGAGGGGGGTATATGGTTGTAGAATATTGGATAGTGCAGGGCAGTTAGTAGGTTGGAACAATAATTTGTGGGCTGTGGTGATTTGGAGAAAGTCAAGTTGATTGGGGAGTTCAAGCCAATTTAATGAGTGAAGGAAGGTGCAGTGATGAGAGGAGGATTAGGCATTGGTGGTGAATCTGGAGTTGTTATTGTAACATACTTCCAGTTTGGAGGAAAGTGTGGAAGATAAATTAGTGAGCATAGGAGTGCCATACAGTAGAGAGGGAAGGAGATAGGTTGTGGCGAGAGTTTGTCTGGTGGCAGTAGAGAGGAAGTGGTTGTTTCTGTAAAGTAGGCCAAGTTTTATGCGGGTTTTCTTGATGTTTAGCTGGATGTGAGTGTTAAATTTTAGGTGTTCATCAATGGTGGCACCAAGAAGTTTGACAGAGGGTACGACTTTGATAATGGAATTGTTAAGGCTGGTACTTTGAAGTGAGCTTTTATCAATAGGGGAGGATTTTGAGGGAGAGAATAGAAGGATCTTAGTTTTGTTGGCATTTAGTGAAAGGTGATTTTGGAGCATCCAGTTTTCCATGGTTGAGAAGGTGGTTTGTGTTAGAAAATGGAGATCAGTTAGGTTAGAGGTGCAGCAGATCAAAGTGGAATCGTCAGCGTACTGAACAATTTTGGTATTAGGTATGGCTTTGTGGAAGTCGTTAATAAACATATTGAATAACAATGGGCCAAGTTTGGCACCTTCGGATACTCCAGTTGGGGTAGAAAGGAAAGTGGAGGTGGCCTGGCCCCATTTCACATCTTGGGACCTGTCAGAAAGATAGCTAGAGAACCAGGAAAGAGTTTTTTGGGAGAAGGTGAGCTTAGACAGATGATTTAGTAGGTGTGTATCGGAGATGGTATTGAAAGCTTTAGATAAGTCCAGCAGAACAGAGAAAACCATATTACCAGAGTCACAAGCTAAATTGACAGAATATAAGAAGGAGAGAAGGACAGAGTTGGTACTGTGTCCTGGGCGGAAGCCGTGTTGGGTAGAAGAGAGTCGCTGGTGTTTGGTAAGGAATGGCAAGAGCTGCAGGTGGATGCATTTTTCAAGAAGTTTGGAGATTGGGGAGAGGATGGCTATGGGGTGGAAATTGGAGATGTTACAGTTTTTGCCACCCTTGTGGAGTGGAAGAATAGATGCAGTATGCCATAGTTTGGGTACATAGGATTCAAGTAGTGATCTATTGATCAGGATGCTGATAGACAGAGCAATACCATCTGAGGTTATTTTTAAGAAGGAGAAAGGAATGCTGTTGGGGGCATTGGAGCAAGGTTTTAGTTTAGAGAGAAGTTTCTTTATTAGGTTGGTGGAGACACGTTTGAGTTTGAAGGTGGGGAGGAGAGGAGGGAGGGGAAGACTAAGCAGGGAGGGGTGGAGGGTTATTGTTGGTAAAGGTCTTGGTTAGCTCAGCTATAGAAGAGGTGAAGAAAGTATTGAATAGTGAGGCAATTTCAAGGTCAGAGTTGCTGATGTCAGGACAGGGGTTGTTTTTTGTTCCTGGCCTAAGGAGGGAATTAAGTTCCAGAACTGTTTGGGCTTTTTTGCATGATTTATTTGTATTTTGATGTAGTAAGACTTTTTATCTCTAATGACTTGTTTTTTGGCTAGGTTTCTCATCTGTTTATATTTAAGTAAGATTTCTGGCTGTTTATATTGGAGGTAAGCTTTCCAGGTTTTATCTCTTTGTAGCATAGTCCTTTTGGTATCCTTGGTTAGCCATGGGCCGGTCTTTGTTCTAACTCTTTTTGTTCTTATTGGAGCTAGGGAGTTGAGGACAGTTATGAATGTTGAATTGAAATAGTCAACAGCTGCGTCTAGTGGTAGAGTTTTTAGGGGATTCCAGTTGGTTAGCTTAAGGAAGTCAGAGAAAGTAGTAGGGTTAAAGTTAGAGAGGTTACGAGTATGAATGAACTGGTGGGAATGTGGGGAAGTGGGTGTAGCATGATGGGTGAAGGCAGGGAGGTGGTTTCCTAATGGGTCAGGAATGACACCAGATTTTATGACTTTGTTAGGATGAGATACTAGGATCCAGTCTAGTATAGAGCCTGGGGGGGTTGGTTTTGTTAGGCCTAGTAATGGAGTTAGTAAGTTGAGTGAAGTTAACTAGATTGATTGACATGGTGGGATTAGGGTTAACGATTTTTTTTCCAGTAAATGTTTACATCTCCCAAAATGTAGGTTTCTAGCCTAATATTAGAGGAGGTCCAGGAGAGGATGTCTTCCAGGGTATTGATGTTGTTACCAGGGGGGATATAGAGAGAAATGATGCAGATAATTTTATGGTTGTTTATTTTTAGTAGGTCAGTTACAAGTTCAGCATTATTGAAAGAGGGGAAGGGATTAGGGTATGGAGTGATGGATAAGTGGTTGGAGTAGATTAAAGCTACACCACCACCTCTTCTACTTAGGCGGTCAGCTCAGAGAGATTGAAATTCAGGGGGAAGGAATTCAGAGTCACTTATGTGAGGTTTTAGCCAGGTTTCAGAGATGGCTTCAATTTCAGGTAAGTTGTGATTGAGCCAGGCATGAAAGAGGGTTAATTTATTTTTTAAGCTTTGGGCGTTGATGGTGAGGAATTTGAGGTATTTGTCTGGTGGATTTGTTGTTGGTGCTTGGGTGGTTTGTTGGAGAAAGGTTTGGTCCTGGATTGGGGTGAATGTCGCTGGCTAGGCAAAGGTAAGTGAGAAGGGGAATACATTTATTTGATTTGTACTTAGATAGAAGTGGCTGGTAGAGAATAGGTTTACGTTTGTGGTATTTAGTAGTGCTTTGGAAAAGTTTTACTTTTAAAAGAAGGAGATGTTGTGGAAGTGGGCTGTGTGGGAGGGGTGGGGAGGAAGAGGTGGTGGGTGTAAATGGAGGTCAGTATAGGAGGTGACATGGTAAAGAAGTAGTAGAAGAAGGATAAGGATAGATGTAGAAATAATGATTTTAGGAGGAAGAGAGAGCATGGTAGTTGGAGTCAGTCAGAAATGACAGAGAGGAGGGTAATGAGATTTAGGTGGAAGGAGGGTGTGGTAGTGAGTGTCAGGTAGGTTGGAGGAAGGGGAGGAGGAAAGGTGCTGGAGGATTGGTTGGTGGAGCGGGAGGGATCTCCAGAATGACAATAGTATATATACATATATATATATATATATATATATATATATATATATATATATATATATATATATATATATATATATATATATATATATATATATATATATATATATATATATATATATATATACATATATATATACACCCAGCTGATAAAGGCGGGCACATTATAATAATGGATAGAGTGTTCTATTGTACTAAGATAGGAGAGCTTTTAGCGGATGATACAGTATATAGGAAGATCAGTGCCAAAGATGTTGATTTGATGATTCAAAGGACAAATTATGCTTTGACATTATGTTAAGGATGTGTTAATTGAGTTTGTATGACTATTGTTTTGTCTTGGAACCTTTGATTCCCATTATACAAGGATTACCAAAAATACATAAGAATGGTGAGAATCCCCCCATGAGACCAATTATTGCGGGAGGGGGGTGGTCCACTGAGCCTATATCTATTTTCTTGGAAAATAAATTGAAGCCCTTTTTGGACAAATATATGAAGGTACTCACAGACACTAAAGATTTCGTTCAGAGCTTAGTTGAATATTTTAGGGAGAGGATTGATGGACGGAGGGATATATTGATCACCATGGACATTCAATCCCTCTTTACTAAAATTCCTAATGATAAAGGTGTTGAGATGTTGGAACAGTTTCTGAGAGCCCAGACCACCTTGGACAATAAAACTATAGAATTCTATACATTTTTGATGGAAATTATTTTGGAAAACAATATTTTTGTTTTTGAACAACACATTTATTTACAGTGGGATGGCATAGCTATGGGCACTTCATGTGCCACTAGCTACGCAAACCTGGTTATGGCTGCTTGGGAGAAAGAATATGTATTGGATGGATGGTTCAAACATCTAGTGGGCTTTTATAGGAGATTTGTGGATGCCTTGTTTTTTGTTTGGAAGGGTACGGTGGCTCGGCTTGTTGACTTCCATCATTATTTAGATCAGTCCACAACTTTCTTACGGTTCACCATGAATCACTTCACATGCATTATAGATTTTTTGGATATTAGGATCTATGTAAATGAGGAAGTTCAGTTTAACACCATGATACATAGGAAAGAATGCTATAGGAACACATTATTAACTAGGTCTAGTATGCATCCTAACCATGTTTTCGATAATATTGTGAATGGCCAGAGTATGAGGGTGTCTCGTCTCAGCACTGACACAGTGGTGTTCAATCAGGAGCTTAATGGGTTAGAAGGCAAATTTGTGCATAGGGGCTACAGGAAGGGGAGAGTCTCTGAGATTTTGTCAGAGGCTAAGGATATGAGAAACGCCATAGTGAAACCTTATTTTTCTTAAAGGAAGACCCAGTCAACTTCTAGCGGACAAATTATGGGCACAAAAGCTAAGGTAAAACTTCCAGTTAGATACATTAATAATATTAAACCTATATTAGATGTATATAACAAACACTGGTCAGTCCTCATTGCAGATTTGGTAGTAAGAGAAGTAGTTGGACCAAAATCTACCTTTTTATTTAAGAACATGAAAAATTTGAAACGTACATTATGTTATCCAAAAATGATTCAGCACGAGGGTCATGAACGATGGTTTGCCATTCCATGTGGTAAATATAATCAGTGTGAGTATATTAATTCAATGGGCTGGTTCCATCAACCTAACTTCAATAGGAGGTTTTTCTTTAAAGTTGGGGGTACCTGTTCTACCAAACATTTAGTGTACTTGGCGGTGTGCCAGGTGTGCAGCACATTTTATGTAGGGAAAACGGATAGGATGCTTAGGCATCGTATTAGGGAACATTTTTATGAGGTACAACATCAGGTTGCCACCAATGCTTTGTTTAGAGATGCATCGGCTACTGATCCGACATATAAGTTTTCATTTCTCATCATAGATAGAACTACTGAGGGCATTAGAATGGGCAGTATTAGGAATAGAACAGAGGCCAAAGAAACAAAGTGGATAGTCAAATTGAGAGTGGATCATGGAAAGGGGTTGAATGACAAAGTACCTATTAAGCCTATACTTAAATCTAGGAGAATTAGGAGATGAGTAATTATGGATTCTTAAGTTTCTGCTTCTTACATTTTCCTCTTTTTATGATATATCTTTTATTATATTTTATTCTTCAGTTGATATTTTATGGTGAACAATATTAATTGTGCATTTTTAGTGAATTTCTTAACTAATATGTTAGCCTTTTCTGTATTTAATTTGTCACTGTTGTTTTAAATGTTAATACGGAGGGGAGGGGTCATTTTTGTGCTTTGATTGCTTATAAGTGGATTTTTACATTCTGTGAGTATGTCTGATGAAGCAGTAGAGAAGCACTGTAAAAGTGCTAACATTTTATGGAATTCGTTTGTTTATAATAAACTTTTGAACATGGAATTCTACCACCTGCATTACCTCTTCCTTTTATTCTTCATTGAAAACTTTAAAATTCTTCAAACTACTCTAAGGCTCGAAGAGAGCAAAAATAAGATACTGATGCAGATTCAATAAATGAAACACAAGACACGCCCACTGTAGTGTGCCATTTTGTTGTCAGTAAGCGGCTCTATATGCCATGTAGAGCCACACAAATGCAGTCAACACTATGAGATGCTAATGGCAGCTAATGAGAGCATAACCAGCTGAATTGTATGCTAATCAACCAATTCAAGATGGAGGAGCTATTCAACATTCTATAAAGCAATTGTGTAGACTCAGTATAGGTTTTCCCTGTCAATTCCCAAAACTATTGGAGTCCAGCCACGGAAATTACTCTACATGGAAACAATGTCAAGGGCTGCAGTTGCTCTTATACATGTGTGTGTGCAACAGGCACAAGTCTATGCTACTGTCCCAGACCTTGGCCAAGAAGGAAAAGGGTATTTAGACCCCTTTCCACTTACCATGGTCTGCATGATGTGGAAATTGTAGAGCTCAATAGGGTGGATAGAGACACACTACAGCAATTCTGCATCCTCTTTCATCCGCAACTAAAAGCAAGGGCAAACCAAGGGGAACCAGTATCTGTGGAGACTAAGATATGTGCAGCACTTAGAACATTAGCTACAGGAACCTGTCAGAGGCCAACAGAGGATATGCTGGGGATATCATAAGCATCAGCATCCCAGATCCTACATCAGTTCCTGAATGCCATGCTACAATATGCCACTGATAGCATACAGTTTCCCTATACACTCAAGAACAACTATATAAGATTTCTGCCCTTGCAAGGGTACCACATCCACATGCAGTGAGGACTCAGATGAGGAACCACCAGCCACTGTGCGTGTAAGTAGACATAGGCCTACACAGTATGCCCTTGCCCTGGCCAAGAGGCAGTGAGTAGTACACATGCTTACCACCTAAGAGGGTAAAACCTGGATCCTATGCACATACATACAATAACGCTGATGCCAGGCTAAACTTGCAAAGTTTACTTAATCATGTAATGGCTACGTATTGCTAGCATAGCACATACTCAACCCCAAAGTAAAACATTTATAACTGCCAGATTATCAGGGTAAGTGTTGTACATGGAATATGACAATTAATGTCTAAGAACCCAAATGAATGGCAGACCCTTGCATACTGTTACCTGCTGATGTAATTAAGCATAAGGTGTGTGATATAAGCTTGCTGTGTTAGTAACATATCACACTCACTCAAAAATCAATGTGTACTCCAAAACAAGTAATACCAAAGGAGTACTGTATTGTTTACCACAGACATACTAGGATGACTAATAAATTGCAAGAGCAAAACTCTTGAAACCCAATTTTTGCTGTGGAAACATACAAACAGTATTTGGTCCCACCTTCCCCTAAACAAAAGAAAAATTACAACTTGTACAGTCCAATGAATAACACAAGTCACTTGTTATGAATGCTTTCCACACAATCCTCATAAAATGTGTACACATTTACAGCACAAAAGTCAATTGTGTATAATTGCTGGTCACCTCTCACTAAGCCCAGCACTCCAATGGCAGTGTCTATGGGCCCTCTAAGAAGCATAGTGCCCCAGTGTCATTGACAATATAGTGCTTTACATTGCCATTGAATAAGATAGAAGACCGTAAGGTAACTAGTTTTAACACTAACACTTGTAATAACAGTTAATAATGCTATGTATTTGTGAAAGTCAATACATGGCAAAAATGCCTAGGCCAACAGTGAAGTATCAGTGCATAGAGATAGCAGTTTAATCCCCTAATATGCATATATATATATATATATATATATATATATATATATATATATGTATATATATATATATATATATATATATATATATATATATATATATATATATTTTTTTTTTTTTGTAACATGTGAACAAATCTAGCATGTATCTGAAAAATACGATCATACCAAAGCAACATCTGAAGCCTTCTGTGCAGATAAATCAAAATTAATACCAATTCTCTGTGTTTTGCAAATACACAACTGCTGTCACCTTCAAATACCCTAGCTACGCAGTTACTTTGTTATGGTGTAGATTCAGGCCTCTAAGCATGGTGAAGATGCAAATGAGGTGTAAAATCATTAAAATTGCTGCATACCAAACTTTTGGCTTTGTGTAACAGATGTAAACATAATGTAGGAACTACCTCAGTGTTTGCTGCGAATGGATTTAACTGTGAATGATTAGTGGGAGGGAGAAGAAATACACAACAATTCAGATTCCCTACCTGCAGTGTATGTGTCAGCCAGGATACACTTACAAACTACAGAAGAAGTTGCAGCATGCTTTGCAATCGAAGTGAACAGCACACATTCCTCAATTTCAGTGCACTAATAGCCAAACTCTCCTTCCTTTAATGAAAACTGTATTTTACTATCATGTAATATTGTCATTCATTTTAAGAACAATGATACAAAATGCCCTATAATCTGCATATCTGAGAGGACAGCACACTTAAGAGAAGAATGAACAAAATATAAAGAAAAGCCATAGCTACAATGGTGTAAATAATACTCATGCATGATTGTGTAATCATTCATTACACTAAATATGTAAGCGGAACATGTACAAACAACTGACAGAGTACAGGTGTTATATGTCTTTATAATACTGTGGTGGAAATGGGACTTGCTTACATGTACAATGATTTACATTCCTACTGCAAAGCTGTTTCAGTGGCAAAGAGAGGTAAGAACCCATTGCTGTGTTTTGTAGGCTCAGTAGTCTGACAGTTCAAATCCAGAGGTATGTAGAAATCTGTAATGTGTGCTAAAATGTATTTTTTTCTTTTTTTTTTGTAATATTAATATTTGTGTGACGTGGTGTAGCGCAAACATGGTGGAGTGGATACATACATTAAATTTATTAAGTTACTTATATGATAAAGACTGCATAAATTACTGCTGTGGATTAAGTGTGTGTATGTGTATGTGTGTGTGTGTGTGTTTGTGTGTGTACTTGGTAAATGTGAAGAGCAACACAGTATATACTATTTGTAGATCATGATTCAAGTCTCACATTTGTCTTTTAATGTTGAACCCTAATAAACCGTTGATAGCAGACTAATACATGCTTATCTTTGCTTGTCACATTTTTGTGTCACTTACCTTAATGGCCCAGATTACATGCAGACATTGTGTATTTCAAAAAGGATACATTGTTGCATCTTTTGCTTCCCATAGTGCAAACCCACTAAGTGGGTTTAAATAATTATGACATGTAGTTATTTAGTACATCATGAATAGATATGTGAAAATATCAGATAGAGCTAGATTCAAATCCTGCATCATCTTTGCTCAATATAAGAACTCTTACATCTGCTGCTACAGAGTCATTTTGGTAGCAGGTGTTTATCTTCCACTTAGTAATGTCCAAAGTGCTGACTGTTGCACCTCTCTGTTTAGCAGAAGAAAGCGAACCTATACAACTCCTAATTTTTTCAAAGAAAAAAAGATCTGTCCCCCGGATTCATGAATCCTCTGTCTAAGACTTAATAAGTCTTACTCGCAGGCTGCAGTTGAATGGTATGACATCAGCGTGCCATGAATATGCATGGTGGCATGCTGACTCAACCGTAAGTCTTACATGGACCGTGTAAGAAAGCAGGGGGTGTGTCCGACTGCCGAGCAGTCTAAATGTCCATGCCCCTGCAAGTGTTGAAAACAAAAGCAAATAAACAAGAGCGAGCCCGCTCAAATGTCCCTGCACCCAACACCTCATTGTCTGATATTGTAAACCCCCATCACAGTTCTAAAACGCATAACATTAATTTTTTTTTTAATTCCCAAAATAGCTGCCCGTATTTGCGCGTGTGTGTGCAGGTGTGCCCATTGCTTAGCTACAGTTAGCAATTCTGACATGGAAGAGCATAAGAAAGAATGTTTATGCAAATCACACCAAATAGCAATAGCGTAATGGTAGAGCATTCCCACAAAGAAGAGGCATTCACGGTTTGAGTCCCACCACTCCCTTTTGTATTTATTTTTTAAATCAGTATATGGAATAATACCTAACATATATGTTCAAACATAACTAAAAAGCAGTGAAATGGCCAATGTATCAGTGAATAAAATAAATATTTTAAAGGATCCCAATATAAAATTGCCTGCAGTTAAGCAGCGCTTCACCCAGCACAATAGAGTTGCCTATAGTCTAACAGCGCTTTACCCAGCGCAATAGAGTTGCCCATAGTTCAATAGCGCTTTACCCAGTGCAATAGAGTTGCCCATAGTTAAACAGCGCTTTACCCAGTGCAATGTATTTGCGCGGATGTGCGCGCCGTGCCAACTAGGGCACCATAGGGCACCGAGGAGCAACATAGAGCAAAGTTGCTTAAATGCAGCCACACCCCCTAGACTGTCTGGACAGTATGAAAATAAAATGAATGACAAGGTTCGAACCCAGGACTCTATGCATCAGAAGCAGAATACAGAACCACTAAGCCATGACAACACAGGGGAAACAGCCACTGTTAACATTCATATACCTACTAATGGTAGTTTAACCATTACTAAGCAGGTCTGCAGTCAGCCGAGAATTTTACAAAATGGCCAATCACATAAAAGTGCAGGAAATGCGGCATATTTAAGCCCCACATGGGAATACACACATAACTGATTGTAGCTCACATCTGCAGTTAGAATGTCTGGTGTTGGAGAGGGAACACACTTCCGAGCACAGCGTTGGGGCATCAAGGAGTCAAAATACATGGTTTGGCTCCTTGTCTACTGTCATGAGTCAAGACTCCTGCAGGCCCATTTCCAAGGGATGGAGTACAAGGCAGAGGCTTGGAACTGGTTAGCTCGTGACCTCACCAGTGCCTCAGGCATTCCTAGGACTGGTGAGCAGGTCCGTCACCACCATGCAGACCTGAAGAGATGAAAGCAGGACCACCTGCACCAATGGATACAGGAGGCCCATGGGATGCAGGATGCCCCACAACTGAGTAAGTAGCCATGGAATGCAGTATGTAAGAATTGATAATGGAGTATGTATAATGGATAGGTATGTCTCCATATCCCTTCATTTACTTTACAGCTGCAGGTGACAGTGCTGCGAATCAGCAAGCCTATGCTGATAGGCTGCTAAGGCTGCGCCACCAGGCAGGTTAGTGATTATTCTGCATGTATTGTTATATAAAATATGGGAGAGAGCATGAAAGAAAGTGTTGTAGTCCAATAATACAGCTTAAAATTGCCTGAATAAGTCCTCTGCATGTACTGTCAGATAAAAACGTCATAGAGGCAGAAAAAGAGTGTAGTAACCCATTAAGTGAGGTAACATATGTCTGGAATAATATCTCTGCAGGCACTGTCATATAAAATAAGTGAGTGAGCCTGAAAAAAGAGTGTTCTAATCCATTAATAAAGGTATAATATGTCTTGAACGTGTCTGCCATATACACTGTTAAAACAAATAAAGGAGTGAACCTGTGGAAAAGTGTGTAATGTCATTAATAAAGGTCTAAAACCCATAGTGTGTCTGTGTCACAGAGTTTGAAATGTTGTTGTACCCTTGCATTATACAAACAGTACTGTTTGAAAAGGTGCTGGCAACTCAGAATTGTGCAGTCCCGTATAAAGTGGGTGATGGAAGTGCTAGTAGCTGTGAAACATATATGCACTCCACAACAGTCAGTTACTGGCTGGCATGAATAAGTAAATCTGGCACACGTGTAGCATGTTATTTTTCCCCAGAAATGTGAGTGTGTGTCAAGAAATGCAGGGTTCTGTACAAATCGAAGTGAAAATGTCATGTGAAAACATCCCAGATATGTAGATAAAGAAATATAAATGCAATCAAGAAATATGTAGCAGTAACATCTGCATCCTGGACAGTTAGTATGTCAGATATAGGTCAGGCATATATTGAACTAGCCAAACCCATTACACAACCTAATGTATGGTGGCAAGTGTAATAATACATGTAGGGGATATACACTTGCAGTCACTAGGAATGTAGTGTAGACAAAAAGATGTTAACTGAGGTTTATTCTACACCCTACTGTATGTGCATAAACCATGCAATTCCACACCTCAATGGGTATGTGTAATCTTAAATATTTGTTGGGACATATGTCCTATTGTTCTATAAATATTTGCCTTCATGTTGATGCATGTGCCCTGTTTAAACACCACAATCATGGTGGCCTGTTGCTACCAAACATCCCTGCATGCTGTTGGAATATCCACTGTAGTTCAATATATGCATGTGTTATGCTTGCTGTTCAACTGTTGTAACCTTGGTGTGTTGAGTTAATGTGAATATTACTGCATGCTGTTACAACTAATCTGGAATGCTGTTTGGCTTTTGTTGTAATTAAACACACCTAATCACAGAACGTATGGGAAGGCCAGTCCCAGCAGACCCATCTGTCCCTCCTCAGCTGGCGAGTGCACCTGGCACCAGCAGGTCTGGTGCCCAGCCCAGGCTCCCCTCCTCCGTTGGTCCTGTGCCACCTTCAGCTGGAAGCACTGCAGGGGATGGGGCTCATCCCCCCCTTGCAAGCGTGGGTGGAGAAGGGCCACCTGTCACCCTTCGAAGGGTCCGGGTTGTGGTGCATAGGGAGATCCAGCGTTCAGTCGCTGATCCCCTATGCCAGCTCGAGGCAAGAGTGGCGCATCTCATGGGTGAGCCTGCCCATCCTACGCAGCCCCCAGCACAGCCACCCTTGGGGCTGTGAAGGTTCAGTGGTGACTGCCCATGGGTGGGGATCTCAGTTCCACTGTTACCATCTGTGGGCTCATGGGCTTGCGATTTCCAAACATCCGACCCCGTCAATTGTGTTCACCCACCCCATGTGTCATACACCGCCCCTGTATGCGTCTTGTCTGTCTTGTCTGTTTACATTCCCAACCTACATGGACATACCTACTTCCTCTACCTCACTTCCCACTCTCACCTGAAAAAAAAAAAAGGGCAATCTGTACCCACAAAAACATTATGCCCCATACATAGCTGCCCATTTCGCACATATGTCCATTGGACATGTAAGCTGATAATTAGAATTGGCAGTGCAACATACTTTGTTGTCCTCACCCCTCTCCCAGGGGTGGAAGGTTTCAAATTTCACTCCAAATTCATTGCATATGCACAGCTGTTGCTGTGAAAGAAATGGGTAGCTATGGACCTTCCCTACACCTGTCCTGCACATCCCGAGCTTGTTTTTCTACTGTCTGTCCCTCTTTGTGTCCCCTTTTTCACCACTTTCCTATCTCCCCATTTTCTTTTCTTTAAAAGAAATTAGCGCGGGGGTTAGCGGGAGTAAGCACTTTTAAGCAGTAGTAAGCGGGATTAAGCGAGTGTGCACATGTGTACGCTTAGCTAAGCATCACTAAACGTCACGCAAACCCCTGCAAACACACTTACAACTGCTTAAAAGTGCCTTAGTCACTCTATGGCAGGGCCCTTGTTCTGCTGAGCAGCAAAAGAAAAACCTCTGCCAGTCTCGAGCCCCATACCATTGACACAATAGACTGCATGAATTACCACTAAGCCACATCAGATATACAAATAACTTGGTTCTGAAATAAATATACCATGCATTACAATGAGGGAATGGAAATGGAAATTAGGAATGGTATAACACAAATCCTTTTCTGTGGGTCTTTACCAGCAGTGGTTGTGGAATTGCATGACATGACTGTGAAAGGAGAACCAGCCATCCTAGCAGGGAATAATGTTACAGTAGCACCTTACAAACACCACACAGTATCAGACCAGGATAAATACTGGCCACAGGAATACAGTGCAATAACTACATTTGTTTGGCAGTTAATTGTGTAAGTGAGAAAAAAGTACATACTCCCATGTATCCTGTGTTAGCATTTGGAGGGGTGCGTACATGTCTACACTGAGATATGTGTACTGGAAGCAGCAACATGCAGATATGAGTACAACATGCATATAACTGGCTACAACCCTAGCATCAGATAAGAGACATATACCAACCTTCAGACTGACACAACGGTGACCAGAGCAAAGAAGCACGGGCTCCACCTTAGAAATCTGAAAGGGCTACGCATACCTAACCTAGCATTTTATAGCAGTGGGCTGCAATCACAGTGAGTAATGCAATCACCAAACAGCAGGCTGCATGCGATTACTGAATGGTGGGCAGCATTTGGTGCAGAGGCTGTCACATGCACAAGTACAGATACCTAGAAAAGCAGGCTGTACCTGCAGTCCAGACATGCAATTATATCATTGCAGGTGCTGTGAGATAGAGAGTGAGAGAGAGAGAGACACGGACACAGACACAGACTGAGACAGAGTCAGAACAGAGTGAGAAACTGAGACAGAAAGTTAAATAGAGGGTGAAAACCCAAAACAAACCACCAATAAAAAAAAAAAAAAACTACAAAACCGTAACACACGGAGCAGGGAAATACAAAGGTAAGGTATGTAACTTAAATGTATGCTTTGGCATGTTGTAGATGTTCCTGAAGAGTACTCTACACACTGCAAATCATCCATGTGTGGCAGCAGTATGTATCTATCTGTATCTGCACATGTGCATAGGTCAAGGGACATACTGCAACTGTTAGTGAAGGGTGGACAGATATCTGTCAGTGAAGGTTGATATGTGCATATATCCATGTAGGTCATAGTGTGTGGCATAGAAGACAGCATGCAGTGCGCAGGAGTGGCCTTAGGTCAACTGGTGCCCTAGTCAAAAGGGCTCCACGGCGCCCCTACCACACGTCCTGGTGCCCCCATCCTTGTCTTACTACACCACATAAATGGTGGAAAAGCACCCCTGCTAGAGCGGCACCCTAGGCGGCTGCCCAATAGGCCTATGCCTAAGGCCAGCTATGGTAGTGTTGATATATGTCATGTGGTGATCAAATGCTGTGGGACATATTTGTCAGTTCTGCTGTGTTACAGCCAGTGAGGTCTGCTAATGCTACAAGGGCTGAGGACTCCTACATGCATTCTGCACAACACTGTGCAATTTAATCACATACCTGTACATCCCACAACTGTCGCATACGTGATATCCCCACCATGAAGGGTGGACTGTACATGTGCCTATATGTACATCCATGTGTACAGCAATGGATGTGTACATGTATGTGTATAGATATGCACATATAATATATATATATATATATATATATATATATATATATATATATATATACATATAGAGTAAGAGAGAGACAGAGAGACACGGGGTCATATGTACCGCAACAGGTGTATGGTGACCAAGACATGGACTGTAGACAAGTGTTGATACTGCATTGCCATTCCACCTTCCCAAAACAGTGTACCCATTAACTACCATATAGGTAGAGATCTACATAAAGTGAAGGTGTGATAAGGGAACATGTGACACAGGTGGACAGTAGCCTCCACTTTGATGAAGACAGTGCCACACTACACCTGTAATCTGTCTGTGTGGTATGTGTCATGACAACAGGTGTGTCATCCATGGAAGTATAGGGTAGAGTTCCCCTCTACTCATCACAATGCCCTGTGTGATATGTACTTCACATGACAACTACACCAGGTGAACAGGCCACAGACAGACCTCCCAAAGGGTAATACTGGCCACAAACAGATGCCCTATGCAGACTGACTCACAAAACCACAACTACACTGTATTGCATACTGGCCACACAGAGGTAACCTCTGCCAGACATACAGAGGTATTTCACACCCATAGCTGGGTGACAACCACCATGGCAACATATCACAATCCCTCCGGGATACACGCTCTAGGGCCCTAAATCTTGTCAGCTCACTAAACAGCACATGCTGGAGGGATAGGTTCCCATCGCAGAGATATGCCATACACTGGAATAGACCACATAGCAATAGCAAACAAGGCCCCTCCTTAGCAGTTGTTATAAATACCCCTGATGATTGTGTGGGAGATTAGTAATACACCCCAGGAAACACCTCTGTAGTTCAGGTTGGCAGGGGCAAGTGAAATCAAAGTACATGTGTGTCAAAGGCCAGGGTAGCATATGGCTAGGCTGCCGTAGGCCCTAGGGCCAATAGCATATTACCTACCTATGACACTATGCACTCACACATGTACTTAATGCAATAGCTGCTATGTGAGGTTGAATTAGTGTAACACTAAATGTGTGCAAGGTCTGTAAAGGTGTGATAGCTTAGTGTGATGTTGTATCTGACATGGTAGTGCCTATCCTAGCTGTGAGGACAGCAACTGATGTGTAATGTACTGTTAGGCAGACATAGTAGTATGGCATATGATGTGACGTAGTTCTCCGTTGATGAATGTGGTGTCTCATTGCAGGCTAAAGCAATACATGTATGCTTAGTGAGTGGCACTGCTGGTGAATCCATCATCAATATGAAGTGTAGGACTACCTGAAGCTGTAGGCCTAAACAGCACAGTATGGTGTGCGTTCACATTGCTTGGAAACACTGTCATGTGTGTTTCCTGTAGTCTGCACAGAGGAGAGAATGCAGGCATAAGGGTGTGTAAGTAGTGGCACACAGTACCGTATGGTACAGAGGTAATGCTCATCTGTGTTGGCATACAGTGGTGCGTTGTATGTTTGCCTGATGTGTGTGTGATTATGCCTGTATGATGGCTGCAATCATATGTGTGTGACAGGGTAAACGTGTGTATCCAGCAACATATATAGTCTGTTACAGCAGTATGCCACCTATAGTGACAACTGGACACATCTGTTAGGCAGGGCTATGGCATCAATAACTAGGGTTGTTGATTGGTACTACTGTACCTGTACTTTACATCCATTGCAATGGATGACATCTCTGTTCGTGCATTGGTGTGATATACACCCCTGTCATGAGGTTGTGCAATGTGTCGCAAACAGTGTGTCGGGTACTGTTGTATAGCAGTGTGATATATAGAGTCTGCCAGGCAGTGTTAGTTAGTTGTGGCCTGAGAACCAATAAGTGGTATTGAATGTGTGTAACCTCTGACAGACAATAGGATGGTATATATGTCAGTAAAGTGATATCTGTGGGTAAAGGTGTAAAGTGTGCCACAGGACACTCTCACACATATTGTTCATATCTTTTTCAGCCAGATGGCCCACCAATGCAACCCAGCATACACAGCGGATGAGGAAGAGGTGATACTCGACAGCCTATTTCAGCGGTACACAATGTTCTTCTCCAGAAGCAGCCAACACCAGCAGGAGCAGACTGCACTGTGGCAGGAACTTGTTAGTCGGGTAAATGGCATAGGCATGCATAACCGGACATATGAGCAGGTGCGTCATCACTGCAGTGATTTAATTAGACAAGTCCAGCGGCATGCATCTGATATCCAAAGACAGCAGCTTGCCACAGGTGGTGGGGTGGCCATTCACCCCCCCCCCTCACCAGAGCGGAGGAGCTGCTCCTAAGTGTGGTGGCTCCTGGACAACAGCTACATCAACCTCTGACATGTGTTGAAATGGAGGCCGGAGCCACCCAGCACATCCACCCGGAGCAAGCAGGTAACATTCCCTATCTGTAGACGATTACAGTTAACTGTATTATTAGATTATGTGTACGTGAGATGTGTACTGTGTGTTTAGCAGTTCCGCTGCCTAGTTTTGTGCAATACGGATAGTTTGATAATATCCCTACAGCTGTGACTGTTGACTGTTGTTGTACTGCAGTTTAGCATACCCACTGTAGCAATGCCACAGTTGTGGCCACTGACGAACCCTCTCATATTCTCGTAAGTCCCTCTGGTGTGACAGCAGGGCAGCTGATCCATGCTGGTGAGTGTGTTATACCTGCAATGTTGGTAATGAAATATGCATGTCATAGATGAGGTGTAGGCCATGTACACAACACACCTACGCATTATGCATGCCATGCATGTTTGCTGTGAGACGTTGCACAGCTCAATAATGTCAGTAGCTGCCTCAATGACATGCAATACACAGAGCATGACACACAGTTGTGGCAACCCCGTACTGCACATTGGATAGGCATAGTTGCAACACCTACACAAAGTCATGCTACATATGGAGTAACCACACACCCACTGTAAGGTCACACTTCAGTATCCCACATGTCATCCACATACACGATGTACGTCAGGGGTAGAGGCCTATCATGGGGCTGTGCAACACTCTTCAACACATAACGCAGTCATGTTAGGCAATGCTCCCTACTGGGCACCTCATACACCCATGTACAAAGTGGCTGTGTAATAGTGAACATATCCACGGCACTGCAGTTCAGGTACAGCATGCTAGGCGGTGGTCTGTCACACAGAAGTAGCCGTGAGTGACCACAAGATGCATGATGATGATGATGGCGCATGGTACTACACCCCATCCAGTTACAGTGACCACAGTACTACACATAGCAGTCTTTGCTGTGCACCTCATTGTTCTGTGTGTGCAAACATATGCACCTATACACACCATGCATAGCATGTTGTGTGTGTGATTACATATGCTAGTATACACATTTTGCACAACAGTCGCCATCTGTACAAAGAGTCACATATATTTCCTGGAATGCTATTGGGTGTATAGGTCACATGGCACACATTGGGTATGTGTGGTGTTTAATGTTGCAGTCGTGTAGCATGCCATGTCATGGCTGGCACCGACATATCTGCAATATGTCTCACACGCACCATAACCACTGTGCAATGTCCATGTTGTGCACTGGGATTCCTTCACGTCTACATGCACCACTCATCCCATGTCTGTACATTGCATGCATTTGCTAAACCTGTGCCCACTATTATGTGCTATGGACACAGACACTGTCATCAGACATGGCAATCTATGTGTCACACAGATAACACATGCAACCATGGTATGTATACCATTGAGTGATGGTGCACATGACATTGCAGATCAGATACTACTTGCACAGCAATGTTGTGTCCATGTACACATTGTGTTCCAGGGTGTAGCCAATCACTGAACAACTACACACATGCATCAAAGCCATGTATAATGTCATTAGATAGGGCTGTCTACACTTGCTCTCCATGGTGTTGAGCAACACATAGTCTGCCTGCTGACACGTGTGGTGACTGTTTGCCTTGTGATACTGTCACCCACCATGACCCACTATTGTGTATGTGCTGGATTGCTGGTGTGTGTGTGTGTGTATGTGCTGTGGTGAGCAGTGTATTTCTGTGCATGTGTGCATGTGTGCATGTGTTCATGTGTTCATGTGTGCAAGTGTGCATGTGTGCATGTGTTCATGTGTGCATGTGTTCATGTGTGGATGTGTGCTAACATCATGTACAGATTGTAAAGTGTGTTTCCTATCTTCCTTCCACAGGTGCTGAGTGCTGAAGGCAGCAGGGAACCTGATGTCACCGCCACTAATAGTGGAGATGATGAGACATGTATTGTGGCACAGGAAAGTCTGACAGGGTCCGTCGGTTGTCCACCAATTGACAGTACACAGCGGTCAACCCCATCTATGCGCACACTCATAATGCCAATACATCCCTCGTCACCAATGGCCGTAGCTGAGGGACAGCATACAGTTGGCATTGACCAGGAGAGTGTGGTACCTATGGCATGTGCATCCCCTCACAGCAGCCATAGCCGGATTACCAGAATGGTACCACATTGGCGGATGTCCAGGGGTTCTCGGGGGAGCACCACTGGTCATATTGCCCCTGGCAGACGTGCTCTCAGAGGTATTGCAACCTCCAGTATGTTCCGGGCTGTAATGCAGGCACAAGCACGTATGGAACAGTACACCCGACAGGGACTAAGGGTGCAGAGGGCCCATTACACTGCTATCAATGACAGCATCCGTGACCTTGCCGGTGCCATCCGGAATTACACCGAGGTCATTGATAGCCATTGGAGGGAGACATTAGATGTCCTCCACAATGTGTTAGCCATGAGACAGGACCATGCAGGATGGATGAGAAGCCGACACGGACGCATGCCAGCAACAGCATCAGCTGGCAGTCATCACAGATGGACCATGGATCACAGCCGCTCCTGTAGTGGCAGTACCAGCCCCAGCAATGCTGGGGCTGGCCTGTCCATTGACCGTCCTACTAGACCACGTGTACATGGTGCTGGCCAGTCCCAGCAGGGACATGGGTCCGGTCATCATACCTCTACCTCTGATGATAGCACCCAGTCAGGGTTGGTACCCGATACTGCCCGTAGCACCCCTGCTAGGCACAGGTACTGTGTCCGTGGCTGGAGACAGTGATCTGTACAGCCTAGCAGGTACAGTCTGTGGCTGTACCACAACTGCCCTTATATGGCAGCCACATGGTGGAGTTGTGTGCATGCAGACACACACACATTTACCATACAACTAGGGCTCACACATACACACACACATTACATCAACATTGGCCCATGCAGTACTGTTGTCCCACACACACACACACACACACACACACACACACACACACACACACACACACACACACACACACACACACACACACAAACAGACATGCCAATTGGATGGGTCAATGTCGGGCTCTGGCAAACCTACAACACACCCTGTGCATATGATGACACCTGTGCCACCTCCTGTCATCTGTCACATTGATGCAGGAATAGGCTAACATGGTTCTGATGCATGGGGGTGACATTATAGCAGTGTAGCAATAGTAGCAAGTTGCCAACAGGAAAGTGTACTGATATCCTTGTAGGTATATTTGAGCAGGCATTATGTATCACAGCTCTGATAGTAATTGTAGCATTGTTTACACCAGTGTTGGTCTGAGTATGTATTGTCCACCCTTGTACCACTTGGCTGAAGTGTATAGTGTTGCCAGCATGTGTTAGTGAGTGGACAGTATGTGTGTGATATGTGCCTTATAAATTAGCAGGTGTACATCTGTGAACATGGTGTGTGCGCACTGTCTGCATGTACGTGCATAGTGGACACATGGGATGTGCGACATACCCTGTTCTACACATTGTTAACATCTCATGGTATCTTTCGATGGCCAGTATGCATTCTACTACAGATATGTACTAACATGGGTACACATGTGTGTATGACATGGGTTGGCACTATGCTGTGGGTGATACCATTGATATCTGTCAATGATCTGCAATCTGGCAGTATACACCACCTCAACAGAATGACTATAACCAATCATTAGATGATGTCCTGACAAATGACTCACAGTTGTAGGGAACTCAGTAACAGTTGGATCCTTCCAGTACTATACTATAACAGTAACTAGTGGTATTGACTGCCACACGTTCCTGGGACCACACCTGTGTGGCATATAGCCCTCTTAGGTACATGCAAACACACTAGGGATATGTTCATCCACATCTGGAAATGCATGCATTGGCCTACACTGCATTCCCCGGATGGGACGCATATCCTACACAAGGGTATCATACAGACAGATACCTGTTGTCCAATACATGCTGTATAGCAGTATGCCGTCTATTGCATAGTCATCCACATTTACTATACATACTATCACAACAGTGCCACATAAGTGGTAGCCCTGAACATGTATGTTGGTTACCAATGTGTACAGACAGACACGTGTTATGTCATCTTTCCCTTGGTATCCACATATCCATAGGTATTGTGGGGTCCCTCGGTGTTTCACATAACACATTAGGGGCCTGCATGCATATCCACAGGGCTGGTGCACACCTATCATGACTGTCCATTATTGCCAGTTGTTGTTGTGTATGAACATGTCTGACATATACCCCAGCAATTACCCTCACTCACAGTACCCTACAGTACGTGTCATGGATGTGTGTGGCAGGGATGTCCTTGGCCACGGGTCACTACATTGGCCAGTCTTGACGCAGACATACATGTGTGGCCTATGATCTGAGAAGCAATGGCACAATCTGTCGAAGGTTGCAAATGTATTCATGTAGTATGCAGGCTTCACACCTATGTACTGACTGAGGTCACATGTACACAAAATTATTTGACATGCAGATACCCGATGTGTGCAATGCACATGCTGTTTGAAACATATGTCATACTGTAGTAAAAGCAAAACCCACACTACATTGACCACCTGGGGTACACACACTCAGCGTTTGAAGGACTCAAACCCCTACCTAACTACAAACAAACTTCCAGAACTAGTAAAACAAAAAAAGTAAAGGGGGTGGGGTTGTTATTATGAGCAAAACAGACTATTTGAACAAAATGACAATAATGTTGAGTGACAATACGACGTATAAAAAAGTGTCAAAACATGAAATGGAAAGGGCATATGTTAAGGTGGATTGATATCTATATGAATTTTTGATGGATGGAGTCATCACCAAAGATGAATATAATTTTTTATTAGTGGAATATCCAATGACGCCATCCATTTTTGGTATCCCCAAAATCCATAAGGACATACACAATCCACCCTTTAGGCCCATAGTCTCTGCCAGGGGTTCAAAGACTGAAGCCATTGCTGCTTATATAGATTTGCACTGTAGGGGAACTTTAAAACATCTGCCTCATATATTAAAAGATTCCTGGCATTGTCTAGAAAAAGCTAGAGAACATTTTGTTGATATTGAAGACGATATGACAATGGTAACTATTGATGTTGTCAACCTATTCACAGTGATTCCTCATGACTTAGGTCTTGAAATGTTTGAGACAAGTTTGCTGAAATTTAGTGAGTCTAATAAGGCTAAATGCAAATTGTTACGTGAACTGATGGCTATTGTACTTGAAAACAATTTTATGTTTATTAATGGTGAATATTATAAACAAAGTACAGGTGTGGCCATGGGGGCTAGATGCGCCCCCATTTATGCCAATTTGGTGTTAGCCTTATGGGAAGCACAAAGTGTTTTTACTTCTAGTTTCTGGCCTAACATTGCCCTTTACTTAAGGTACCTGGATGACATTCTTATTTTTTGGATGGGCAACAGAGAAATGCTTATTGAGTTTGAAAATTTTCTAAAAACGACATCTAGTTTTTTGAATTTCACTTTTAAGATATTTGACAACAATTGTGAGTATTTAGATATTTTATTCTATAAAAACATGGGCAAGTTAGAATAAAGTATTTTTAGGAAAAAACTCATTCCAATTCTTTTTTACATTTTGATAGTTGCCATCCCTATTACCAGAAAAATAATTTAGTAAAGGGACAGATGGTCAGATTTTCTAGAATTATTAGCGAAGACATTAATTTTTACATTGAGATTAAAATATTGTCAGATATGTTTCTGGATAGAGGTTATCCATTAGAATTAATTGTTAAAGTTAGTGAAGAGATTTATAATAAAAGACATCAAATATACAAACCTATATTAAAGTACAGTTTTGACAACAGTATATCTAGGACTAATAACACTACTAGAAATGACACCTTTATTATACCATTTAATGATATATCACCCAGGATAGTTAATATAGTACATGAGACCTGGATAAGTATTCTCCAGAATAACGGTGACCTTATTGATAATTTAGGGACTGGGCCCAAGGTCACTTATAGTAGGGGGATGAATCTTAAAGAACATTTTGAGGCAGTTAATAATAAGAATATGTTCAACACACCTTCGATGAGCAAATGTGGAGCATGCCATACTTGTAAATTTATTAATGATGGACCATATGTTGCGGTACAAAATTTTGGCAAAACAATTAGATGCCCAGGTCATTGTAATTGCAACACAAAAATGGTGGTGTACCTAGCTATATGTTCATCATGCCCAGCCTTTTATGTTGGCAAAACGATAAGGAAACTTCGAGAAAGGATAGTGGAACATGTTAGAGACATTAAAAAACAGAAAAATACTAGTTCTCTTTAAGAGATTTTTATTCTTTGTTATTGACAGAATTGTATACTACAATAATAACAAAGGTGGTGATGACAACACCTTACTTGAGGCTAAAGAATGTTTATGGCAATTACGGCTAAATGCAAGTTCTAGCCCTGGTATTAACGAACATATTTCTATATCAAGTATACTAAAGTACAAGTCTCAATTTATTTGATCTTGTATGTATTAGGTTAACATCTGATAACTTAATGTTTTAAATATTTTGTATAACAATATGAATTTTAATGTTAGGAAATTTTTTAATGAATGATTTTATGCTGGATTGTATAACAATTGTTTATATTTAATAATTATTTAGATTTATACTATTATCTAGATATTTATATATGTATTTTTACTTTTATTTATCGGTATTACATATACATAGTTTTTGACAAGAAGGTTTTATTACATTTACAAATTAACAAGTTTGCACAAGTCCTGGCTGTTTATGTTCATTTTTGCTGATTGTACCTTTAAGAATTTTTAGCTGCGTAGATAATAATTTGTTTAATTGTTTAATTGTTCAATTATCTAATTTACATAAGGATTTAAAAAGAGGTTCAACCCAAGGATTGTCAGTACTCTGAAGATGCCCTAATGTGTGTGGGTGAAAGCGCTTAGTACAATTTTGGTTAAATAAATAAATTAATCGGTGGTCTGCAGTTGTTCCTGGTTCGCCCTACCTAACTACGTTATGATACTAGAGAGATATGCATTACCATGGCATGCTATAAGCAATACTGGGTGGTTTCTGTTCTCTTTGAATAGTTGTAGGATGCTGACATCATCAAACTTTCTAAAGAGGGATGTACCTCTTTTAATGTGTTTTCCCAGTCTCCAAAAATGCTACTCCTCTCAAAGGAAATCACACACAAATCCCCCCCACACACACACTTGGTGTTTGCAGGACTCAAACCTCTACCTAACTATGTTATGATGCTAGAGAGATATGCATTAACACAGTGTGCTATATACATTACTGGGTGGATTTTGTTCTCCTTGAATATTCGTAGGATGCTGACATCATCAGACTTTCCGAAGAGGGATGTACCACTTTTAATGTGTTTTCCCAGTCTCCAAAAAGGCTACTCCTCTCAAAGGAAATCACCCCCCCCCAGAGAGATACGCATTAACACAGCGCACTATATGCATTACTGGGTGGCTTCTGTTCTCCTTGAATATTTGTAGGATGCTGACATCATCAGACGTCCGAAAAGGGATGTACCTCTTTTAATGTGTTTTCCCAGTCTCCAAAAAGGCTACTCTTCTGAAAGGAAATCACGCACACACAACCCCCCCCATACATACACTTGGCGTTTGCAGGACTCAAACCCCTCTCTAACTATGTTATGATACTAGAGAGATACGCATTAACACAGCGTGCTATATGCATTACTGGTGGTTTCTGTTCTCCTTGAATATTTGTAGGATGCTGACATCATCAGACTTTCAGAAGAGGGATGTACCTCTTTTAATATGTTTTCCCAGTCTCCATAAAGGCTACTCCTCTCAAAGGAAACCACACACATACGCACAGCCCCCACACACACTTGGCATTTGTAGGACTCAACCCCCTACCTAACTCTGTTATGATGCTAGAAAGATGCGCATTAACACAGCACGCTATATGCATTACTGGGTGGTTTTTGTTCTCCTTGAATATTTGTAGGGTGCTGACATCATCAGACTTTCCGAACAGGGATGTACCTCTTTTAATGTATTTTCCCAGTCTCCAAAAAAGGCTACTCCTCTCAAAGGAAATCACATACATAGCATTTGCAGGACTCAAACCCCTATCTAACTATGTTATGATGCTAGAGAGATAAGCATTAACACATCACACTATATGCATTATTAGGTGGTTTGTGTTCTCCTGGTATATTTGTAGGATGATGACATCATCAGACTGGACATGGTAATGTGTGTACACATTTTTATGCAATCCCAGGAATGATCCATGTAGGTCAGCAGGTATCAACAGCTTGTACAGGACCCCATGAGTCTCACCTTGTGTGATCTATCTGTGGACACATTGCCATCCCTTCATATGTCAACACATATCTATGCACAGATTGTTGGTTTTGTGGATACGACATGTGTCTGTCATGTTGATGAAGAGCTGTTCAAAGTCTATGTGGGACATGTGTAGCTCTGTTCCATGATGTATGTCCTGGGTGGCTACCTTGCAGACAGTGTAGCATGCTTGGGAACTATGATCTGTACATGAACATACCACAGTTGGTAGGGTTGTGTGTTTGTCGATTTCCAATAGCTCTGTTTATGACTTCTGCCATGATGCACTCCATGGCCTTGCAGATCAGACTTTATAGGCTTACTGGACTATACTTCCCATGGTGTGCTGTGCACCCACACATGTGGGGAGTGCCATATGTTGCTGTAACACATTTGACGGTTCCAGGTCCTGTGGAGTGGGTGAGGCTCAACAGACTGTTCAGGTGCAGGGTCTGTTTGTTCTGTAGTGCATGCATGACACATATTGGGAAACAATGTAATCCAACTGCTGCCATGCTTTTGGCTTTGGGGGGAGATGTTCAGCCATTCTACACGTGATATCTCCTGGTATGATGTCAGGGACTATCGTCAGTGGGGGGTGGGTATGTATACATGGGCCTGTCTGACAAGATGTCGGCAATGTCATTAAGGTACAGTTGTCTCTGACTCAGCACATATATGTGTGTACATTACTATTTATTACATAGCTGAAGGACATTTCATGATTCTCAGTCTGGACTCCTTCTCAGCTACTCTTTACAAAACACCAACAAACCTGAGCACTAATCCCGGTTATACTCTTTTACACACTTAACACCCTACTGATCCTTTGTGATCAGGCTACAGAGTATGTCATCATAATACACTGGCATGTCCAGGGGTCGGTTTCATGTGTACTTTCCAGTCCAGCTAATGAATATTGTGGTTATGACACAATGTCACATCTGCCTCATGTACACAGTCAACCCTCTCCTCCTCACATCACACTCAATTATATGTGGGAGATGTAACAATATTGACATACAAAACGCTGAGCTCTCTTGACCCATGACTGGCATAGTCTATCAGGTGGTGAGGGTGACCACACACACCACATATCAGTCACAAATACACCGATAGTGACAGCAAACAAACCACATTATCACACACAGACATATTCAGAAGCTCTACATACACCCTGCCTAAGCAACAGAGACCTCCAAAGCAGACACACATAAAACTGCTACCCCACTACAATGCCCACATGTCACACAGTTCACAATGTCAGTGTGCCACACAGTCACTGCCCTTTGGGCTAAACAACACACCTGATACACTTGTTATAGGTGACACTTAATGTCAAACACACTATCATCCCACTCACCAGGCCAGACAGGGGAATAGTCACTTTACGCTGTCTCTCAGGTGCCAGGATCCGCCACATAACACATGCACTCAGGTCACTCCAAAGCAAGTCCAGGACTGGCTCCATCATTGTCCATGCTGGTGCGTACAACCTCAGACGTTCCTCCCTGGACCACATGACATGGAACATAGAGGAATTCTGTGATCATGTAGCCCAGCCCAGTATTACCCTGACCTTGTCTAGCATCTTACACTCACCAAGTATGATGTCACAGTATACCAATAAACTGATCATGTTTAACAGTTGGCTAACATATTGGTGTTATTCAAAGGGGATACAGTGTCTGTCACCCCTGGGGTGACATGCTCGACATGCCACGTAGCTTCCCTATGGACAGCTTGCACCTGTCACGCTTGGACTTTTGAATACTGGCTAGGGCACTTGCTGCCACCATACTTCCCTATTTAAGCAGGGCTCAAAGGACAGAACCACCTCCATACACATTACAGAGTACACGACACTGAGGGTAATGCTGCTCAACACCAGAGATCTTACCCTCAAATTGCGCCCACTCAGGAATCTCCTCAGTATGGAGGATAGCAACATCTGGGCACTGACAAACACATTGTTGAGGCTCCTACATGCACACCAGCACTACCAGGTTGTATTTCACCATGCTTTCTGACCACATAACTCGGAATGGCCAAAACAAATAGGGGGAGTATCCATATATATCACAGATACACATACTTCCAGGTTGGTAGCACTGCACAATGCATCATGGACCATACATATGTACCTAACATTGTGCAAATCTGCCTTTTGGTTTGTTGCCTGCTACAGACCACACTCCCCAACACAGCAACCTCAATCAGCTTTCCTGGGAACATTGGACCATATGAAGGTCTCCCCAAACACCATTATATTGGGTGACGTCAAATACCCACACATTGACTGTGGATAGTACTCAGGCCCCAACACCCTCACCCAACAGTTGCTACTATTTCTAAACTCAAATGCTATGGCACAACCGGTCACCACACCCACAACAGGGGACAACATATTGGACATGATCATCACCGACATGGGGACTCTATGTTCCACACCTGTGATATACCCCTCATTGGTAAGGGCAGAACATACTTTATCTCACTGGACATCCATATTCTGTCCCCACACCCATCCTGGGTAATCTTGGTGAACTTCCCAAAAGCAAACATCACACTCCTCCAAACCATGGTGGTATCCATCAGAGACCCTGGGTCAGTGGTAAGTATGGCTCAGACTGCTGAATCCTTTACATACACATTCTATGGACACCTAGTGGATTGCATGGATCGTTACATCCTAAATAAAAACTGGACTCACTCCTGCAATGGCAGTGGACCTGTCTGGTAGACCCCAGCCATTAATATGCTTTACAACAAATGGAGGAAGCTACTACATGATAGAGAATAATCCAAGACAGGGAAGGCATCTGTGATCTGTACTAGCGGACTGCTACAATCACTCAGGTATTTATGTCAGGCACGGTTCTAATGGACAATTGCACCAGACACGTTGGACACTCACAAGGCATTCTTCAGTTGATTCAGGTACCTGGGTGGACACTCACTGATATGCTGTGTGTTACTGCATACTGACTAAACATACCCTGAACCCACTGACATTGCCATCATCCTGGAAAACAGGTTCAGTGCAGATGTGTCCCCCCCATCCCTCCTAAGGTGGTACTGTCCATACCAACAGAGTGTAACCTCCCAGACATCACAAGTAAACAGGTGAGTGCTGCCCTCCCCACAGCGGACAACACAGCATCAGTGGGACCAGACGGTGTCCCGGCCTGTGTTGCACACAGCCTTCATGACAGACGTAACACTCACATTATGTCACTGTTCCATATAAGAATTACTGCAGGATATGTACCCACGGAATGGCGTACAGCAATTGTGGTCCTACTCCACTGAATACTGCCACAACAGACCACAGACAATATCGGTCTAAAAGGCTAACTAGCCTGTTCTGCAAAGCTATGGAGTGTATTGTAATGGGACTCATGCACATAGACATGGGAAACCTACAGACACTGGGTCCTACATATTACAGCATTATTGTGGACAGATCTTGCCTGTTGGACCTGTTCATATTCTTTCAACAGTTACCAGGTCCATCAGTGTTGGGACAGTTGTCCACACAGCCTGCCTGGACCTTGCACAACCCTTCAACACAATACCCCACTCGGCCATTATGCATAGGCTCACCAGCATCAATATCAACACATATCTGACACGATGGATTGCTACCTGGAGCTGGGATAGCACACACATGCTCAGTGTTGCAGGTGCCATGTCTGACTATACACCAGTTACACCTGGCATCCCACAAGGCTCAGTCCTGGGACCTCTCTTGTTCAGTATATATTTGTGTGATGTACAGGCTATCACAGGAGGAATATGGCTGCCCATGTTCGTAGATGACTGCAAACTGGGTGCCATAATCAGCTCTCCTGCTGGCACATGCATACTCATACAGGGTCTCACAGAGATAGGTTGACTGGTGCCTGAGCCATGGCCCACGGTTACATGCCATTAGTTGCATAGTCATCCCCTTTGAGGATGACAAGATGCCCACACATTACTACATAGGTTTTAATCCATTACATACAGTAGTAGTTGTTCGGGTTTGGGGACACGACCTGTTCGTACTCTCGCCTTTAACAATCCTATTGCCATAGTGGTTAGACAGTACGTTTACATAGCCCACCATATCCCACATGGTTTCACATGTTGATCACATGTGGTCATTGTGCCCCTATATTCTTCACGACTATGCTTGATTACTATGCCACCTTTGGGATGTACCTTACCTGACACCTACAACAACTGTAATGGCCACAAATGTTACTCTTCGAGCAGATGTAGGGACTCAAACAGATGCCCTGCACAGTTCCAATACAGTAACTCCAGCTCTACTCAGTCACTTACCACCTACACGGATGTGTTGTGTGCCTGTATTTGAAGGCAATATCTGACCCAGACTTACTGGACATGCTCCACCTCAGGATATCCAACTCTCTTGCTGCTACACACTCTAGGGACATATACCTCAGCACTAATGTTAAAAGGACATGCTGGGGGACAGATTATTATCAGAAAGCCTCCACTCAGTCCTGAGTGTAGTCCCGGTTTTGCATAGGCAGAGCCACCCACTGACCACCTACAGGTGACATCTTGACAAGTGGATGGGTGATTGCATGTTTACCCATGGGATATCTTCTGGGTCCCTGCTAGACAGAGGCACAATACACTGAATGTAAATGGACTATCTTGTGTGACCTACTATTCACAGGCACAGTGATCTGATTTGACTGGATTGCAGTAGCCAAACACACTCTGGCTATGCTTGTACATGCCCTAGGGCAGATAGCCTAGTATCAACCTCTGAACCTATGATAATTTTCATGATGCACAATGTTTACTGCTGATATTGTTTGCAGGTTTTTATCATCTTTGCTTTCACACTTTATATGAACCACTTAGATATCTGCAGAACATATTTGCTTATGGCAGGGTTCCACTATATTATATACATGTCCGTTGTCATATAAGTGTGTGCACAGGGTAGATTGGTGTGTAGTGAGAGGTTCCTGGGTTAACACATGCAACTGCCTGCTATGTGTGGTCCAATGCTTTACTCCAACATGGCCTAAGTGTGTGAGCCTGCCCAGTTCAGACTGTCAGTGTTCTGTTGCCTGACATTTGTCTCATGCATTCAAGTGTGTGAGCATGCCCAGTGTGTCCTTTCAGTATGTTGCTGTCTGAGGTCCACTACATTTGCTGATGTCCATTATTAACATTTGTACTGTGTGTGTTGAAAGTCAGGTTCTATTCTTACTGCAGGACTCACCTTTGTGTCATAACTCGACAGGGATTATGCTGTACCTGCAGGGTTTCCATGAAATACTTTGCATAGACTTATCAACATTTCTTCATACAGGCTAACCACTGCACTACTGTCATGGTTTAGTGGTTCAGTGCTATGACTATAGTGCACAGTATCCTGGGTTCGAGGCCCATTGTCGCTTATATTTTCATACTGAGCAGACCAGACTGCTTAGGGGCCAGTAGAGCATAAATGAGCATGTTGGCTTTTGTTCAGCTATGCCCTACCTAGACTCAGCTTGTCCAACATTGCTCAATATTAACCATCGTTGCTGGACATTGGCCAATATTACTCTACATTGACCACATTTGTAGTAGTTGGTGTGTTCGATTTTGTTTATATTGACTTCATGATGGTAAATGTTGTTTAGCACTGCTTTATATTGCTTAACACATGGCAATCATGCCTCAGGTGTTGATGCAGGGCTGCCTATGTTGGATGCACATACTACACTCCCTATACATGTTAGAAAGCAGGTAGTGTCAATGTAGGCATCCCTTTTACTATATGTGTGGGTCTGAGAGAGGTATCATTTCCAGAGTTCCTACTGAGCCAGTGTATGTGCTATGCATTGCCTCTTTGCCAAGGTCAAAGCATACTGGGCACGCCTCCTTCTGCCTACTGGGGCAGGCTAAGGCTGTTCCTCCTCTGACTGACGCTCTGCCTGTGCTGGCCCTGGCAATGGTGGGGGGCTGTTTGGCCCAGGCCTATGCTGGTCCTGCTGCAGGTGTTTTCACAGGATCATATTATGTAAGCATAGCACATACCATGACAATTTGGGTACATGTAGTTGGTGAGTGCAAGGCTCCACCAGACGTGTCCAGGCACCGGAACCGTGACTTGAGCAGCCCAAACACACGCCCGATTACATTTTGTGTTTGTGCGTGTGCCTCATTATGGCGCTCCTGTTCAGGTGTGTGTGCATTTCTGATGGGTGTCATCAGCCACAGCTCCAGTGCATAGCCAGCATCCCCCACTAGGTGACCATGTGGGATGTCCCCATTGGCAAATGTCTGGTACAGCTGCATCAGATGCCAGATATGGGAATCATGGCAGCTTCCAGGGCAGCCAGCACACACATTCAGTATTATGCCCTGGGCATCGCACACAACCTGGCAGTTGATGGAGGGGAAGCCCTTGTGGTTGAAGTAGACCCTACCCCGCTCACCAGTTGGTGCTTTGATGCATATGTGCATGCAGTCTATTGCACCCACTACCTCAGGGTATTCCGCTATTTGCTGGAAGAGACGCATATTGCTGGCCAATACCGCACAGGAATTGGGGAAATATACATGATCACCGACATGTGCTGACATGGCATCCAGGAACTGGTGCAGTACCCTGGATGCTGATGCCTGTGATATCACCATCATATCACCAGTTGGTCTCTGGAAGGTACCTGTTGCTAATATTCTTAGGCCAACCCATACCTTAGTTTCCACTGGGATGGGTTCCCCTCTGTTGGTTCTGTGTGTGAGGCGTGGCCTGCACAGCTCAACAATTTGCTGCATGAGGTCTCTGTCCACTCTATAGCGCTCCACTATCTCCAGCTCATGTAGCCCCTGGTAGGTAACCCTGGGCCTGTACACTCTTCTCCGTCTCATCACTGTGGGTTATCACCACCCTCAGCATGTTGCATATGTCGCCTTATAACAGCAATGGCAGCCCCTAACATTTTTTGTCTCAGTGAAGCCTTTTCAGTTTTCACTTCTATTAGCTTACTGCAGTGTTGCAGTGTCTCTTGAGAGAAACATAACGGACTGTTGTTTGCAGAGTTTTAAGTGCTGGGCTGGGCTAGTGTACTGCCTGGGTAATTGTCTGATTCTGATTGTTTTCACCTGCTAGCTCTGCTAGTATTCCCTGGTAACGTCCACTATTTGGTGTGCTTCCTTTTTCCTTACTGTTTCCTCGGGGGGGAAGCACCGTGCACACAAGCGCAAACACATGCACACCAGCTCAGATGCAAGCACACATGCTTACATGGACTTAAACTTGCTTATTCTTGTTAAAATGCACGCACACTGGTGCAAACGCGCTTACAACTATTTACACAGCCTTACATATGCTTACTCAAGCCTACACGCGCGCACACACGCTTACACGTGTGCACACTGTTTTACTTGGGTTTACTGGCGCGCACACGAGCTCATGCACGCTCAGCAAGAAACTTTGGTGTTATCCACAGCATACACCTTCGATTTCTTGACTTTACCTGGCCTACCTGTTGACACACCTCTTTCACTATTATGTAAATGTAAGCTGACATATGTCACTCTGCTTCAATGAGCGTCACTCCTTTCATACATACCCCCCTCGTGATGTCACCTATCTTCTACTCTGTTACTCCCCTTATTCTACTCCTACACTCCACTGACTGTGCTCATTTGCTATGTAAACTTGCAATTCACTATCATAACTCTCATTTGCATAGGATTGCCTACTAATGCTTAGTTACATCTCTTAGACTGAGCTTCCCCCCCTTAACAACCTCTACTCAGTGTCCATTTTTGTCTTCAGCCTGCCATTCTCTTGCATTGTAACTTCATTTTAGCTATAAAATCCACATTTGTGGATCTTAATTATTAATTTTCTGCTTTTTAGGGTGCATCACATTTGTGTGGCACTGCGCTATGGTTAAACTCTGGAGATCAAGATAAAAAAAAAGTTATTTTATTTTTAATTTGCATCACTTCCTGTTGCCAATGGCCATATTTTTGGCCATTGGCATGCTTCCTCCTGTGAATGCATGCTTTTTTTTCCAGCTGACATGGCTCCGTTTTGCTATTTGCAGAACCGTACTCAGTTATCAACTGAGTACATTTCTGCAAATAACACTACTCCTACTTGGACAGGTTCGGGTTTCCTGGATCACAGATTTACCTCATTTGCATGGCTTTCGCCTGCAATTGGGGTAATTTGCATATCCCAGCCCTGTCCGTGTAGGACTAGTTTGGAGAGTCAGTTGCATGCCCCTACCGGCTGTTCCTGGATCGCTCAGCAGACATGTTGGCTGCATGGAGTCTTACTCTACTCTGAGACTCCGTGCAAGCCTTTGTGAATCCAGCCCTGTATTTGCTCATCGATTAACTAATCTCAAATGGGAAAATCAGTATAAATACTTTTTGAAGGTCATACAATTTATGACACAACATATCCAATATGAAATAGTTATGAAATAACATCTGTTGGCTGGGTCTACTATAGCCAGTATGGATAAGTACTGCTTCAAGATAAATTTGGGGTCTTTAAATGTGTATCTTGCATGTGCACACACTTTGCCATCAATTGTGCAAATCAGCTGCTTGATGGTGCAGTATGAAATGTGATCCTTAGCATGTATTACTTATGTTTACTGCTCAGTTAATCTTTGTCCTATTAAAGTCTATGTAAAAACACAACAGAAAAGAAGGCACTTTTTAATGACTGAACACATATTTACTCTCAGTCATGTGTTACCTGCACTCATGCACTTGAAACTTGGTACTTGTTCCTAAATATCAACTACACTACAGAAATAAATACAAAAATGCATTCTTACAAAGTAGGTATACCTTTACAATAACAATACATATTCAGATTGTCTTATACTTGTATTAATGTAGACAACAATTGTTTGCAAATATGAACACACAAATCTGATCACAAAAATTGTGTGTGTCTGTATGTGATAATTTAAGTGTGCAATATACATAATATCCTGGGAAACAGTTGCATATGTCTCATTTCTGCTACATTAATTCCTGATAGCTATCTGCATCTAGTTTGAAAAACTGTCTCTTAAGGTACACCTACACATTGGAAACACAAAAGCAGTTAGTTCATCCACACTTTGCACACTACTCTCATAACAAAAAGCAAAACGTATTTCAGGGGTGCTGCAATCATTAAATACTGTATTTTGCAGATGAGAACAAAATGCTTACATGTGTGATAGATGAGAACAGTAGCCACATTTTGTGTATGTCTCTATGTATGTGTAAGTGTATATGTATAGTCAGAGGAACATCAGTCTGTATCCTACTTTCATCAATTTCGTCCCATATAGAGTTAATATGTTTACAGTTGTACATGCCTGCACATACATTTCATACAGGCTTCCCAACATCTTCTTTCAAACATCCATTGATGATTTCCTCCACTACAAATTGTCTGGCAGCATTGTAAAAGGAAGACTTGTGCTGTTGTGCTTGCTTTAAGTACTGAGTTGTCTAGTTGGTGTGCTTAGGTAGGGGTTCTAATATCACTAGGGTGTGTGTGCAATGTGTTCACTTGCTTAACATTCAATAGATCATTTTAGACCAGCATGTGAGACACTGTTAATACCATCTTCTTTTCACCAGACACTGTCATCAGCTATAAAGTGTCTGACACTACATTAGTCAGACTTGTGCTGTGGTATTTGTATTATGTGCTTTGGAAATACTTGGGTGGGGTTCTACTCTCACTGTAGTCAGCTGCTTTGTATGTTAATAATCAGTTTGGTGATAATTTTAGAATGACATGTTAGTCCAGAGCTATATCATTCTCTCCTCTGAACATCTTCTTGTAACATACAGTAATGATGTCATACTATATAACACACACTCTGACAGTATTCAAACAAAGCTGTGCTGTGGCAGTAACAATCACTGCTGTGTTTTCAAGATACTTTATCTACATATATAGGGGTTCTAATCTGACACCAGGCAACTTGAGTGTTTGCACATCCAAATACCACTTTTGAGGTAATTTTACATGTTTTTCTTGGCATACAATGATGATATCATATTCCATAAAGTGCAATGTGCCAGTGTTAAAGTCAGACATATGTAGTGGTGCCACTGTTACATTGCATGGTGTTCATCATTTATACCTCTATACCCAAACAGGTGTACTGCATGTGTGTGTGTGTGTGTGTGTGTGTGTGTGTGTGTGTGTGTGTGTGTGTGTGCGCGCGTGTGTGTGTGTGTGTGAGTGTGTGTGTGTGTGTGTGTGTGTGTGTGTGTGTGTGTGTGTGTGTGTGTGTGTGTGTGTGGTTGATGGTGGATTATGGTCATAGCATGATCTTTGGAATCATTCTTCATTTCACTACCACTTAGTAGAATGTTTCACATAGCCCCATGCATCCAGTATCCTCCTTTTTCCTCTGGCCACATTATATCCTTCCTGTAGAGGGGTGGAGGATGTCATCATGTCAAATATGCATACACACATCATGAAGCAAAGTCCTTCCCTGAGCCTCTGCAAGCCATCTTCATACCACTGCATGTGTGGTTACTAATTTTGTCATGATGTGGTGAACATGTCCAATATAGACAGTGGCAGTATATAATGCAATCAATCAAACAAACACACACATATGCACAATAGTCTTACTATCTTCCATCATATTGATATAGGGAGTTTGTTTTAAATGGTATAAAAATGGCTACAATTTTTTGTGATGAGGGCCGTTAGCCTAATAATGTCTTATGACCCTATAAACAGATGACATGTCAATGCTGCTGTCATTGACATGCTTTATTGAGGTGCAGCTGTACAGTATGACCACAAGAGGCTATTACAATGTGTGATGTGAGCTAATGTATTGATGCCAGCTGTTGTTATTTTGATACATGCTTCTTCAATAACAGCTGTAGTAATATGCCTCCTGAGAACTGACAACATGGTATAATGTACTTTTATGTATATTGTTGGCTTATTAGGACATGTGTTGTTGTAGTGGAGCAGATCAACATTCTACACAGTTTGCATGGCTTATTAGGACATGTGTTGCTGTAGTGGAGCAAATCAACATTCTACACAGTTTGCATTCCACCATCAGTGACACTTGTAGTATGGCACAGATGTGCATGTGTCTACATACCATCATTAAATGTTCTGTGACAGACATCAGTATGAATTCATACTGATTTCACGGGCACAGAAGTCTTGTTTCATCCACATGTTGTTATGCTGTGATATGCCGAACAATTATCACATGTTATGATTCAATTGCAACCTTGTGGAATTCACTGTAGGTGCAGTTGTGTTCTAACTTCTAAGGATTACTGAGGTGGTCATCAGCATCATTGTATGATTATAAGCATTTGTGTCAGGAAATGTTCTCCATGAGCCACAAATGACTGATCTATAATGTGTCCTTTTATGGGATCAGGCTAGTCAAATACATGTTTCCTAGGCAACACATATAGGCTTATGTTGTGTAATTGATGTAATTACTTGACACTATAACAGCTGTATGACTGTCTAAATAGTACCAGTGTGTGGAATGTGATGAATGACCAAGGTTGTATTTGGAACTCCTTTCAGAAATCATTTATTCTAATAAATGTGAAATGTTAAGGGTAAACACAACTAAGCACATGTTTGTGGTTGCCACCAGACATACTCATCCAGACAAAATAGACATTCTGTTAGTTGACAGCTTGTCTGACATGTCACCACTGTCTCACCACTACCCGTCAGCCAGAGTAAGCATGCAACAGTTTTTATTCTCAGGAGGGAATATCATCTTTGCATTCTCTATGGCTAATAACACAGAATAATTGCAGCCTGACAACTTCACACATTGCCTACAGCATGACTTAAAACATGATCTATCAAACACAGTTGGATCCCTATTTCAACACAGCTTCCAGACAGCCTATGTTCTCTTAAAAGGGTATAGAGCAACTTGCATCCATTTGAATGGGGGGTCATCACCTGATGCATGGAATTATGGACCCATGCTCCTGACTCCCCTCATCTCTGAGGTAGACTAATGAGTCATTGTGGACCTTCTCAAAAAGGACACAGGTAATCTCTCGACTGTGTAGCAAACACGTCTGTTACATCTGTTTGATGTCTTCAAGAAGGTCACCAAGGGCATGCATGAGGAAAACACTATCATCTTACATAACCTGACCTGGCCAAGGCATTTTACACAAATCTGCAGACAAGTATTTCAGAGGAACTGTCTTAAGTGGCCATAAACACCTGTGTCACCAAGTGCATAGGCAACTGGATCACATACATGAGAAATAATGTCAAAGTGTGTGAAGTCACCTCTAGCTAGAGTCCAATGAAAAGGTCTGTACAAGGCCATTTCCTGTTCAGTATTTATGTCTGAGACATCAAGACTAAACTGACCATCCTTTGTCTAACCAGATTTGTGTAAGACTGCAAATTCTGGAAAATTGTTGAATCAAGTATTGTACTGGTATAATGTTGACAGTATTAACACACACAAAAGATTGTTGCCACAGCCATGGAGACATAGTAGATGAACAAAAATCGTGGGGGTATTAGTTTTTTCATGAAAGCAAATACACAAACTAATTACAGTATAGACAGCACACCCCCATGAACAGACCAGGTGGAATGCAACCTGTGTACTTAGGTGTATGGTATGCAGAACATGTACCCACAGTGGTGACTATTCCCTTGCATGTAATACAACTCCTGATTATGTGCAGGACATCCACATCAAATGGTATTATATTTACATTGTTCTCAGCCCTCATCACACCAATAATTGAGTAAAATGCACCCTTTTGCATGTATCGCCAACACATCTTCCATAGTTGAGCACTCAAGTGTATAATTTTTGCCATAGTATGCTCCCACATCACTTATCAGCCATACCTAGGTATTCTTTTTGATGCATAACCATTAGGAGTTAACAATGCAGAATTTCCTTCAAGGTGTTATACAAGAAGCATGTGTGCTACGTGTTCATGTGATGCACACAGTAAATACATAGCTGATTGGCAACTTTGATGGCATGGGTTACACTCATGAAAGTGTGGATTGTGGCATATATATGCCCTGAAAACCTATCAACTAGCTAGGATTGCTTGTAATTTAAACTGCAGGTATAACAGTATCCTTGTAAGAAACTTCTCTGTGTGGAAGATTTTCAGTCCATATATTTCTAGTTAATCGCTGTATATTAATCAGATCAGACAATAGTAGTAGAAGTAGCAAACGTAAACACGTCTTAAGTCAAAACAAAACATAACAAAACAAAAAGTAATAATAGAAAATATATAATTGTACAGCATTACTAAGTATTCAAAAGTAATCCAAGCAAGGCAGGCAGTCTGTTTCCAGTCAAAAATCCTTTAAGTATACAGACAAGCAATCCAAGTAAAACAAAAATAGAGTAATAGTTTCCTCACAAGCTTTCTAAATATATATATACTTTTTATCAGGCATGGGAGTGGTTTATTGTGCTGTAAAACAAAGTGTTATTGGTACACGTGTTAAATTCACATCCCTTTCCCCATCAGTGTGACATTCAAGCTGGTCATGCCCTACTTAGTAGCTGTCATAATAATATATAACCCTTATGTACTAAAATCACGGAATTAATAATCTACTTAATAATTTGGTTAAGTAAGAGGTAGCACATCATTATAAATTTTATTTAAAGTTCATAAGGGTTATATATTATTATGACAGCTACTAAGTAGGGCAGGACCAGCTCAAATGTCACACTGATGGGGGAAGGGATGTGAATTTAACATGTGTACCAATAACACTTTGTTTTACAGCACAATAAACCACTCCCATGCCTGATAAAAAGTATATATATATATATATTTAGAAAGCTTGTGAGGAAATTATTACTCTATTTTTGTTTTACTTGGATCGCTTGTCTGTGTACTTAATAAAAGATTTTCGACTAGAAACAGACTGCCTGCCTTGCTTGGATTACTTTCGAATACTTAGTAATACTGTACAATTATATATTTTCTATCTATTATTACTTTTTGATTTGTTTTTTTTTTTTTTTACTTGACGAGTTTACGTTCGCTACTTCTACGACTATTGTCTGATCTGATTAATATACAGTGATTAACTAGAAATATATGGATTGAAAATCTTCCACACAGAGAAGTTTCTTACACTGTTTTGTTTTTGTACCCACTACACTTTAATGGGTTGTTTTGAGACTTTGGGGATACCACGGAAAATACTTGTTTTTTATAACAGTATCCTTCTTACCTCCAAAGATGGTAATTTTTGGGGAAAGTGTGCTTGATTTCCCTAATAAATTTCTGACAAGTCATGACAATCACACAACTGGGTTCTTGGAGAACCATATATAATAACTCACAGTTACATATGTTATGTCAATGACACAGATTAATTGTGACATTTTTCTGATATTGTCCATAATCGTGCGTGCTTCTGTCCACTGTTGTCCATGAGCCTGTTACTATGTGTCTTGCTTGGTTGAGACCTATGGTGACATTGCATTCATATTCAGGCAACTCATTTTGCACAGCTTCACAATATGCACATACTCCCTACTGTATATACCGTCCTTGATAAATGTCCTCTCCACTGATCATGTCAGGATGCATATTTCGAAAAACCTTCTCCATTTATGTGTCTAATTGTGTGACAGTCACATAGTATCCAATAACTGTGTGATAATAAGACTGCCACATAGGAGGTGTAAATAGCAGTACATACTGTATCATGTGGATAATTGATTACTGTTCATGCTACAACTGTCTTGTCTTTGTGGCGTACATACAATGATATGCCATCACCTGCTGTACATTACCACGTCTCACCTGTCCTTTTCCTCTGTATTCATTACTACAACTCATGTGCGTGTCCTGTTCAATATACACACATCCCATTAATACTTATTAATCGTGCATTCTATGTAACCTCTCTGATCACTAGCAAAACATTTATTCAGTAAGCCTTAAGCAGGTTTGCACTCTACTCTGCACTGACTACACTTTCATATAATATATTAGAACTGCATACATTACTTTATATTAAACCCAGGTAGTTATAGTGGCTTTCCACACAATTCCACAGACCTAGTTTGCCTGTAGTTAAACAGGTTTGCGGGTCTGCAGGTGTTCATGCTCTTTACATGGTTTCCTGTCCAGCAGCACTGTTGCTTGCCACAAACTGAGCCTGTATTTGTGTAAGACTGATATGTAGCATGCATATGCAAATAGCATGGCTGCTCATCACGCTAACAAATAAACTCCATGTAGACTTTGCAATAAGCCTAGACAGAGTTTATTGAATCTCCAGGATTGTCGGTAAGTGATGGTCACTGTTGAAGGGAGACCCTTTGTGAAGGTTGATGCTAGTGCCTATGCTATATACATATATATATATATATATATATATATATATATATATATATGTGTGTGTGTGTGTGTGTGTCTATATATATATATATATATATAGTTTACCATCAAATGACTGAAATGCATTCATGCGAGTGGTCATAATACCATACTTAAATGTTAAATGTTGAAATTTAAAACACTTTTCCCCCATAATGTTGAACATGGTAAAATTTGGTTTTTGACATTCGATATTTCCGAAAGTTGAGTCTGAAAACCCATTTGCCATCCAGGACGTAGAAAAGGAAGAGCATTTTAACAATGTAGATTTGAAACTTTGAAACTATCCTTTCAAACAAGTGTAAGTCGAACAAATGCATTTCAGTCATTTGATAGTAAACCTATATATATATATATATATATATATATATATATATATATATATATATATATATATATATATATATATACTAATATATATGGGTCTAGGACTATTTCCTGAATGCACATTTGCCCGAAACTCAGATGACTGAACACAAGTCACCAAAGCACAAATTCCTGAAAACACAATTTCCTGGAACACATTTCACTGAAAGTTATACACTGGGCCGGATTCACGAAGGCTTGCACAGAGTCTAAGAGTAGAGTAAGACTCCATGCAGCCAACATGTCTTCCTAGCAATCCAGGAATAGCCGGCAGAGGCGTGTAAGAGAGCTCCTAAAACTCCTCTTACATGGACAGGGCTAGGATATGCAAATTACCTCATTTGCTGCTGAAAGGCATGCAAATGAGGTAAAATTGCGATTCAGAAAACCCTAACCTGTCCGAGTAAGAGTAGTGTTATTTGCAGAAATGTACTCCATTGACAACTGAGTACGGTTCTGCAAATAGCAAAACGGAGCCATGACAGCTCAAAAAAAAGGATGCATCCAGACGAGGAAGCATGCCAATGGCCAAAAATACAGCCATTGGCAATGTCCACGATGCAAAGTTAAAATAAAATAATTTTTTTCCCGATTGCCAATGTTTAAGCATAGCGCAGCGCCGCACAAACACGGTGTGCTCTAAAAACCAGAAAACCAATAATTAAAATGTATACATGTGGATTTTACAGTACAAGGGAATGGCAGTCCAAAGAAAACATGGCTAAAGAGTAGAGGTTGCTAAGGGGGGAAGCTCAGTCTAAGAGATGTAACCAAGCATTAGTAGGCAATCCTAGGGAAATGAGGGTAACGATAGTGAATCACAAGTTTACATAGCAAAAGAGCACAGTCAGTGAAATGTAGGAGTAGGATAAGGGGTGTAACAGAGTAGAAGATAGGTGACATCATAAGGGGGTATGTCTGAGAGAAGTGAAGCTCAGTGGAGTAGAGTGGCATGTATCTGCTGTCAGATACTAATCACTGGAAGAGGTGTGTCAATAGGTACCCTAGCTAAAGGCAAGAATTTGAAGGTGTATGCCGTGAACCACACCAAAGTTTCTTGTAGAAATGCCTGCAACTTGTATGCGCGCATGTGCGTGCCTATAAAACCGAGTAAGCCTGTCTGCATGCGTGTGCTCCTGTGTGTGCACGCTTAAGCCGGAGTAAGCAAGTGTAAGGATGTTTAAACCCATGTAAGTGTGTTTGCACCTGTGTGTGCACATGTTAGCAAGAATAAGCAAGTTGTAGCCTGTGTAAGCATGTGTGCATGCATGTGAGCTGGTGTGCACGCATTTGCGCTTGTGTGCGCGGCGCTGCCCCCCTGAGGAAACAGAAAGGGAAAAAGAAGCACAACAAATAGTAGGAGGTTAACCAGGGAGTACTAGCAGAGCTAGCAGGTGAAAACAATCAGAATCAGGCAATTATACAGGCAGTACACTAGCCCAGCCCAGCCCAGCACTTAAAACTCAGCAAACAACTTTCCAGTATGTTTTTCTCAGAGACACTGCAACACTGCAGTAAGCTAATAGAAGTGAAAACTGAAAAAGCTTTACTGAGACAAAGAAATGTTAGGGGCTGCCATTGCTGTTATAAGGCGACATATGCAACATGCTGAGGGTGGTGACAATGCGAATGCTGCTGAGCAACCCACAGTGAGGAGACGGAGAAGAGTGTACAGGCCCAGGGTAACCTACCAGGGGCTACATGAGCTGGAGATAGTGGAGCGCTATAGAGTGGACAGAGACCTCATGCAGCAAATTGTTGAGCTGTGCAGGCCACGCCTCACACACAGAACCAACAGAGGGGAACCCATCCCAGTGGAAACCAAGGTATGTGTTGGCCTAAGAATACTATCACCAGGTACCTTCCAGAGACCAACTGGTGATATGATGGGGATTTCACAGGCATCAGCATCCAGGGTACTGCACCAGTTCCTGAATGCCATGTCAGCACATGTCCGTGATCATGTGTATTTCCCCAATTCCCGTGAGGTATTGGCCAGCAATATGCGTCTCTTCCAGCAAATAGTGGAATACCCTGAGGTAGTGGGCGCAATAGACTGCATGCCCATTTGCATCAAAGCACCAGCTGGTGAGTGGGGTAGGGTCTACTATAACCGCAAGGGTTACCCCTCCATCAACTGCCAGGTCATGTGTGATGCCCAGGGCATAATAATGAATGTGTGTGCTGACTGCCCTGGAAGCTACCATGACTCCCATATCTGGCATCTGACACAGCTGCACCAGACATTTGCCAGTGGGGACATCACTCATGGTCACCTAGTGGGGGATGCTGGATATGCACTTGAGCCATGTCTGATGACACCCATCAGAAATGCACACACAGCTGAACAGGAATGTCATAATGAGGCACACGCACAAACACGAAATGTAATCGAGTGTGTGCTTGGGCTGCTCAAGTCACGGTTCCGGTACCTGGACACATCTGGAGGAGCCTTGCAGTACTCACCAACTACATGTACCCAAATAGTCATGGTATGTCCTATGCTACACAATATGATCCTGCAAAAACAGCTGCAGCAGGAGCAGCATAGGGCTGGGCACAACAGCCCCCCACCATTGCCAAGGCCATCACAGGCAGACCGTGACTCAGAGAAGGAACAACCTGAGCCTGCCCCAGTAGGCAGAAGGAGGCATGCCCAGTATGCTTTGGCCTTGGCAAAGAGGCAATGCATAGCATATACACTGGCTCAGTAGGAACCCTGGAAATTATACCTCTCTCTGACTCGCACATATTATAAAAGGGATGCCTAACTTGACACATCCTGTTAACAAACATGTATAGGGAGTGTAAAATGTGCATCTGACATAGGCAGCCCTGCAGCACCACCTCAGGCATGATTGCTATGTGTTAAGCAATATAAAGCAGTGCTAAACAGCTCTCACCACTATTTAGTATATGTAAACAAAATTGCACACACTAAGTAGCACAACTACAGGCAATGTTGAGCAATATTGGGCACTGTTCAGCAATGTTGGTCAACATTGAGCAATGTTGTGCAAGTCTGGTCAAATTTGGGCATAGTTCAGCAAAAGCAGCTAAACATGTTCATATTTGCTTCATTTTTCTTGAAGCAGTCTGTTCTGCCATGTATGAAAATATGAAGCAGTGACAGTCCACGAACCCAGGATACGGTACATTATAGTCATAGTACAGAACCACTAAACCATGACAGTATGTCAATGGTGAGCTTGTATGAAAAAATGTTGATAAGTCTATGCATAGTATCTCATGGAATCCTTGCAGGCATAGCATAATCCCTGTCGAGTTAAGACACAAAGATGAGGTCTGCAGTAAGAATAGAACCTGATATTCAACACACATATAGTATAAATGTTAATATTGGTAATGTTCACACACATCAACAAATGTAGTGACCTCAGACAGCAACATACTGCAAGGTCACACTGGGCATGCTCACACACTTGAATATATGAGACAAATGTCAGGCAACAAAACACTGAAAGTCTGAACTGGGCATGCTCACACACTTAGGGCATGTCTGAGTACAGCAGTGGGCCACACATATCCGTCAGTTGCATGTGTCAACCCAGGAACCTCGCATTATTCACCAATCCGCCATGTGCACACAGTTATATGACAACAGACACATATATAATATAGTGAAACCCTGTCATAATCAAATATGTTATGCGGATACTTAGGCTGTTCATAGAAAGTGGGAAAGCAAAGAAGAAACAAAACCCGCAATCAGTACCATCAATGAACAATGTGCATCCCGAACATTATCATAGGCTCAGAGGTTGACACCAGGCTATCTGCCCTAGGGCATGTATAAGCCTAGCCACAGTGTGTTTGGCTTTTGCAACCCTGCTAGATTAGTAGACTGTGCCTGTGAATAGTATTTCACACAAGATATCCCACATATGTTCATTTTATTCTGTCTCTGTCTAGCAGGGACCCAGAACATATCCCAGGGCTAAACATATGATCACCCATCCACCTGTCAAGATGTCACCTGTAGGTGGTCAGTGTGGGTCTCTGCATATGTGGGAATGTAATCTCATTCCCGAGTGAGTGGAGGCTCTGGGATGGGAATCTGCCCCTCCAGCATGTCCTATTAACATCGGTGCTGACGTTCCTGTCCCTGGAGCGTGTAGCTGTAAGGGACTTTGATATCCTGAGGTGGAGCCTGTCCATCAATGCTGTGATGAACATGGCTTCAAACAACAGGCACAGATCACATCCAAGTAGGCAGTAAGCAACTGAGGAGAGCTGGGGTCACCATAGCCAAACTGCACATACCATCTGTGTGAGTCCCTAGATCCACTTGGTTAGGTACATTTGTGGACATTACAGTTGCTGCAGGTGTTGGGTAAGGTACATCTGAAATGGGGTATTGTATCCAAGCATGGGCCTGATGAGTATAAAGGCACAATGACCTCACCTGATCTAGATGTAAAACCCTATGGGATAAGGTGGGCTATATAGAAGGTGTGTCCAACAACATTGGCAACATGAATGCCAAAGGCTAGAGTACTAACTATTCATGTCCCCAAATCACAAATCACACACACCGTACGTGATGTATCATCACCTATGTGGTAATGTGTGGGCACGTTGTTATTACCAAAGGTGATGATTATGCATCTAATGGAAGGTAGCTGTAGGCCATGGCTCTGGCACCAGTTATCCATCTCTGTGAGACCCTTTTTGAGGGCACTTGTGCCAGCTTGGGAGTCGATTATGCCACACAGTTTGCAGTCATCTGCGAATATGGTCAGCCATATTCCTCCTGTGTTAGCCAGTATGTCTGAGAAATATATACGGAACAAGAGAGGTCCCAGAACTGAGCCCTGTGGGATGCCACTTGTAACTGGTGTATAGTCAGACATGGCACCTGCAATGCTGACCATATGGGTGCTATCCATGATCCAGTTAGCAGTCCATCTTGTGACATATGTGTATATATTGAAGCCGGTGAGCTTATGTATAATGGTCGAGTGGGGTATTGTGTTGAACTGTTGTGCGAGCGCCAGGTAGGCTGTGTGGACAACCCTCTGTATGTCTATGGACCTGTTGACTGTTTAAAGACATCAAACAGGTGCAAGAGGCAAGATCTGCCCACAACAAAGCCAAATTGTGTAGGATCCAGTGTCTGTAGTTCACAATGTCTATGTGTATGTGTTCCATGATGATACACTCCATAGCTTAGCAGACCAGGGTAGTTGGGCATATAGTTCGATATTGTCCAGGGTCCCTTGTGGCACCACCACTGTGGAGTGGGAACACTGCTGCTGTATGCCATTCCTTGGGTACATATCCTGTAGTAACTCTGATAATGAACAGTGACATAATGTGAGTGTGAAGTTCATCATGAATCTCGTGTAAGCCGCAGGCCGGGACACCGTCTGGTCCCATTGATGTTGTGTTGTCTGCTATGGAGAGGGCAGCACTCACCTGTTCATCTGTGATGTCAGGGAGGCTACACCCTGTTGGGATGGACATGTGCACCTCAGGGGGGATGGGTGGAAACATTTCCACTGAACCTGTTTGCCAGGATGTTTGCAATGCCAGTGGGTTCACTGTATGTTTTGTTATTATGCAGTAACTCACAGCATATCTGTGAGTTCCCACCCAGGTCCCTGACATAACTAAAGAAGCCCTTGTGATTGTCCATAGTGTCTGCTGCAAGTGTCTGTTAGAAGTGGCCCTTAGATGAACCAACAAGTGATTGTAGCTATTCCATAGTACTGAACAGAGATGCCTTCCTCATTGGGGTTGTGCTCTATCATGTAGTACCCTCCTCCTGTCCTTGTATAGCTCATTAATGGCCGTGGTCCACCAGACAGGTCCCCTGCCTTTGGAGGAGTGAGTCATGTAGTTATCTGGGATAGCACGATCCATGCATTCCAGTAGCTGTCCATAGAATGGTTTGTAAAGGATTAAGTGGTCTGAACCGTAATTAACACTGTCCCAGGGTCTTTGACTGATACCACCTCGGTTTGTATAAGTATGACGTTTGCTTATGAGAAGTACTTCACTGAGATCACCTAGGATGTGTGTGTGTGTATGGGATATGTATGTCCAGTGAGATGAATGTATGTTCTGACTTTAACAATGAGGGGTATACCTCTGGTGTGGAACATATAGTCTCCATGTTGGTGATGATCAGGTCCCACATGTTTTAACCCCCTGTGGTCATGGTGACCAGGTCTGCCATAGGATTTGAGTCTATAAATCCTAGCAATTGTTGTGCAAGGGTATCGTTGCTTGAGTAGTATTCCCAGTCAATGTTTGTGTATTTGAAGTCACACAATATAATGGTGTTTGAAGAGACCTTCACATTCCCCAGTGTTCCCAGGAATACCGAGTGTTGTTCCCAAGTTTGGGAGTGTGGTCTGTAGCAGTCTACAAACTGAAATGCAGTTTGGCCCACTGTCAGTTGCACATGTACGTTCTCCGATGCTTTGTGCAGTGCTACCAACCCGGAGGTGTGTGTATGTATGATGTATATGGATACCCCCCTATTGTTGTTGGCCGATCCGAGTCTTGTGTCCGAAAAGCATGGTATGAAGTAAAACCTGGTAGTGCTGGTGTGCTTTTGGGAGCCTGAACCAGGTGTCTGTTACTGCACATATATCGACAGTCTCCGTACTGATGTGAGTCCTGAGTGCATGCATTTTGAGAGTTAGACATCTGTTGTTGAGCAGCATTACTCTCCGTTCCCTTTACCCTGTAACGTCTATGGAGGCGGTTTTTTCTTCTGAGCCTCACTTCAAACAGCCACTACGGGTGTGGCAAGAGCCTTAGCCAGTCAGTGAAAGCCTAGTGGTGACAGGTGCATGGCATCCATAGCGAATCTACATGGCATGTCGAGCATGTAATCCCAGGCTGACAGACACTGGATCCCCTTTGAATGACACCAATATGTTAGCCAACTGTTAAAAGTGATCAGTTTGTCTGTATACTATGACATAATTCTTGGTGGGGGTAAGATGCTACACAAGGTCAGGGTCATATTGGCCTGGGCTACATGGTGAGAGAGCTCCTCTATGTCTCTTGGCATGTAGTCCAGGGAGGAACGTCTGAGGGTTTACACACCAGCATGGTCAATGATGGAGACATATTTGTACTTGCAGTGGACTGACATGAGTGCATGTGTCATGTGGCAGATCCTGGCACCCGACAGACAGCACAAAGTGACCTTCTCCTTGTTCAGCCTGGTGAGTGGGGTGTCACTGTGACCAACAATTACAGTCACCTATTACAAGTGTATTAGGTGTGTTGTGTAGGCCTAAGGGCAGTGACTGTGTGGCACACTGACTTTGTGAACTATGCGATATGTGTATATAGTTGTGGGTTAGCAGTTGTTTGGGTGTCTGCTTTGGATGTCTCTGCTGCTTAGGCAGAGTATATTTAGAGGCTCCGAGTATGTGTTTGTGTGGTAATGTATTTGGTTTGCTGTCGTCATAGGTCCATGTGAGACTGGATTTGTGGTGTGTGTGGTTACCTTCACCACCTGATAGACTGCGCCAGTCACGGCTTGGGAGACCTCAGCCTCCAGTCTGTCTATACAGTTGGATCTCTCACATATATCCGAGTATGTTGGTAGGAGGACAGGGTTCTCTGTGTACATAAGGCAGTTGTAACAATGCATCAAAATTCCAATATGCATCAGCTGGACTGGAGAGTACACACAAAACCGACCTTTGGACATGCCAGGATATAATGATGACATACACTGTTGACCAATCACAAAGGATCAGTAATGTGTTAAGTGTGTAAAAGAGTATAACAGGGGTTTAGTGTTCAGATTTGTCATTGCTTTGGAAAGATTATCTGCGAAGGAGTACAGACAGAAACATTACACCTCCTTCAGCTATGTCAGAAATAGCAATGTACAGTCATATATGTCCTGTGTCAGGGTCAACTGTACCTGACTGACAATATCGAAATCCTGTCAGACAGGCCCATACATACATACCCACCTCCCAGTGACAAAAAGCCCTATCATCATACCAGGGGATATCACATGTAGAATGTGTAAACTGCTCCTCCCAAAGCCAAATGAATCCCATCACGTGGATAACATTGTTTCCCCATATGTGTCATAAGTGAACAACAGAACAAACAGAACCTGCACCTGAACAGTCTGTTGAGCCTCACACTCTCCACAGGATCTTACACTGTTGAATGTGTTACAGCAACATGTGGCACACCCCACAAGTGTTGGTGCACAACAGACCATGGGAACTGTAATCCTATAAGCCTATGAAGTCTAAACTGTTAGGCCATGGAGTCCATCATGATTGCAGTCAGGAACAGAGCTATTGTAATCCGACAAACACACAACCCAAATGTCTGTGGTATGTTAATGAGCAGATCATGTTCCCTAAACCTGCTAGATTGTTTTCAAGGCAGCCACCCAGGACATACATCACTGACAGGAGCAACACACATCCCACATAGACTTTGAATAGCCCTTTATCAACATCACAGACACATGTTGTATCCACAAAACCAACAATCTGTGCATAAATATGTATTGTCATATGAAGGAATGGCAATTTGTCCACAGATAGATCACACAAGCTATGAATTGTGGATTCCTGTTCAAGCCGTTCACACCTGCTGACCCACAAGGTTCATTCCTGGGATTGCATAAAACTAAGTGCACACACATTACCATGTCCAGTCTGATGATGTCAGCATCCTACAAATATGGCAGGAGAACAGAAACCACAAACTAAAGCATATAGCGCGTCATGTTAATGCATATCTCTCTACTATCATAACATAGTTAGGTAGGGGTTTGAATCCTGCAATTGCTGTGTGTGTGTGTGTGAATCCCTTTGGGAGGAGTGGCCATTTTGTAGACTTTCACAACACATTAAAAGAGGTGAACAGCTCTTTGCCAAGTCTGATGATGTCAGTATCCCACAAATACAGCAGTGGAGATTAAAACACTCAATAAAACATATAGCGCATCATGTTAATGTGTATCTCACTAGTATCATAACATATATAGGTAGAGGTTTAAATGCTGAGTGTGAATGTGTGTGTATGAAATTCCCTTTGAGAGGAATGGCCTTTTTGGAGACTGTGAAAACACATTAGAAGAGGTGAATTCCAATTTTCCAAGTGTGATGATGTCAGTATCCCACAAATACAGCTTTGGAAATGAACACTCCCAGTAAAGCATATAGCGCATCGTGTTAATGCGTTCCTCTCTCGTAATATAATGTAGTTAGGTAGGGGTCTGAATCCTGCAAATGTTGAATGTGTGTGTGAGATTCCCATTGAGAGGAGTGGCCTTTTTGGAGACTGTGAAAACACATTAGAAGAGGTGAATTCCTCTTTGCCAAGTGTGATGATGTCAGTATCCCACAAATACAGCTTTGGAAATAAATCCTCCCAGTAAAGCATATAGCTCATTGTGTTAATGCATATCTCCCTAGTGTCATAACATAGTTAAGTAGGGTTTGAGTCCTGTGAATGTGTGTGTTTGCGATTTGCTTTGAGAGGAGTGGCCTTTTTGGAGACTGTAAAAACACATTAGAATAGGTGAATTCCTCTTTGTCAAGTGTGATGATGTCAGTATCCCACAAATACAGCTTTGGAAATTAATCCTCTCCGTAAAGAATATAGCATGTTGTGTTAATGCATTTCTCCCTAATGTCATAACATAGTTAGGTAGGGGTTTGAATCCTGTGAATGTGGGGTGTAAGATTTCCTTTGAGAGGAGTGGCCTTTTTGGAGACTGTGAAAACACATTAGAAGAGGTGAATTCCTCTTTGTCAAGTGGGATGATGTCAGTATCCCACAAATACAGCTTTGGAAATGAATCCTCCCAGTAAAGCATATAGCATGTTGTGTTAATGCATTTCTCCCTAGTGTCATAACATACTTAAGTAGGGGTTTGAATCCTGTGTGTGTGTGTGAGATTACTTTTGAGAGGAGTGGCCTTTTTGGAGACTGTGAAAACACATTAGAAGAGGTGAATTCCTCTTTGCCAAGTGTGATGATGTCAGTATCCCACAAATACAGCTTTGGGAATGAATCCTCCCAGTAAAGCATATAGTGCATTGTGTAAATGTGTATCTTCCTAGTGTCATAACATAATTAGGTAGGGGTTGGAATCCTGTGAATGTGTGTGAGATTCCCTTTGAGAAGAGTGGCCTTTTTGGAGACTGTGAAAACACATTAGAAGAGGTGAATTTCTCTTTGCCAAGTGTGATGATGTCAGTATCCCACAAATACAGCTTTGGAAATGAATGCTCCCAGTAAAGCATAAAGCGTGTTGTGATAATGCGTTCCTCTCTAATAACATATTAAAGTTGGGTAGAGGTTTGCATCCTGTGAATGTGTGTTAGATTACATTTGAGAGGAGTGGCCTTTTTGGAGACTGTGAAAACACATTAGAAGAGGTGAATTCCTCTTTGCCAAGTGTGATGATGTCAGTATCCCACAAATACAGCTTTGGAAATGAATACGCCCAATAAAGCATATAGCTCATTATGGTAATGCGTTTCTCTCTAATAACATAATATAGTTAGGTAGGGGTTTGAATACTGCAATTGCTGTGTGTGTGTAATTCTATGAGAGGAGTGGCCTTTTTTGGAGACTGTGAAAACACATTGAAAGAGGTGAATTCCCCTTTTGCCGGTTTGATGATGTCAGTATCCCACAAATACAACAATGGAAATGAAAACCCCCCAGTAAAGCATATGGTGCATCATGGTAATGCATATCTGTCTAGTATCATGACATAGGTAGGTAGGGGTTTGAATCCTTCAATTACTGAGTGTGTTTGTGAAACACTGTTGAGCAATGTGTTGTGGGTTTTGCTTTTACTACTGTATGACATATCAGTAAAACAACATTATGTGCATTGCACACTGCAGGTATATGTGTGGCAAATACACATATGTACATGTGACCTAAATTGGTAACTGTGTGGTCAAGACATATATGCACATGTGACCTCATTCACTTCATAGGTGTGAAGCCTGCTGTCAAATTGACTACATCTGTTACCATTGACAGTTGCTGCTGCTGCTTCTTGGACCGTAGCTCATATATGTATGTATGTGACAAGTCCAGCCACTGTAGTGAGCTGTGCCCTAGGTCATCTTTGTCACACACACACATGACAGTTTTTATAGAATAGTGTGAGTGTGGGTGTATGCCTGTGGCATATGACAGACATGTTCAAACACAACACAGTCTGTCAATAATGGCCATTCATTGTAGGTATACAACAACTTTGTGGATATGCATACAGACCCCTTATTGCTTATGTGATACACTGAGGGACATCAGCATAACTTTGGGAATGTGGATATCAAAGGACAGATGAAATCACATGTGGCTGTTTGTACACATCGGTACCCCTGCTGCATGTTGTATGCTGCTACCAATGTGGTACTATCAGGATACTATGTGTAGTAAATGTGGATGACTATTCTATTGTTGGCTCATAGCTTCACAACATGGGTTTGTCAACAGGTAGCTGTCTGTATGATACCCTTGTGGAGGATAGGTGTCTAATCCGGGGAATGCTTTGTAGGCCACTGTATGCATCATCAGATGTGGACGTACATATCCCTAGTGTGTCTGCTTGTACCTAGGATGGACACATGCCAAACAGGAGTAGTCACGGGAATGTATGGTGGTCATTACCACTGGTAACTGGTATAGTACAATACCGGAATGATTTGAATGCTACTGTGTACCCTACAGTTGTGTGTCAGTTGTCAAGACATCATCTAATGATTGGTTAAAATCAGGCTGTTAAGGTTATGTACACTAACAGAATGCTAACCAATGACCGATATCAACAGTATCACCCACAGCATAGTGTCATACCATGTCATACACAGATGTGTACCCAAGTTGTGACATATGTGTAGTGACATGCATATTGGACACCAATAGGAAATATGAAGTATTAACACTGTGTAATACAGGGCATGTCACCCTTCCCATGTGCCCACCATGCACATATATGAAAACAGTGCACCTCCACCATGTTCACAAATGTACACCTTGAAATCTGTACTGCACACATCACGCACATAACATCCACTCATCGACACATGCTGCCAGTACCACACACATCAGCCAACAGGCACATGTGTGGACAATCCATGTTTGGAATTAACACTGGTGTAAACAATACTAAATTGAAAATCAGTGCTGTGATGCATCATGCTTGCTCAGATACACCTACAGGGATATCATAACACTTTACTGTTCACAACATGCTAACATTGCTACACTGCTAGTAGGTCACCCTGTGCATCAACACCATGTTATCCTGCTCCTGTATCAATGTTGCAGATGACAGGAGGTGGCACAGTTTCATCATATGCACATGGTGTGTGATTGTTTTTCCAGAGCCCAACAATGACCAGTCCAATCACCATATATATGTGTGTGTGTGTGTGTGTGTGTGTGTGTGTGTGTGTGTGTGTGTGTGTGTGTGTGTGTGTGTGAGGGACAACAGTACAGTATGGGTCAGTGTTGATGTGATGTGTGCATGTATGTGTTAGCCCTACATGTTAGTAGTATGTGTGTGTGTCTGCATGCACACAGTACCCCCTTGTGGCTGCCAAATATAGGTGTTTGTGGGACAGCAACAGACTTTACCTGCCAGGCTATACAGATCACTGTCTCTGGCCATGGACACAGTACCTGTGCCTGCCAGGGGTGACATGGACAGTATTGGGTACTAAGCCAGACTGAGTACTATCGTCAGAGGCAGAAGGATGTTGATGGGACCCATGTCCCTGCTGGGACTGGCCAGAGCCACATGCACATGGTTGTCTTGGACCGTCTACCGACAGCCCAGCCACAACATTGCTGGGGCTGGTACTGGCACTACAGGAGCGGCTGGCACTTGGGTGTCATCCGCGACGACTGCCAGCAGATGATGTTGCTGGCATATGTCCACGTCAATGGCCCAGCCTGAACTGTTCTGGCACATGGACATAACATTGCAGAGGACATCTAGTGTCTCCCCCCAACATCTAGCAATGACATTGGTGTAATTGTGGATGGCACTGGCAAGGTCATAGATACTGTCATTGATCACGGTGTTATGAGCCCTCTGCACCCTTAGTCCCTGCCTGGTGTACCGTTCTATATGTGCCTGTGCTTGCATCACAGCCCGGAACATACCTGAGGTTGTGAGACCTGTACGGGCATGCCTGCCAGGGGCATTATGACCAGCGATGCTCCCACGAGAACCCCTGGACATATGCCTATGTGGTTCCGTTCTGGGTGTTTGGCCATGGCTGCTGTGTGGGGTTGCATGTGCCATAGATACCACACTTTCCTGGTCAATGCCTACCATATGCTGTTCCTCACCTAAGGCCATTGGTGTTGAGGGATGTAATGGCAGTATGTATGTGCGCATAGATGGGGTGGAAAGCTGTGTACTGTCGATTGGTGGACCACTGACAGACTCTGTCAAACATGCCTGTGCCACTACACATGTATCATCATGGTCACTATTTGTGGCAGTGACCTCAGGTTCCCGGCTGCACCTATTCAACAATACCTCAGCACCTGTGAGAGGGAGACAGGAAGCACACTTTACCATCTGTACAGGATGTTCGCAGACATCCACACATGCACACATGAACACATGCACACATGAACACATGAACACATGCACACATGCACACATGCACACATGCACACATGAACACATGAACACATGCACACATGAACACATGCACACATGCACACATGAACACATGCACACATGCACACATGCACACATGCACACTAATACACTACACATTCATGTTGACACACACACACACCAACAGCAATATGGAACATAGTCGTTAGTGGTTGATGGTGGAGTACAGTATCACAAGCCAAAGAGTCCTATCACACGTGTCAGTGTGCAGGATGTGTGTTGCTCAACAGCATGCAGTGGGAGTGTAGAGAGCCCTTGTTTATAACAGTATACATGCCATTGATGCATGTGTGTTGTTCAATGATTGACCTCACCCTGGTACACAATGTGTACATGGATACAACATTGCACTCCAACTCTGAAACACGTTCCAATGTCCTGTGCACCATCACTCATAGGTATACAAACCATGGCTGGATGCACACAACTGTCAGGTGTATAACAATGAATGATATGTGTAGCACTGCAGGTACTGTAATTGGATGTAGTGTAGTACCATGAGCCATCATCAGGCAGCATCATGTGGTCACTCAAGGCCACTGATGCATGTCACACTGGCAACTATCTTGCTGTACCTGACCTGCACCACTTAGGCTACATTTAACAGTTCACAGGCAGTTGTTACATGGGCATGTCAGGTGTTCAATAGGGAGCATTGCCTAACATGAATGTGTTGTGTATTGACGCATGTCACACCACCCCATGATAGGCCTCTACCCCCAGGTATAGTATGTGTGCTGTGTTGATGACATATGGGATACTGGAGTATGACCTTACAGCTGGTGTCTACATACACCATGTGTATCATATTAACACATACTGCATATGACAAAGTGGTGTATGTTGTGTGCATGTGTATTGACTCTGCCTATACAATGTCCACTACAGTGTACCCCCACTTGTTTGTGATGCTCTGTGTGTTGCATGTGAATGAGTCAGCTACTCATGTCACTGGGAAGTGCATAGTCACACAGAGAACATGCAGATCATGCACTATGTGTAGGTGTTTAACATGTGTATATGGCCTACAACTCTCCTATGACATGCACATGTTATATGCTATATTGACTGTGGCCCACTCACCAGCATTTGTCTGCTGTCTTGCTATCACACCAGAGGGACCTGCAAGGATATGAGACAGTATGTCAGTGTCAACAACTATGGCATTGCTGGTGTGAATCTGCAATTATACAGTAGTACATGGGGTGACAGTCACAGGCATAAAGATAATGCCCCGAATTATCGGTATTGCATGACACCAGGCTCCACATATTCTGCATACACAGTACACATCTGATTAATGCATATTATAACACTTGGGATAACAGTGGTCTACGGATATGCCATGTTACCTGTATGCTCGTTATCGCTGTGCTGGGTGACTCCGGCCTCCATGATGACACAGGTGTGTTGTACTGGTTGGCCAGGAGCCACCATGCTGAGGAGTAGCTCTACCACTCTGGTGAGGGGGGATGTGTAGCAGTGCCACCACCTGTGGCAAGCTGTTGTCTGTGGACATCGGAGGCATGCTGCCAGACATGTCTGATTAAATCACTGCAGTGATGGCGTACCTACTCGTAAGTCCAGTTATACATGCCTACATCATTCACCCGATGGACAACATCCTGCCACAGTGTAGTGCGACCGTGCTGGTCCTGGCAAGATCTTGAGAACAGAAGGTTATAATGTTGGATGAGTGCATCTGAGATAACTTCCACCTCCTCAGGGGAAAAGGATGGCTTTCTGTTGTGTGACATAACCTTTGAAGACGATTAAACAGTAATTGTGAGCAAGCCATGTGGCACACTCAACATTCTAATGTACAGACATCAATGAAATGCCATATATAGCAACCTATTGGCTGTCAGTAGATACACACTTTCAATACCACATATGATTGCTAAGCCCACAACTGCCTGACAGTGCTTGGCACATACTATATACCAAACCATGTTCTGCACAGCCACAAAGTGAAACCAGAATGTAGGACAATGCAACAGTACATGGCACACTGTATGTGACACAATGCAACACCAAGCCACATGAGGTGTATATGAAGCTAATGCATACAGACATTTGTCATCCATTGAAATCAATGTACAGTACGGTTACAGTACTACCAGTACACCATACTACCTGTTGATAGCAAACCCCTCAGTAACATATGTGCACATTTATCATTATAGGTGGCATACTGCTGTACTACACTATACATGTTGCTAGATACGCACCTATATCCTGTGGCACACATACCACCAAGGCCATGTTACAGGCATACCCACACACACATCAGGCATACCTACAAGACACAAAGGTATGGCAACTCAGATTAGATTTACCTGTGTACTATACATTACTGTGTGTCAGCACCTACATAACCTCATGCCTGAGGTATGTAATGTGTGAGGACTACAGGTAACACACAAAAGTGTGTTACCAAGCCATGTGGATATAAACCCTACTGTGCAGTTGAGGCATACAGCTTCAGGTAGTACTACAGTCCATATGTAACTTGTATTCACTAGTGTTAACATACAATAAGCATACATGTACTGCTTTAGCCTACAATGGCACACTACAGTCGACACCATGGGACTACGTCACAACGTATGCCATACTGCTTTTCCTGCCTGGCAATAGCATACGGACCTTTTGATGGGATTAGAGCTACAACACTACATACCATGGTATACACAGATTCCCACTAGGCTATCACACATATACACATCATTGACACATTCACATACACATTCTCCATCACACACAGTCAACCTCACATAGCATGTGATGCAACAGGTACATGCGTTTGTGTATCGTGTCCTAGGTAGCTGATAGGCTGTTATCCATAGGGCCTATGGAAGCCTAGACATATGGTACCCTGCACTACAACACCCATGTAATGTAGGTTCATGTGCCCCTATCATGCACAGCCAAAGAGGTGATTGCTGGGTTGTGTTTCCTATCTCACATGCAATCATCATGGTTATTCATGGCAACTGCTAATGAGGACCTTCATATGCTGTTGATAGGTAGTTGGTTCCACAGTATGGTATGTGTCTGTGATGATTATGTGCCAGTTGAGCATGTTCTGCTTTTTACATTACAAGGTGTAGATCAGTACAGTGTGTATCTTGTCTGTTGTTCCATCTGTTTATATGGAACATGTCCAACACCTGTGGGTTTGCCATAGCTTTGTATGTTAGGCAGGGGTAGCCTCTGGGTAGGCGGTATGCGACACAGTGTAGCTGTGGTTTTGTAAAACAGTCAGCATAGGGCATCTGTTGGAGTCCAGTAATAGTCTTTGTGAGGTATGAGTCTGGCATCTACTGTTGCTGTGGATGTCTTCTGAGGTACATACCAAGAGGGACATTGTACTCTACGATGGGTGTTATGACTGATGAGTGGAGTGGAACACTGACCTCTGTTTCCATGGATGACACACATTTACTGATGACATGTGGACTGTACATGGTTTACATGACTAGTGTGGCACAGTGATCATCATTAGGGACACTATTGTCCACCTGTGTCAAGTAGTCTCTTATCACACCTTTGGTGTTGAGTGCACTACCACCTATGTGTTAGTTCATGGGTACAGGGCATTTAACAACAGGGATGGCAATACATGTACAACATTCAGCTGGAGCGTACATTTGAACATCCGCTGGTGTACACATAGATATGCATATCGGCACATAATCAGTCCACCTTTCATGGTGGGAATATCAATTATGCAAAGATTGAGGGTGATACAATTATGTAATGATATTGCACAGTCTTGTGCAGAATGCATGGAAGGTGCTCTGAGCCCATATATGTTTAGCAGGACCCCCTATCTAGAAGACTATATACCTAACAAATCATACCCACAGAGTTTGAACAACACATGTCATATGCCAGCACTGTATGCTGTCTTGTTTGACACACACTACAACCTATATATATATATATATATATATATATATATATATATATATATATATATATATATATATATATATATATGCACATAACAACCTGCAACAACATATAAATGTCCGCCCTTCACAAACAGTTGCAGTATGTCCCTTGCTCTCTATGCACATGTTCAGATGCTTATAAATCAGACACACATGTATCTCGACATATGTGTGTGCCATACAGACACAAGGTCCACACTGTTGTAAGTCCATACACCTCACGGATGACCTGTAGGGCCTTGCTACAACATGGACAGTTGTCACATGTGTGCATACAGTAATAGTACAAGGGTATACATAGCTGCAAATGATACATTACTGTGCTAGCCTGCTACAGCAGTTGCCAATGCTAAGTTACACATTATGTGACTATCAAGCATGTCTTACTCAGTGACATCCAAGTTTATATAGGTGTTTGCAGTACTCCCCCAAACTGCCATTAAACGCAGTACTGTACAGATCATAGATAACATGTTCAGATGTTTGACATGTACTGCTGAGCTACACATGTTACACTTATGTCCCACTGCACACAGCTACACAACAATTTCTCCATGGCAATACTTATGCATGGCATCAGGACATACATACCTACCGCTGCCACATATGCCTGTTTCAGAGGATCTACAGTACTAACCATAAACATCTACTACTTGCTGGTAACTACAAACTGTTACATACCTGTATGTCCCTTTCACGTCCGTCTGTGTATGCTTTGATGTTTTTGATTTTATTAAGTACAGAAATGTACTGTTGTTTTTCCTGCTTGGAGTTGTTCACTATATGGAATGTGCAATGTAATGATTGCATGTGGGGATAGCAAGTACTATCTGCTTTTATAGGTATCTGCACATGTGTATGTGATGCCCTCTGCACCAATTGTTTCCCAGCATTTGGTAAATGCATATAGCCTGCTGAGTGGTAATTGCAGTACTCACTGTCATAGTAACCCAATCCTATAAATTGCTAAGGTATGTAGGCATAGCCCTTTCAGATTTTCAGAGTGGGGCCCATGCTTGTTTGCTGCGGACACTGTTGTGTAAGTCAGAAGGTTGGTATACGTCTTATAAATGAAGTTAGAGGTGCAGACAGTGATGTACATATTGTACTCAGACCTGACTGTTGCCACTTCCAGTACTGAGCTATCAGTGTAGAGTTTTACTCACCACTACAAATGCTTACACAACATTTATGTGACTATGTAGTTTATTTTCTACTCATATCATTAACTGCCATACAAATGTAGTTATTGAGACATATTCTCTTGGCACATGAACTGTTTGTGAACTGTTATACTGGGAATATTAATGTACTGACTTCTGCAATGTTTGTGTTTTTTAGTGTTGACATTAGCACAGGGTTTGCAGGACAACTGGACAATTCCTGTACTGAGTATGCCTACCTACACACTTGGTAGACGCTAAATGCACAAGTATCTTTTTAATTGGGGGGGGTGCTTACATACAGAGAGCATTATGCATTAATGTGTGAATATTATCTTACTGGACTTGCAGGATTGGTGTGTACCTGTGAGTTTATCAGGGCAGGTCTTCTGTCTGCATAGTTCTCAACTGTGAACCTACCCAGATGGCAGCCAGAGGTTACACTGTCATTCTTTGTCTATGCAACTCACAGGTGTTTTCAGCACTGTTACAATGGCATTGTTACAGTCAGTTGCTACCAGTTCATGGCTACATCCATTGGTATTTCTGTGTTATACTCCTACATAAGGGTATGCTTGGGGAGGTCCTAACAAAGCTATTTGCCGAGTGTGTAACAGCAGTATAGCCTATATGCCTGTGTGTTTGTGCTTCTGCCATGCCTATGGAACACTCAGATACATCTTTGCATGGAGTCAGGGATAGGTAGTTGAAAGTGAGGTACACCTTACACATAATAGGGACAGTAGGTGTAGACTTCAGCGAAACAGTGAATATGGATTACTACTCCTTTCATGACATACAAACAGTGTCTACTGTTATTATTGTCAGTATTCATTGTGTAATGGCCCACCTTTCTGACTGACATCAGTACTTTTCTAAAGGATTGTGAGGGACACAGCTAAAATATGTTTCACAATCAGGGACATCCCTGGAAAGTTGACTGAGTTAGGAGGTATGGCCTCTGCCCTACTCAGATATGCCAGTGTCTGTCCTGCTATGATACTGTGTGGGAGTTGTAATGTGCCTCTATAACATTATTTCTGCTTGATTGGCTGCTTCTCACATCACACTCATGTAATGCAATCCCTCAACAATTGCTGGTAAAGATCCACAGAACAAGCTTTGTGTTATGGCCTTCCTACTTTTACTTTACATTCACTCATTGTAATGCATGATATATTTTTTGCAGCACCAAGTTATTGCATATCTGTTGCAGCTTAGTGGTACATTATACAGTCTAAAGTGTCCAAGGTCTGGGGTTGGAGACTGACATAGTTTTTTTATTTTGCTGCTGAGCAGAACTAGGGCCCTGACACAGAGTGACTAAGGCACTTTTAAGCAGTTGTAGGTAGGTTTGCGCACGTTTGTGCGATGCTTAGCGATGCTTAGCTAAGCGCTCACATACGCACACTCGCTTAAACCTGCTTACTATTGCTTAAAAGTGCTTACTCCTGCTAACCCCTGTGCTAATTTCTTTGAAAGAAATGAAAATGGGGAAATAGGAAAGTGGTGAAAAAGGGGTCACAAAGAGGGAAAGATAGTAGATACACAAGGTCGGGATGTGCAGGACAGGTGTAGGAAAGGTTCATAGCTGTCCATTTCTTTACCAGCAACAGCTGTGCATATGTAGCAAATTTGGAGTGAAATTTGAAACCTTCCACCCATGACAGAGGGGTGAGGACAACAAAGTATGTTGTACTGCCAATTATAATTATCAGTTTACATGTCCAGCGGACATGTGTGCAAAATGGGCAGCTATGTATGGGGCGTAATTTTTTTGCAGGTACAGATTGCCCTTTTTTAATTTTTTTTCAGGGGAGAGTGGAAAGTGAGGTAGAGGAAGTAGGTATATTTGGGGAGGTAGGTTGGGTAGGTCAACAGACAAGACAAACAAGATGCATACAGGTGCAGAGTATGACACATGGGGTGGGTGAACACAACTGATGGGGGCAGATGTTTGGAAATCGCAAGCCCATGAGCCCACAGATGGTAACAGTGGGACTGAGATCCCCACCCATGGGCAGTCACCACTGAACCTTCACAGATCCGAGCATCGCTGTGCTGGGGGCTGTGTAGGAAGGGCAGGCTCACCCACGAGTTGCGCCACTCTCGCCTCGAGCTGGAGTAGGGGATCAGTGACTAAATGCTGGATCTCCCTACGCACCACAACCCGGACTCTTCGGAGGGTGACAGGAGGCCCTGCTCCACCCATGCTTGCAGGGGGGACGAGCCCCATCCACCTGCAGCGCTTCCACCCAAAGGTGGCACAGGACCAATGGAGGAGGGTAGCCCGGGAAGGGCATCAGACTTGCTGCTGCCAGGTGCAACTGCCAGTTGAGGAGGGACAGGTGGGTCTGCTGGGACCGGCCTTCCCATACGTTCTGTGATTAGGTGTGTTTAATTACAACATAGACAACAGCATTCCAAGTTAGTTGTAACAGCATGCAGTAATATTCCCATTAACCCAACACACCAGGGTTACAACAGTTGAACAGCAAGCATAACACATGCATATATTGAATGACAGTGGACATTACAACAGCATGCAGGGATGATTGGTGGCAACAGGCCACCAAGATTGTGGTGTTTTAACAGGGGACATGCATCAAAGTAAATGCAGATTTTATATAACAATAGGACATATGTCCCAACAATTGTTATGAGATTAGACATACCCATTGAGGTGTGGAATTGCATTGTTTATGCACATGGAATAGGGTGTAAAAAGAAACCTCCATTAGTATCTTATTAGTACTTTAACTGTACACTACATTCCTATTGACTGCAGGTGTATATCCCCTACATGTATTATTACACTAGGCAACATGCATTTGATTGCGTTATGGGTTTGGCTACTTCATTATATACCTGACCTATATCTGACATAGCAACTGTCCAAGATGGAGATGTTACTACTACATACTTGTATTTTATTTATATTTTTATGTATCTGCACATCTGGATGTGTTCAAGTGACATTTTCACTTGATTTTCTACATAACCCTACTTTTCAGGTAGCACACTAACATTTCTGGGGAACACCTTGACAGGCTACTCATGTGCCAGATTTACCTATGCATGTCAGCCATTTAACAATTGTTGAGAACTGTTACATGCTTCACAGCTACTGGCACTTCCTTCATCCACTTTATATGGGACTGCACAACTGTGGGTTGTCAGCACTTAATACAACAGTAATATTTCTTTAATGCAAGGATACAACAACATTTCTGAGTAACTGGCACATACATACTGCAAGTATTATACCTTTCTTATTTACATTAAAACTATTTTCTACAGGCTCTCTCCTTTATTTGATATTGCACTGCATACAGTAGACCTGTTCAGGACATATTATACCTTTATTGATAGGTTACATCACTGTTTTTCAGGCTCACTTACTTGTTTTCTATGACAGTGCATGCAGAGATAGTATTCCAGACATATTTTTGCTTTATTCTTGGGTTACTACACTCTATTCCTGGCTATCTGACTTATGATATATAACAGTACATGCAGAGGATTTATTCAGTGAATAAATGTTTTATGCTTCACAGCTACTACCACTTCCTTCATCCACTTCTTATGGGACTGAACAATTGTGGGTTGACAGCACCTAATACAATAGTGCTATTTATTTATTGCAAGGGTACAACAACATTTAAAAGAAGTGATACAGACACACTCCAAGTTTTATACCTTTATTAATTACATTGAATGCTCTTTTCTACAGGCTCTCTCCTTTACTTGATATTACAGTGCATATGGAAGATATATTCAGGACATATTATACCTTTCTTGATAGGTTACAACACTCTTTTTCAGGCCTGCTCACGTATATGTTATGACAGTACATGCAGAGATAGTATTCCACACTTATTTTACCTTGATTGCTGGGTTAGTACACTCTATTTCTGGCTCACTGACGTTTGTTATATAACAGTACATGCAGAGGATTTATTCAGGACATTTTATTGCCGTATTATTGTGCTAAAACACTTTTGTCATGCTCACTTACATATATCATGTAACAATACATGCAGAATATTTACTAACCTGCCTGGTGGCGCAGCCTTAGCAGCCTATCTGCATAGGCTTGCTGATTCATAGCACGAACACCAGCAGCTGTGGAGTAAATGAAGGGATATTGAGACATACCTATCCATTATTTAGACTATATTAGCTTGTCTTACATACTGCATTCCATGGCTACTTACTTAGTAGTGGGGCATCATGCATATAACGGGCCTCCTGGCTCCACTGGTTCAGAAGGTCCTGCTTCCATCTCTTCAGGTCTGCATGGTGGTGACGGACCTGCTCACCAGTCCGAGGGACACCTGTGGCACTGGTGAGTTCATGAGCCAACTGGTTCCAAGCCTCTGCCTTATACTCCATTCATTGGAACTGGCCCTGCAGGAGTTGAGTCTCATGCCAATGGACTAGGAGCCAAACCATGTATCTTGACTCCTCGATGCCCCAGTATTGCACTCTAAAGCGTGTACCCTCTTCAGCACCAGACATTCTAACTACAGATGGGAGCTACAATCAGTTATGGCGAGTATTCCCGCCTATGCAGCTTAAATATGCCACATTTCTTGCACTTTTCTGTGATTGGCCGTTTTTGAATATTCTCGGCTGACTGCAGACCTGCTTAGCAATGGTTAGTCTAACATTTATTACTATATATATGTTAACAGTGGATGTTGATCCTAAGCTGTCGTGGCTTAGTGGTTCAGTACTTTGATTATGGTGTACAGAGTCCTTGGTTCAAACATTATCATTGCTTTTTATTTTACTACTGTCCAGACAGGTTAGGGGGCGTGGCTATGTTTAAGCAACTTTGCTCTATGTTGCTCTACGTTGCCCGACGGTGCACTGGTTGGCACGGTGTGCACCTCCGTGCAAACCAATTGCACTGGGTAAAGTGCTATTTAGCTATGGGCAACTAAATTGCACTGGGTAAAGCGTGATTTAGCTATGGGCAACTACATTGCATTGGGTAAAGTGCAATTTAGCTATGGGCAACTACATTGCACTGGGTAAAGCACGATTTAGCTATTGGCAACTACATTGCACTGGGTAAAGCGCGATTTAGCTATGGGCATCTACATTGCGCTGGGTAAAGCGCTGCTTAACTATGGACAATTATATGTCAGGTTCCTTTATAACTTTGCATTTTGTTCACTGATGCATAGGCCGTTTCAATGCTTTTTAGTAAACGTTTTATCATATCTGTCAGGACTTATTTCATATACTCATTTTGAACGTAAAATAGGAAGGGGAGTGGTGGGACTTGAACCGTGAATGCTTTCTCTTTGTGCGAATGCTCTACCACTACGCTATTACTATTTGGCATAATTTGCATACACATTCCTTATTATGCTCTTCCATGTCGAGATTGCTAACTGCAGCTAAGCCATGGGCACACCCGCACACACACGCGCAAATACGTGCAGCTATATCGGGAATTAGAAAAAAAAATGAATGTTTTACTTTTTATAACTGTGTTGGGGGTTTACAATGTCAGGGAGTGTGGTGTTGGGTACATGGACATTTGAGCAGGCTTGCTCTTGTGTGTTGACATTTTGCATTTCACACACTTGCAGGGGGGTGGACCTTTACACTGCTTGGCAGTCGGACACACCACTTGCTTGCCTGCACGGTCCGTGTTAGACTTGGGGTTGAGTCAGCATGCCCTCATGAATATTTATGGCACGGTGACGTCATACCGTTCAACTGCAGCCTCCGAGTAAGACTTATTTAGTCTTACACGGAGGATTCGTGAATCCAGGGGATTGCCTTTTCCCCACTGTACTGCAACCCAGAAGTTAGTATATATAGTTGGGGGGGGGCACAGGGAGCTTGCCCCCTGCAAAAATGTCCAGGATTTTTTTTTTGTTTTGTTTTTCTTTTCTTTCAGGTGTTCGAAGTTTTGAAAGTTTGATCATATGGTGTCGGCCATATGAAATTCAAAGTCTGAAAACTGAAGTGGATATATATATATATATATATATATATATATATATATATATATATATAGATAGATAGATATATATATATATGGGTCCCCTTTACATTACCGACACGACACTTCACCGACACGCAGAAGACCGAGACGAAACGACCGACAAGTAAGTTGATCGAAAAGGTGATTTGCCGACAGCCAAAAGACCGACAAGGGTAACGTGAGCGACTGCAAGTGTGCGATAGTGACGAAGTTAGGAGAGGGCAGGTAAGTGTGGGATTTTGGGTTAGGGTGTGGGAAAGGTGAGTGTGTGGTAGTGTCGGAGTTAGGGTTCGGGTAAGGTAAGTGTGTGATAGTGACGGACTGTAGTTTAGGGACGGGTTAAGTGAGTTAGGTTTAGAGTGCGGGTAGGGTGAGTGTGCGATAGTGACGGGCTTTATGTTTTAGGGTGGGTTAAGTGAGTTAGGGTTAGGGTGCAGGTAGGTTAAGTGTGCGATAGTGACAGTCTTTAGGTGTAGAGGTGGGTTAAGTGAGTTAGGGTTAGGGTGTGGGTAGGGTAACTGTGCGGTAGTGTCAGACCTTAGGGTTAGGGTTTGGGTTAGGGTTAGTGGATATGTCATTGTGTGTTATGTGTAGTTTACGTTGTTTGTGTCGGTGTAATTGTGTTCGGTTTTGTGAGTTGTCGGTGTTGTGTGGTTTCGGTTATTTGGGGTCGGTGTTTTGTCTGTCGGTGAAGTGTAGTTTCGGTAATGTAAAGTAGACCCATACATATATATATATATATATATATATATATATATATATATATATATATATATATATATAGATATATATATCTATATATATATATATATATATAGATATATATATATATCTATATATATATATATATATATATATCTACAAAGCACATTTTTTGCAGGGGTCAACCCCCCCCCCCATGCACACACCCTCCTAATCATACATACTAACTACAACATCACACAATCCCTGGCAAGGACTATATTTCTCATCTCTGGAGACTGCCAATCTCTCACACCTGTTGATCATCTGCTTTGTTGAATAAAGTGTGTCAGCAAAACAGATGTCAACATTAGGGAGTTAGGACCAAAATAACCACTCCCATAAATAGATAGGTAGATTAGATATATGCTTCTCCTTTCTGGAAGCAATTACATTGAAGGTTCATTGAAGGAGAGCATGATTTAGTTCATAAAACAAATGTCAGCATATTTGGATATTTCTGATAACACAAATCTTTCAGTAACAAGTATCAGTTGTAAATGAGGAAATGTTGACAATAAATATATAACACTACTTCCTTATTTTTATTGCAGAAAGTGTTTTATCTTTGTAGCTTGTAGCAGTTTCAGACTGTACTGTACTGTACGACCATCTTGGGAACATGTTAACTTAAAAAATAGATCCTTCCAAAAGTATAGTAGATAAACTAGGCAGATATTGAAAATGAGTCAGTAAAAGAAGCAGGAAGACAATCTCCTCAAATTTAAATGCCACAAGCATTGTTAGATAAGAGTTTTTGTGTGGGGGTGTCTGTCTGCATGCATGTGAGTGTGAGAGATGAGGGGGCTGTGCTTCAGTACTGAGAAGGTTAAAGTATAATGAACAGGGTGGAATTCAACAAATGTGTTCATTGCCTATCGGAGAATAGGCAGTACTTGTAAATATACTACTGTCTCACAAAATAAGGACATAATGCAAGACTATATACAATGAATAATTTAAAAGAAAAGATTTGGAAATCATGTTTTCTTTTGATAACTGGTTATTATCTGACCAGCTTACAGTTCAAATCAGTAGAACTGTAACCCTATTATGCTTAATTTGCATGATAGTTAAAGGAAAAAGCATTGCTGGTTATATAGGGAGATTCATCTGTGAGTGGCCATGGAGGGAGAGAGAGAGAGAGAGAGAGAGAGAGGGTGTTAGGGAAAGAGACATAAACGTGTATGATCTTTGCCATTTTTTAAACTCATTATTGAAGTCAAATTTCTTATGTGACAGTTTGAGAGTTCGGAGTGTAACAGAAAAGTGAAACAGAAGTCAAACACCACCCTTAATGACTAAATAAAATCATAGTGTTGTTCTTGTGTGCTCTTGCTTTTTTCATTATACATTTCCAAGAACCTAATTGTCCTGACCATTTCAAAGCAGCTCAGGTTTGATAAGCATATCTATTTTGTACTTAGTATGAACAGTTCTGAGACTCTAGCATCTTTACAGAACTAGGGCACTTTTTTCCCCAGTTTCACAACTATGATGCCTCATTTTATCTTTCTTTCACGTCTCTGTTCAGTTCACATGTTCATCGACTGTTTTCTGTTCAGATGTTAAATTTGTATCAGGTCTTCATGCCACTACTATATCTCACTCTGTACTTGGCATTGGCTTGAAATTGAGCAGCAACTGTCCCAAATTTAACTAAAGTTTGCAAAGACTGCAAAATTGCCTTAATTTCTCCTCACCCTCACTTAGTCCTGCCTTGGGGTTTACAAACAACATTGTGAATTGCAAACTGTTCTCATTATACCATTCCCACCCACTTCTGTTTTAAATTCCTTCTCAAATCTCACTTTGCTCCATTCCCATCAAAATGTACCTGTTCTCCACACTATTATTACTGCTCATTACCTCACCATATTACAAGATTTTTACAACACTAACCATGCTGTTTCCCTCCTGTATCACCTTATTTATCCTCCTTCTCTCATTCTTAACATCCCCACCAGCAGTAAAAAAATATGTGCATGGCCGTCATGTGTCTTACAAGTGAAAATTCTGTAATGAAGTACAAAAATGTACTTATTTGGAAAATCATGTGTGTGTGTGTGTGTGTGTGTGTGTGTGTGTGTGTGTGTGTGTGTGTGTGTGTGTATGTGTGTGAAAGTTCATTCAGACAGCACATCATATTATAAGATGACATATGCCATCCTATACAGCTCCTCATATTTTAAGATAACATATGTCATCCTATACAGCACCTCATACTGTAAGATAACATATGTCATCCTTTACAGCACCTCATATTATCAAATAACATATGTCATCCTATACAGCACCTCAATAACACATGTCAACATACAGGTTCATAGGTTCAAAGGTACTTACTTAGCTATTAGTCTGTGAGGATGTTAAGAATCCTAGCCTTACATCTCCACTTTAAACTTTTAGCCCTCATATTTGGCATATACATTCCTTATACTACATGCAAAAATATCGAACTTTTATCTCTTAACATTATCTGACAATTTGTTAAACTCAGTGGTACATCATATGTGAGACAAATAAATTGTTGAGGTGTCTCATATTTTCACCTCTGTATGTCTCTATTCAAATTGTAGATGACTCAATTTTGTTCATTAATTAAACACAAACAATTTTTATTTTAATGGTGACTAGAGAACAATGTTTTTGTCAAGTAATTCTGAAGCAAAGTTATCAGTAGATGTGAATGTCTTACTTCTAACAATACAACATAATCTATTAGTCAAGTCATTCAATTCATAATTTTCAAAAAACAATCAATTTTAGGTCTTCAGGAAACAATTTCATGTAGTTAAACTGTATCACAGCCCATGTAAACTGATAAACCCTAACATAAACTTGCTACTTCATTAGAAATGTATAAAATCTGTATAACATTCTAAATATAAAAACTGTTTAACAACTTTCTAAAGTTTTGAAACTAAATAAACCTAATAATTTGTTATATTTGAAGTATACAATGTAAATTTACTTAGGTTCATAGGTTCATAGGTAGGTACTAGGCTATTGGCCCTAGGGCCTATATAAGCCTAGCCAAAGGTACCCTGGCTTTCGCCACCCAAGAAAATTATCTTCCTGTGCCACTGTCGAGCAGAGCCACAGAAGTGATCCCCGGGGTGAATTTCCTATCTCCCATCCAATCATCAAGATTTTTCTTGAACAGTGCTAATGAGGAGCTTTGTTTGATATAGATAGGTAGTTTGTTCCAGAGTATGGGAAGTCTCTGGGACAGGAATCTATTCCTCCAGCATGTTCTGTTTATTGTGGTGATGAGGTTTAGGCCCCTAGAGTGTGTAGCTCATAGGGATTGGGATTTCTTTAAGTGGAGCATGTCTAAAAGCTCTGGGGTTGATATAGCTTTGTGTGATAGGCAGAGATCGCCTCTGAATAGGTGATATGCAACGGAGTAAAGCTACAGTTTTTTGAGACGGTCTGCATAGGGCATCTCTTTGAGGCCAGAAATCCTCTTTGTGAGGTATTTCTGTGGCCTTTCCAGTTGTTGTAGATGTCTTGTGAGGTACATACCAAAAGGGTCATTGTACTCTATAATAGTTCTAATGAGTGACGAGTAGAGGGGAACAATTACCTCTTTTTTCCTGGATGAGAAGCCTTTTGTGATGAGGTGTGCCACATAGAAGGATTTCCTGACTACTGTGGCAATGTGATTATCAAAGGAGAGACTACTGTCCACCTGTGACCCAAGGTCTCTTATCACACTTTCGGTGTTAAGTACACTTCCACCTATGTGGTAGTTCATGGGTACTGAGTTTTTACCAAAAGGAATGACAATGCACTTTTTGGCATTGAGCCTGAGGCCATGGCTTTGACACCAGGCATCTGTCTCAGCAAGGCTCTTTTGTAGGATGTCCACATCTTTTGGAGTTTTGATTATGGCTCTTAGTTTGCAGTCATCTGTGAACTTTGTTAGCCAAAGACATTCTGTGTTCACCTGTACTTCAGAGAAGTAGATACCAAACAGGACAGGACCCAGGACTGAACCCTGTGGTACTCCACTTGTCACTGGTCTGAAGCTGGATTTGGAGTATGCTACTTTCACAGTGTGGGTTCTGTCAGTGAGCCAGTTGGCAACCCATCTTGTGACATAGGGATTTATACCTAGTTTAGTGAGTTTATCTATAATTCCAGAGTGGGGGATGGTGTCAAAAGCTTTGGCGAGATCTAGATAGGCTGTGTTAACCACCTTACCCTCATCTACGGCTTTGGTGACTGCTTCAAAGAAGTCTATCAGGTTTAGGAGACATGATCTGCCTTTTACAAACCCAAACTGGGTGGGGTCCTGAGTTTGGAGATTACCAATGTCATTGTTTATAAGTTCCATGATGATACACTCCATAGCCTTGCAGACCAGGCTCGTTAGGCTAATTGGGCGGTAGTTTCTGGGGTCTGTGGTGGCTCCCCCTTTGTGGAGTGGGATAACTGTTGCTGTGCACCATTCAGTGGGCACATAGCCTGAGGTGAGGCTATGATTAAACATGGTACTTAGATGGGGTGCCAGTTCGTTCTGTAGTTCATGTAGAACACAGCCTGGGATGTCGTCAGGTCCCATGGATGCTGTGTTCTTGGCTTTGGATAGTGTGTTTTTTACCTGTGCAGCTGTGATTACAGGAACTTTGCATTCTTCTGGTATAGAGATGGGCCCTTTAGGGAATGACAGAGAGGTAAAGTTAGCACTGAACCTATCTGCCAGGATGTTGGCAATATCCATTGGTTCTGTATATTTAGTGCCATTGTGCTGTAACTCAGAGCAGAACTGAGTGTTGCCATTGCGATTCTTAACATAGCTATAGAATGCTTTGTGGTTGTCTTTAGAGTCAGTGGCGATTATGTTTTCATAACTAGCTTTGGAGGATTTTATGCAGGATCTCAGCTTCTTACTGAAGCTGACCAGGGAGTTTCTCCAATCATGGGATTTTACTCTTTTTTGCAGCAATTTCTTTTTTCTGTTGTAGAGTTTGTTTATGGCAGGGGACCACCAGATTGGCTTCATTTTTTTGGAGGATAGCATCTTGGTTCTGTTAGGGATTGCACGATCCATGCACTCATGTAAGTGTTTATAAAGTGCATTTGTGTAGGATTCGGCAGTCATACCTCTATTGTCCGTCAGCATGGGTGTTGTGAAGTTTGCCACTTCTGTCTTAAGAAGCGTGAAGTTGGCTTTGGAGAAACTTTTTACTGTGGTTTCCCTAATGGGGGGTGAGGGAGGGATGTGGATGTCTAGGGTGATTAGCTTATGGTTGGACCTGACCAACGAGGAGCTGACCTCTGGTGTGGAGCACCGGTTGCCCATGTTGGCAATAACCAGGTCTAGGATATTGCTGCCCCTGCTGGGGGTGTGGATAAGTGGATCCATGGCACTGGAATTTATAAATTCCAGAAAACGTTGAGCCCAAGAGTTGGTACACGAGTAATTTTCCCAGTTAATGGTAGGGAAATTGAAATTGCCCATTATTAGGGTGTTAAGTTGTACCCTAATATTTTCCAGTGTATTGAGAAATGAGGAGTGGGAATCCTGGGGCATGGTGGGGGATCTGTAGCAAGCTACAATTTGGATTGCGGTCTTGCCCAGAGTTAGTTGCACTTGGATAATCTCGGATGCATTATGCTGAGCAAATAGCCTGGTGGTGTGGATATCCTTAATGAATATGGACACGCCTCCACCTTTAGTGTTTCGGTCCAGGTTAGGTGACCGAAAGGTGTGGTATGAATTATAGCCTGGTAATGCAGGGGTACTCTCTGGAGCCTTTAACTAGGTCTCTGTCACTGCACAGATGTCAATGTTCTCCATTTTAAGGAGTGCCTCGAGAAAGTGCATTTTGAGGTTTAGACTTTTAGCATTGAGTAGCAATACCCTCAGATTCTTCTTGCCTGTACCTGTTAGGGTGGTGAATTTGTCATTTGAACCTTGCCTAAAAAAGGCACTATAGGGGTGACTAGAGCCTTAGCCAGTATCCGGAATCCCAGGGGCGACAGGTTCAGGCCATCTCTGGCAAAGCATCGTGGCTTGTCAATCATGTCATCCCAGGCAGACAGATACTGGATCCCCTTAGAATGACACCAGAAGCTTAGCCAATTGTTGAAGTCAATCATTTTGTCCTTGTACTGTTGTATAATTCTGGGTGATGGCAGGATGCTACTCGGGGCTAGGGTCATACCTGCCCCGACTTCAAGATCAGACAGCTCCTCCATGTCCCTTTTCATGTAGTCCAAGGAGGTATGTCTCAGGTCATTCACACCAACATGGACAATGACAGAGTCATATTTGTACTTGTTGTGGAGTGACCTAAGTGCATGCATTATGTGGTGGACCCTGGCACCCGACAGGCAGCTGACAGTAACTTTCTCCTTGTTTAGCCTGGTGAGTGGAACATCAGTGTGCCTGACTATAGAGTCACCTATGACTAGAGTGTTGGGTACGTTGTTATGCCTTATGGGCTGTGGTTGAGTGGCACACTGAGATTGTGGGCTATGTGTCATTTGGGTTGTGTTGGGGGGTGGAGGTTGCTTGTGTTTCTGCTTTGGAGGTCCCTGTTGATTGGGCAGGTTTTTACTGAGAGTCTCCGTGGATGTAGGTGTGTGTTTTGTTGGTGTAGGTTTTGAGGGACTATGTGCTGAGTGTGGTGTGGTGCAAGTGTTTACCTTCTCCTCTTGACTGTCTAGTCCAGTCTTGGGTGAAGAGAGCTTTGCTTCCAGTTTGGCTATATAAGTGCATCTCTCACAGGTTGTAGTGTTGGGTGGTAGGAGGAGAGAGTTGTCTGTGTACATGAGGCAATTACTGCATTGCCCCAAGATGCCCAGATTCATTAGGTAGACAGGAGAAAACACCGGGGGCTGACCCTTAGACATGCCTGGATAGGTGCTTATTTGTTAAGTACTAGAAACTGTTTTCCTCTAGACAGTGAGGAAAGTTGAGTGCTGTAGTAATTTGTAGCTTATTTAGTGCTTACAATAAGTTCTGAACAAGTGCTGAAACAAAAAACTGTCTAGTTCTAAGAAACAAAATTAAGCTAGAAGGCTTCCTTTCAACACAGAAAGGCTTGGGCTCTAGAAGTCTACAAATAGTCCTGGACAAAGCAAATCTATATCCAGGCTAGACTACCCACAGGAAAGGCAGGAAACAAGGTTAGAAAACGTTTTTTTTTTTTTAGTGGAAAGAGAGAAAGGAGTAGCAGAAACTAAGCTGACTGTCCCTCTCAAATGTTCTCCCTGTACTGGGTAGAATGAGGTAATGACACTAGACTGGGAGGAGGGTCCCAGATCAAATTTACACTAGGGGTGGGCAACTGCAAAGCCAATAACGATAAAAACACTATACCAACAGGGAGGGAGGGTGGGAAACAAACTGCAGAAATGTTTCTCACAGCTGAAAAGCAGCAGTGAGCCATTAAATGAAAGTTTTAAGCAGCAAAAGGACCCTCTAGAAAAAAGAGTTTAACTGCAACAAGTTATCAGAAACAAACAACCAAACAGATGCTTAATAAAAGTGGACAATTTCCAGTTAATACCTCACACACAGTGAAACTAGCTAGAAAAATACACAGTACACAAAGTGCTATAAATAACAAAGAAATAAAGAACAAAATAAACAAAAAACAGGATACTTAATGTTATATATTATAGCTCCGAGTTTGCTGAGTGTCCTTCCTTTGATTAGCTCACTGTAAAATGGCAGAACACCCACAACTGAGCTTCTTAGGTAACAGAAAGTTGAAACCTGAGACAGTTTTTAAGAAAGAAATCTCAAAAGAACCTATGAGGTGCTTAGTCTAAGCTGTAGTCCAGGTGACCTCAGTCAGCCAATGACCTCAAACAATTCTTTCTCACTGAAATGCCTGATGGCTTTGGCTAAACCAAGATGTCCCTGAATATGTGCTCAGACACACAGCCTCCACAAACACTATTACCAAATACAAGCCTGAATATGGAAATGCTACAAATATCCCCACTACTTAGAAACAAGCTACAAAAATGTTTCTCACAGCTGAAAAGCAGCAGTGAGCCTTTAAATAAAAGTTTTAAACAGCTAAAGGAGCCTCTAGAAAATAGAGTTTAACTGCAACAAGTTATCAGAAACAAACAACCCAACAGATGCTTAATAAAAGTGGACAATTTCCAGTTAATACCTCACACACAGTGAAACTAGCTAGAAAAATACACAGTACACAAAGTGCTATAAATTAAAAAGAAATAAAGAACAAAATAAACATAAAACAGGATATTTAATGTTATATATTATAGCTCCAAGTTTGCTGAGTGTCCTTCCTTCGATTAGTTCACTGTAAAATGGCAGAACACTCACAACTGAGCTTCTTAGGTAACAGAAAGTTGAAACCTGAGACAGTTTTTAAGAAAGAAATCTCAAAAGAACCTATGAGGTGTTTAGTCTAAGCTGTCGTCCAGGTGACCTCAGTCAGCCAATGACCTCAAACAATTCTTTCTCACGGAAATACCTGATGTCTTTGGCTAAACCAAGATGTCCCTGAATATGTGCTCAGACACACAGCCTCCACAAACACTAGGCCCAAATACATGCCTGAATATGGAAATGCTACAAATATCCCCACTACTTAGAAACAAGCTACAAAAATGTTTCTCACAGCTGAAAAGCAGCAGTGAGCCTTTAAATGAAAGTTTTAAACAGCTAAAGGAGCCTCTAGAAAAAAGAGTTTAACTGCAACAAGTTATCAGAAACAAACAACCCAACAGATGCTTAATAAAAGTGGACAATTTCCAGTTAATACATCACACACAGTGAAACTAGCTAGAAAAATACACAGTACACAAAGTGCTATAAATAACAAAGAAATAAAGAACAAAATAAACAAAAAACAGGATATTTAATGTTATATATTATAGCTCCGAGTTTGCTGAGTGTCCTTCCTTCTATTAGCTCAGTGTAAAATGGCAGAACACTCACAACTGAGCTTCTTAGGTAACAGAAAGTTGAAACCTGGACAGCTTTTAAGAAAGAAATCTCAAAAGAGCCAATGAGGTGCTTAGTCTAAGCTGTTGTCCAGGTGAACTCAGTCAGCCAATGACCTCAAACAATTCTCTCTCACTGAAATGCCTGATGGCTTCAGCTAAACAAAGATGTCCCTGAATATGTGCTCAGACACACAGCCTCCACAAACACTAGGCCCAAATACAAGCCTGAATATGGAAATGCTACAAATATCCCCACTACTTAGAAACAAACTGCAGAAATGTTTCTCACAGCTGAAAAGCAGCAGTGACCCTTTAAATGAAAGTTTTAAACAGCTAAAGGAGCCTCTAGAAAAAAGAGTTTAACTGCAACAAGTTATCAGAAACAAACAACCCAACAGATGCTTAATAAGAGTGGACAATTTCCAGTTAATATGTCACACACAGTGAAACTAGCTAGAAAAATGCACAGTACACAAAGTGCTATAAATAACAAAGAAATAAAGAACAAAATAAACAAAAAACAGGATACTTAATGTTATATATTATAGCTCTGAGTTTGCTGAGTGTCCTTCCTCCGATTAGATCAGTGTAAAACTGTTTATTGCCTCTGAACATGGGTTGCAAGTGACAAGGCTCCCTGGTCCAGTCTCTTTACCTGGTTAACAAATAGTAAATGAAATAAATAAAATAAAAATCATGTAATGCACATCTTCTAAAAAACAGCAAGTGTCATTTCTGCACAAGTATACATTTATGCCCTAGATAGGTTCCATTATTATCTTTTAGATAATGTTGGGTCTTCACATTCTTTAGTCACTACTTTATAATAGTTGAAGGTAGGCTTTTATTTTTGTGTTTTGAAAACCAAAGCCTTTAAAAAACTTTTAATCATTATTGCCTATGTTTAGTCATGTGATTGCTTCATGTCTGAATGCATATGGAGTTGGATACACCATTTATCTTTGTGTCTGACAGTTTTTGCTTGAAGAACTTTTTTGCAGGTTTATACTAATTTCAATTTAGTCTATCTTTAACCATGTCTTTGAAGATGTGGTTCATATTGCAATTTGCTAATGTATGTGCCCTTTGTATATTCTTTAAATGTTTAATATATGGGCTACACTGTGAATGCATTTTTTATTTCAATAGTTTTTTTTAAATACTTACTAATTCTTTAACTAGGAATTTTGTTTCGGGAAGCTTTCTGTTATGTATGTAGAGATACGTTATTGTTCCTAAACTGATTTAGCAATCTTTTCCATATTATTTACAGTTGATGATCAGTGAAATACACATTGCAAGTTGCTAATTCAACAGTTTTTTAAGATATTTATTAATTCTGTAACTAGGAATTTTTTTCTGGGAAGTTTTTTTGCCTTCTATCATTGCATATGTAAAGATAGGTTACAGTTCTTAAGCTGATTTAGCAATTTTAGGGTATATTGTTTACATCCCATGATTAGAGACACCCAAATTGTAAATTGCTAAAGTAAATACGTTCCTTATGTATTTCATTTTGGATGTTTATTGTGTGTGTTTTATTATGGATATTGTATAAAAAAGACAACTCCCCGTCGGATAAGCACACTGTTACCACAAGTAACAGTTAAATCAGGAAGCAAGGTGGTTACTTGTGTGCGAAGTGGGTGCTACGCTTAGCATCGATTCTGCATTCAAGATAAATCCAATTTCACCAAACAGATAATAGGGCTCCAAGTTCGCCAAACATACGATAGGACTCCAAAGTATGTAATTCAACCAACTTATATTTATTTTCACGGAGACAAACAGAAATAAAAGCAAAAAACAGATGAGCGCTTTCACTATTAGATTAGCTTCTTCAGATCGTTTCAAACATAATGGAATGCCATCTCTTATATAGTAGTATAATCTGTGCTTAATTAAATTAACGTACTTGATTAGATAATTGTGTGAGAGTTAGTTAAAAGATATATACATCTTAAAAAATATATATATACTTTTTTTAAAAGGTGACTTTTATAAAAACATTTTTTGCTTTAACTATAATGCATACAGACTGCATATATATAATTGTAAAGATTTCTTATATAAACATGTAAAAAAAAAAGATTATGTCTTTTTTACATGTTTATATAAGAAATCTTTTTACTATTTGTACAATTTATGCACCTTTTATATATATATTTCTGTTTATCTCCGTGAAAATAAATATAAGTTGGTTGAATTACATACTTTGGAGTCCTATCGTACCACCTTGCTTCTTTATTATGGATATGTTCTTAGTTCAATTATTTTACAAGATAGTTACTGTTTCCATAACCAGAAATTCTGTTCCAGGGAACTTTTTTGCTCTTGCACTGTGTATGTAAAGATAAGCTACTGTTTCTATGTAAAGATAAATCGCTGTTTCTTCTTCTTCTTCTTTTGGCTTTTCCCGGTTAGGGGTCGCCACAGCAGATCACCTGTCTGCTCATGATTGGCATTAGAGTTTTACGGTGTCAAGTTGCCAGCCCGGCACCCAATCTTCCACGGAAGGCACATACACGCACACACTCATACCTAGGGCCAATTTAGAGTGTCCAATCTAAAGATAAATTGCTGTTTCTAAATTTATTTAATAATTTGAATATATATTGTTTACATCCAGTGATCAGGAACATCAAAAGAAAGCACTTTATAATATACGTGATTTTATTTTATCAGTAGCTTAGAATTTAGTTACTCTTATAATGTATATTTAGTAATAATGAATTATGTGAAAGCAGTACTATAGAGAGGTATTTCTAATGATTTAAATATGCACTTTTAATAGACTTTTAAGTAGTTTCCTTTTTAGGTTGGCAATCAACTTGTTACATGAGCTTTATTGCTTAATTGATTTGATGACGTGGCTGTTTTAAGCTATTATGATTGGCTGTGTCTTACTTTTTAAATGTCTTGGTGTATTAGTTGTCAGTTAATGGTCTGAAGAAGCAGAATACTTTCTGTGAAAGCGCTTACCTGTATTAGTCAATAAAAGCTTTTTAGATTCTTAGTGTGAATCATTTGTACACCCATGTTTGGAAGGGGTCTTTTATTCTTTTGAACTTTGTTCCTTTATTAATACAAAGAATTTGAGAAACATTTATGATTTAAGATTATTGAATTCTCTTAAGTATATGCATTACTCTTTCAGATTTGGCACCCAAATTGATATAGACAAATGTTTTATTTCTAATAATTTATAAAATTGAAGATGTGTCGATTATTTCCTGTCTGTTGACTGACAACAATGCAATTCAATTTAATCTAACACTGAAAACAAACAATTTAATATTATGTAAAAGACTTCTTGTTTATATAATTAAAATCAAAGGTTTTAGGAACTGGTTTATTAATGAAATGAAAACCTTTCTAGAGTTTAATAATAATGGAGAAGTCACTGAAATCATTCTTTTGGATTCTTTGGAAACCTATTTAAATGGTAAAATTAAAAATTGGTATACATGTAAGAGAAGGGAATGGGATAGAGAATTGAAAAAGCTGCAATCTACAATAAATATGTTAAAGTTAAAAATTAAATCAGATAATAAAGCCAGCAATCTAGAATTGAAAACATTAAATCAGAAATATGGGGATATTCTTAGTCATAAGATTTATATATACTTAGAAAAATTAAAATTACAATCATATTCATAAACCCAAAATGTTTGCACAGATTAGTCATTAGATCAAAGAAAATAATTTAAATTACATTAAGGAGATTTCTTATAAATATGGCTGTAAAAATAAAATAGTTACTGATTTAGCAGATATATTAGAATGTTTTAGAGATCATCATGAGCAAATAAATAGTAATAACAGTGATATGTTAAATAGTAATGTTCTTGTAGGCTTTCTGAAAGAAAACATTAACTAAAAGCTACCTAATGAGCATAAACAAAGAAATACTATTGATAAACATTTTCACTTAAGGAAATAAAGGATCGATTTAAAAATCTTTAGTACAGTTCTGTATTTGGACGGAATAATTCCAGAACTTTATAAATTATTACCAGATCATATATTGAAGGTTTTATTGAAAGCATGTAATGACATTAAATATATGTCAAGTGTACTCCTATCTTGGCGGTTTTCACTTGTTTCATCTATTCTAAACCAGGATAAAGACCCTCCCGTAAGTTTTGTTCTTATTTATTTTATTTATTTATTTATTTAACATTTGTTGACCGGGAATATCCGACTAGGTTCCACAGAGCCTGTTTTCAGCGGAGGCCCGGGGAGAAATGCTCCAGATGATGTTCTTTATATTGACCTATTTCATTTCTAAATATATATTATAAAATGTTTATGTCAATACTGGCAAATAGATTAAATAATATTTGGTAGGAATTATAAATAATGATCAATCAGGATTTATTTTAAAGGGAGGAATTTATGATAACATTATTAGAATTAATACTTTAATAGATTTTGCTAACAAAAAATAATTTTCAATTATAAGTTTAGATTTAGACAAAGCATTTGATCCTGTAAATTGGAATTATTTGTTTAAAGTTCTTGAAGAACGTAACTTTTCTGTAGAGTTTATTAATCTAATCAAGGTGCTGTATAACAAGGCATCTGCATTCATCAAAATAGATTCTTTTCTGTCTAAATAATTTAGAATTTTAAAGGGTACAAAGCAAGGTTGCCTATTATCTCCATCATTATTTGTGTTGTGTATAAGAACTTTTGCAAATCAAATTAGATGAAATACAATTATAAAAGGTTTTTCAAGAGATGAGAATTACATTTCCAAAATTCAATTATGTGTAGATGATAGATTGTTAACTATTTATCACTGCAGCATTCTAGACTGAAATTTAATAATAGCAAAAGCAATACATTGTTAATTAATAAACATTTTATTTCAGAGCTAAACAATATAATAATTTTTACTGGGATAATAATCAGATTAAATATCTAGGAGTTATTATAACTTCAAGTAGTAAACCGTTAATATTAGTTAATTATTCAAACACAATCAACACAATTGCACAACTAATTTCAAGATGGAATAAACTATTTGTTTCCCTATGGAGAATAGGCTTATGTTAATAAAAATAATAATGTTACCTAAAATAGTGTTTTATATTTTATATTCAGTCTTTAATTTTACCCCCAAATACAATCTTTTTTTTTAAAGAAAATGAACTATATTTTACTTATGTTTTTATATTTTTATAATAAAACTAAGATTCCATTAGAATGACATATGAAAAACTGGGAAGAATGTGGTATTGGTTTTCTTATTTTGATCTATATGTAACATCAGCTAATATCCAAATTATAGCTCAATTTTTAAAACTTCATATGATTCTCAATGGAAATGAATACAGGAAAATTCTTTGAGAATCATATACTCAGCTAAATCAAAAAGACCCATTTTAAGCTTGGTAAACTATAGGCATAAACTCTATTTGGACAAGTCTACCAAGTTGAAACTAGCTAATAGTGTACTTCTACCCTTCCTCTTCTATGGTTGCCCCATTTTCATTAACCTACACACGTCTCTCCTGAACAAACTGCAGTCATGCTACTATAAAATAGCTAAGTTTGTTTCTAACATGCCGGCTCACACACATCATTGCCTGGCCATTAAATCTATAAACTGGTTCCCGTTCCCTCATTACCTACATTACTCCCAACTTACTCTCACCACAAACTACTAAATAATCTAAACTTCTGCCCATCCCTTCAAACTATAATAGAAACACACACCCCTACTCAGCATCTTAGGTCCTCTAACAAACAACTCTTAACCATAACTAAACCCAACAAAAGAGCTGGACAATGTCTCTATTCCCATGCCATTGCCAAACTTTGGAGTGTGCTCCACCTCTCTCTTACTCAAGTATACTCTTTAAAAACATTTAAATCTCAATAACCTTGCCTGTTCTTGTAGTCATATTATTAAACTACCTTAAATGTTTTGGCCACTATACACTACAAATACATTTACTAACTTAATATAGTTGCAATTTACACTATCAAACAGTATTCTTAGGTATGAGAATATACAAACTGAATTACTAAAAATTTAACACACTGGGTTTATTTTCTTGTATTGTATACCTCTATAATATGTATATATATATATATATATATATATATATATATATATATATATATATATATATATATATATATACATATACCTCTATAATATGTAAAACTTCATCTTCACTCTGTTGGAAATGATTTACTTGGAAATATTTGGATAGAGCTTTTATAACACCTCATAAGGTTGCTATAATAAACAAAGTATCAAATAATTGTTGGATAGGTGATGAGTGTATAAATGCAGATTTGTTACATAAGGTGCTAGAGTATAAAATATCTCCTTTTCTGAGTTGTGTTTAGAAGTTTTTCCCAAATGTTGTGATCAGATAAATCTATAATAACAAATGCATTATTTAATGCTCCAATTCCAGAACCTGCATCATGTTTCCTTAGAATATAAACTACAATTGTTGTTATAAAACTTTTTTACTTGTTTACCTGTATGCTAAGCATTTAATTTTTCTAGGATATTCTCTGAATGAATATAACATATGAATGTTTTATATCTACTCATGTACTGTGGAGCTGTTCTCCCTGGACCTCCACTGAAAATGGGCTCTGAATTTGGACCACTAGACATTCCCAGTAAACAAAATGCAAACAAATAAATAAATAAATATCACAAGTGTCTCTTTTATCGTCAATGTTAGTGGGTGCTAGAAAGTTATTAGAATAAATTAGAAATATAAGACTATCATACCATTTTCTGAATTTATATATTTAATTAAAAGCGTGCGCCAAAAAGAAATACTAACCATTAAGACGAGAAATCTGAATATTAAGCATCAGTATATAACATAGGAAAAATTAAGTGACTTACTTAAGAAATTTAAGGATATATTTATTTATTTTAAACAAAATAACATTGCTATGGACTAATGTAAATAGTTTTTAACTGACATGTTTCATTTTATTGTGATTATGGAAATTTGATTTAAAAAGTTTTTAAAAAATTCGGATTGGTTACTGGTCAGAGTTAATGCTACATATTTATTCTCAGTATTTTTATTTAAATTATGGATGGACTGAAAAGGGCTTGAGATCAGAAACAGTGATACCATTTGTTTAATCTTTACTATGAAACAACCTTACAAATGCATACAATGTGCTGTGAAACTGTGGTCAGTACCAAATCAAACAACCAAGAGTGATTGTTTATCAGTAGCTGTATTGCAAAGGCTGGAAAATATATTCTCAGATGGAAATAGATCCTGTCTTGTTAAATATGCCATCTGTGTGTTTGGAAAAAGCTTTATTCTGCTCATTGATTATAAGCCCCTAGAGACAATTTCACCTACATTAGTTTCAAATCATATTTGCACATGTCAGTCTCAACAATTAATAGTCTGCATGATTACTTTAATTTCCAAATAAGGAAGGGAAACATTAAAGGGTATATCTCCAGGTGTCCACTTAATTTAATAGATGAGATAGAGAACTATGATATATTACCTGAAGAATGTGTAAGCTTAATTGCAGAATGTGCTGTTCAAACAACACAATCTCTAGCTAAAACTGGAAAAGAAATGGAAAAGCACATACCCGGGGATTCATAAGCATTATGCAAATGTTGCTCCTAAGCTAACATTATGAGGAGCCTCATCTCATGCCCACAGTGCAACCTGATGGCTGCATTATGTTGCACAAATGCATGGTCATATCTATGTACCCATTGTAAACAAATGAGTGTGCATGACAAACCACATAACTGGAAGTGAGTGTACACTCACTCAACAGCATCATACTGGAGAAGGAAAAGAAAGAGTTGTGAAAGAACTCATAAATGAGGATCCAGGGCTGGAATCATCACAAGATTAAAAGTTAACCCCTTCAGGCCTGTACTACCATCCATTGTACGGGTGAATGTTTGCTCCCTGGAAAACAAAATGGACTACATAAGGCTAGAACTAACTAAACAGAGCAAAGTGAGAAACTCCTGTGTATTTATCTTCACTGAGACTTGGCTGAGCTCTAGCTTAAATGACAGTGCAGTTCATGTGGGGGGGACCATCATTATTTCATGCAGATAGACTACAGTCTCTCTGTGGGAAAGCAAAAGGGGGGTCTGCATCTACATCAATAACAACTGGTACACCAGCTGTAAGTTGGTAAAATCACACTGCGCCGAGGACCTAGAGTTTATGTCACTGAAATGCAGATGCTTCTACCTACAAAGGGAATTTAACAGTGTCAGCATCACAGCAGTATACATACCTGCCAGTGCCAACACAAATGAAGCATTAGCTGAACTATATCAGTCTATAAACGATTTGGAAAATCAAAATCCTGATGGAGTTCATATAATAGCAGGTGACATCAAGCAAGCTAACCTGAAAATAGTCCTACCTCAATGTTTCTAGTATGAAAACTGCAACCAGAGGGGAGACTACACTGGACAAGGTCTATATAAATATTAAGCTAGCATTTAAGGCAGTACCTCACCCCCACTTGGGTAACTCAGATCATCTTGCCATTCTGCTGCTACCATTGTACAGACCACTGCTGACCAGGGGGAAACGATCAGTGAAGAATGTGAGAGCATCGCTGGAGAGAGCAGTCATAGCACTATAAGACTGTTTTGACAGTATGGACTGGAACATCTTCAAGGAAGCGGCCACAGTAAACCAACACATCAAGCTGGAGGAGAACACTGAATCAGTAATGGGTTACATCTCAAAATGTGTTGGCAATGTGGCAGTCACTAAAAGCATCATCACAACAGCCAACCAGAAACCCTGGCTAACAAGTGAAGTGCACGAGATCCTGAAAGCAAGCATTCAGGTCTGGCGATAAAGAAGCTCTCAGATTGGCCAGATCTCAATTAAACAAAAAGGTAAGGGAAGTCAAATGCAAATATGGTCAACAAATCATGAGCCATTGTTCCAAACAAATGGACCCCAGGTGTCTGTGGCAGGGCATCCAGTCTATAACACATTACAGTCAGTAGGTTTGAGGAAGGAAACAAGACAGCATCAGAGAAAATCACCAACAACCAGAGCAAGGAAGAGCTCAGCCTCAACTCTGATGATGTCAGAAGGACCCTACAAAGAGTTAACCCCAGGAAAGCAGCTGGACCTGATAACATTCATGGAAGAGTGCTCAGAGACTGTGTGGACCAACTACCAAATGTACTCATAGACATCTTCAACAACTCACTGAGTCAAGCCATTGTGCCCAAATGTTTCAAGTATATAAACATTATACCACTGCCAAAGAAGTCACCACCTGCTAGCCTAAATGACAATCAACCGGTAGCAATCACCTCCACTGTGATGAAATGCTTTGAGAGACTGGACAAAGATGTAATAACATCCAAACTACCTGCATACTTTGAGCCACTCCAGTCTGCATACAGACTCAATTGCTCAACAGGAGATGCTATTTCTTTGGCAGTCCACTTATCACTGGACCACCTGGAGAACAAAAATGGCTATGTGAGGCTACTTTTCATCGACTTCATTTCAGGTTTCACTACAGGCATCCTGCAAAATCTAATCAGAAAGCTGGTTCAACTGGGCATCAGCACTCCACTATACAACTGTATTCTGGACTTTCTCATAGATCAACCCCAGAAAGTGTGTGTAGGCAGAAATACATCAGAGAGCATCACCCTGAATACTGGAGTCCCACAGGGATGTGTCCTAAGCCCCCTGCTTTTCACCATACTAACCCATGACTGTACTGCCAAGCACAGCTCAAACCATATCATCAAATTTGCAGATGATACAAGAGTTGTGGGCCTCGTCAGGAATGATGATGAGCCAGCCTACAGAGAGGAGGTGCATCAATTCATAAGTTGGTGTTATAGCAATAATCTTGCACTAAATGTTAACAAGATCAAAAAGAAAATTGTGGACTACAGGAATAGCAACAGAGAGCACTCTCCACTTGTAATCAATGAAACAGTTGAGAGAGTAAAAAGTATAATATTTCTGGGGGTGTACATTGCAGAAGACTTGATGTGGTCAGCCAACGCATATGTCACCATTAAGAAAATGCACCAGTGGTTTCACTTCTTGCAAAGGTTGAGGAGAGCAAACCTACCATCAATGGCTCTCACAGTGTTCTACAGGGGCACCATAAAAAGTATACTGACAAACAGCTTTACAGTATGATATGGAAGCTGCTCTGCTTCCAAGCACCAGTCCCTCCAGAGGGTAGTGAAAACAGCTGAGACAAGTATCAGGAACTCTTTACTGTCCATACAAGACCTGCAGATGTCCAGATGTCTCAGCAGGGCAAGGAAAATAACCAGGGAAAGCACTCATCCTGCTTGCAAGCTGTTCTCACATTTAACATCAGGAAGGCACTTTCAATGCATACACTGCAAAACCACAAGATTCAGAAACAGCTTTCTTCCACCAACCATCACGTTACTGAACTCCAGGAACAATACCATTCACACTGGACATTAAAGAAGTAATTCAACAATACTGAAAAGTCTGTATAGTGCAGTATGTAACAAGGTCTTATCCGCACCTAGACAGCAAAGTCAGCAGTAAACAAACTGAACTGTCTTACTGTGCAATATAAATATAGGCCTTAAATCAATCCCGTAAGTGCAATGTTTCCAGTCAAAATAACCTAGTAATAAGTGACAATCTGTTAAATCAGTGCAATAATGCAAGTACTTATTATTGTTATGTTTGTCATCTGTGTCTATAGGATTTTGTGTATTATCATCATGTTAAAGGTAGTCTATGTATTGTATGCACATTGAGTCCGAATAAATGAAATTTCACTCGGTTTGCACTTTTGTGAATCAAAGTGACAATAAAGTTTACTTTGACTTTGACTTTTTGACTTTGACATATAAGCCAGTCAAGAATAGATGAGCAAGTGAAAGCTTAGCACCAAATAGTCACTGAATGATGATGGTGTACATTTCTTTGAGTGAAATCATGAAGCTGTTGAACATTACTGGCAATGTGATTCCAGCTTTACTCTGTCATATATCGCCTACTCAGAGGTGATTTCTGCCTAACATACAAAGCTATGTCAAACCCAGAGCTGTTGGACATGCTCTATGTAAAAAAAATCCCAGTCCCTCCAAGCTACATGCTCTACGGATGTAAATCTTGTCACCACAATAAACAGAATATGCTGGAGGGATAGATTCCTGTCTCAGAGACTTCCCATACTCTGGAACAGACTACCTATCTATGTCAAACAGAGCTCCTCATTAGCACTCTTCAAGAAAAATCTTGATGATTGGATGGGAGATAGGAAATTCACCCCGGGGATCACTTCTGTGGCTCTGCTTGACAGGGGCACAGGAAAATTATTTTCTTGGGTGGCAAAAGCCAGGGTACCATTTGGCTAGACTTATATAGGCTCTAGGGCCAATAGCCTAGTACCTATCTATGAACCTATAAAAAAATCATGAAGTGTTCAACATGAAAAACTGTTGTAAGATGGTATAGGCATTTAAGATGTTTTGAATTATATATGGCTAGACCTCTTAACCTCCCAGTGAAAGAATACTGGACAAACACATATATATATTGTAGGTACAAAGACACAAACTTACATTAAAAACTTGTACATAGTGCTCCTTTACATTGTGAAACTGGATTGAATAACAGTTGTGGCAATGAAGTCATATAAAGAAAATATCTGCCATTAGTGACTGCAGAACTCATGGATATACCAGGCAACCAGAAATGTCAAGGCGAACAGCATATAGCTTTATATGATGCATAAAGTGAATGAGCTGTAAAGCATATAACAGGTGAGAATTATGTACATGGGAGATGTGGGTTATGTCAGTAAACTTGTATTGTGACACAACATGTATATATACTGATCAACAAAGTAGTATGAGCCATGCACCCATAATATACCATAATGCTGGTTTGGAAAAAAAAGAAGGTTTGTCTTAAAGTGGATCAGTGCAGCACTCCAATCCACTTGCCGGTATATCCATGCTGTAATGTTAATGTGAGACACTACACATGTAATAGTGAAAGGGGTCAAAAGAGCACAGTCAGTGTCATTTCTTCCATGTGCAGGCTAACTGAAATATAAAAGAACAAGTAGCAGACATGAATGGAAGTGAACCCAGAGCTACCATGCAACAAATTTATCATATATGTGCATTAATGAGGGTAGTAAGTGAAGCGACCATGATGCAAGTCACACACAACACAGCCACATACCTACAAATGTACACAGATTACTTACATAGTCATTACTCTCACATATCTCCCAAGCAGCTATCACAACTATGGCATATGACTCCAGATAAATAAAATCATATCCAGATAAGACAGGATAGCCAGCATTAACTCTCATAATGGACTACAGAAAAAAATGCCCATATGTGAAAATTTGGAAAACAATAATCATAAATTTGAATTGTTAAGAAAATCTGACCCAAATATATCATTTGTTTTCAAGTAATGTGGCTCTGAATTTAGTATATTAAGATAAGTGGGGTTGGAGACAGAACCATCCCCACCGGCGGTGCAGGCATGTAGCCCTCCCCTAAAAAATTACCACTTGCAATTCTTAGTTTCTTGTAGTTTTGGTTATGAATCATGTGCAATATTACAGTTCAGATGTAACTCAGAGGTTTGGAAACATTTTAATAGTTGACTGTTAGATCAGTTAATCTCTTACTGGTAATATTTTTTAAAAGTTAACTCTGGATGCATTGACAACTCAGCATGTAGATTAAATAGGCAGATGTAGCAGTCACAGTAAAGCAGTACTTACTACATAAGGTATATTATGTAATGTAATTGTAATTACCCTTTACTATATTTAATTCACTCATTTTACAGTTACGTGTTTAATCCAGAGGAGGGCTGCAAAGGAGCCAGAATCTATGACAGTTCTCAATAGGCAGAGGCTACAGAAGGGCATTCGGAGACATGCTCCAAAATGCATGTAGGAAAAACAGCACAGTTCATTTACCTACTCATCAGCATGGATTCACAGATCCACACACACACCTCATGACCCTGGAGGGCTGTTCTACAGCTTCTTCTACTAGCTGCATTATGTGTGGCAAGATAATTAAGGAAAAGAACACACTGTATACTTAACTGCATATTTTCAACATTTTCTCCAAAGCAATCCTGCAATTGCAGTGTAATGCCAAGACAAAAAAACACTTTTCTTTGGAATTTTGTGCATAATAATTAAGGCAACCATTAACTCGTCTTTTTATTTCATTTAAGATGTATGCAAGAACTGTTGCAAATAGACATCAGGGTGCAGCATGCCACAACACAGTGCAGGCTTATTTTATGCAAATGTATTCTGCATCTCGTGCATTAGTTATGCTTTTCAGAACTGGCATGTTCCCATTTAGTGGTATTTTCTCAGTTATGTCTAATCCATAGTAATGTTTTGCCACATTACTTGAGATGGTATAAATGGCATATACTTTATGGCATCATGTCAGTGGTTTATGAGCACTACTGCACTACCACCATCTTAACTAGGCTGAGAGATTGCTGCAACCTGGTTACCCGAGTTAGACATTTCTATCAAAAGGAAATACTTACTCCCAGAAGGAGTGAGAATGAGACAAGCCATGTCATTCACCTGATACACCCCCTTTAAGGCCACTCTTTTGATCCTAACATTGGTGCTGAGTGAAGGCTGTTAATACGGTGTGTGACAGAACTTTTGCAGATGCATCATAGCGTTTCAGTATGCAGGATAAAGTGTAAACATGAATGGAATGCTTACATCAGCAAGTTCATAGCAAAATATCAGAATGAACAATTCTTTATATAAAAATACCAAACCTAAACATTTGAATCTACTCATGTACAAATGCAAAAAAAGAAAACTGAAAAGTGCCTATATGTCAAAATCACCATTGACTTTTATGTCAAAGAAGCGGGGTAGGATAAAACTAATGACTCACTACTGCTCTGTGTTGAAGAGTACATCCCCAAAATCAGTCAACTGAAGTTTCCCACTGGGTTACAAAACACAGTAGTAAAAGTAATGCAAAACTACAGTTTGTGTTCCTAAGTAGTCTCTGGAGATCAGCAATGGTCTGTGCTCACTTTAGTAGGGTTGAAATTCTTGGCTATAATACGATTCACATGCCTCTGAATCCATTAAAGCCCTCATGAATGTCTATGAATCACTTATATGCAGTCTGAACAACTGGAGGGAAGAATCCCATTGAACAAACTATAGCACAAAAGCAACAAGCTACAAAGCTAAAGTCTTCTTCATTAAGGAACCAGTGCTCCTTATAAAACTGAATGGGTGCAACATGGCCAATAGCCAGGTGTACAATTCAAGGAAATTGAGTAGTATTAGCATATCATAATCACTTACTATGCAACCCTCATAATAGTAGGATGTCTTTGATGCAGAGAGGCCTGACTTACATAGATCACCCCCCTATGGACTACTACAGTTGCATGCAGCATGGAAAAAAAGTTATTTCTCAGTCATAGCTCACTGCACAGCCGAGCATAGAGGATTTAAGTATTGCTTTTCCTTTGTGTACTACTCAAGGTCATGAATAGTGGCCTTGCATAGTGCACAAATCCTTATGAATACTGCCTCAGGTCTTAAAATTACATTTAACAAATTTAAATTATATTATAGGGATGCCAACACCTTTTTTCCCTCATTTTGGCTGTCCTCCCCTTTAAATCATCATCATCATCATCGACCCACTTTTTCTCATCTTTCTACATATGGCTGGGTGTTGTTTCAACTGTCACCACCTTTCTCTATTCAGTGGCATGCTCCTCCCTCCTTGAACAATCATGCCTAACTCAGAGAGGTCTTCTTTCATGCAATACAGCTATCTCTTCACTGCATGCTGTAATTTCCTCTTGCCTTTTTCTTGCCTCTCCTCAGTCTTCATTCTTCTGTCATACACTACTCATGATGCTCTGTATAAGTTGTCTGCAGCCCCTGTGATTCTAACCTTCACCTCCTTGTTCATACGTCTCTTCTTTTCAGTCACCCCTCCCAGATACTTGAAGCTGTTCATAGGTTCATAGGTTCATAGACGTTTACTAGGCTAATGACCACAAGGGTCTTTTTTAGCCTAGCTATGCATCCCAAATCTCTGACAAGTTCTGATACCCTTGGTAAGTGTAAGCATGGACCTGGGAGATTAACCATTTACAGGTTACCTGTTTACATCAGAGTCATAGGTGCCAAACCAGGGATAAATTTCCAGTTTCTCCTACAATTGTCCAAGTTGCACTTGAATTGGATTAGGGAAGAACTCTGCTTAACATAGATGGGGAGCCTGTTCCATAGATGGGGTTGTCTCTGGGATAAATACCTATCTCTCCAGCAGGTCCTATTTGTATCACAGGCAAGGTTTAAGTCTTTAGAATGGGTAATTCTGGTATTGTTTGTTTTGTGGATCTGCTTGAGCTTGTCAACAATACCCAAGTGGGGTATTGTGTCAAATGCCTTGGTCAGGTCAAGGTAGGCAGTGTAAATGATTTTGCCCTCATCCATTGCTTTGGTGACCTTCTCAAAGAAGTCTACCAGGCTGGGTAGGCATGATCTGCCCTTTATGAAACCGAACTGGGTTTGGTTCTAGTGTCTGGAGGTTTACTATATATCTGCTGATCATCCCCATGATAATTCTTTCCATGGCTTTACATATAAGAGTAGTGAGACTTATGGGTCTGTAGTTGGTCCAACTTTGTGCAGATGGATGACTGTTGCCTTTCTCCATTCATGAGGCACGAAGCCTGTTTAGAGGATACAGTTAAATAGTAATTCCAGAGGCCCTGATAGGTCATGCTTCATGCTCTTTAGAAGGCATTCTGGGATATTGTCTGAGCCCATTGATGCAGTGTTCTTGGTCTTACAGAGAGCATTAAGGGCCTGTTGTCTAGTGGTAGTACAGGAAGTTATATTTGATGATATTTCCTGAGGGAAAGTTGAGGGGAAGAGAGGAGTAAAGTTGGAGCTGAATTTATCAGCCAGGAGGTTTGCTATATCTTCTGGCTCAGTATAGGTGGATCCATTTACAATGAGCTCTGCATACAATTGTGTATTGCCTTTGAAGTTGTAGACATAGCTAAAGAATGCTTTGTGGTTTTCCTTGGCCTGGGAGGCCAAGACAATCTCATAGTTGGCTTTGTTAGACTTTATTTGTTCTTGGAGTTGTTTGTTCCACAATTTTTCCTTTGTTCCTCAGTTTTCAGTTTCTTCTAATTTCCCCTTTGCTGCCACTATAGCTATTTTGTCTATATTCAGTTTCATCTCATGTACTGTCAGTTTTGCATTCTACTCTGAAATTTGCTGAATTACACAGCAAACTCCTGACAATGTCAGAAGGTGACTGCCAGACTGTGGACATAGCTGCACTTTTTGGATTTCTTAGGGGGATTTACTACAATATTCTTGATTCAGTTAGGTATTTTGAACTTTTGATACGTATATTTGGATATTCAAGCAGTTTATTTGGCTGTGGTTTGTAATGTTTAGAGTACTGGTATTGGAGAGATATGTTGGATTAAAATGACTAGACTAGGAAGAAGGCAGAGTGGTACTGCAAGATGGTGTTTTGATTTAGACCCATTTGTAGCATCTTGAATTGTAGCCATCGAGAGATGGGTGGTCATCAGAGGAAACCATGGTCTGAAAAAAGGGACATATTGGAAAGATGCTTGGCAATGTTGCAATGTTACCTGGTGATCCTTGCTATTTTCCTGACAACTGGAACTGCATTTGGTGATCAAAGTGTATTTTACTATTCTTAAGCATAATATAATGTAGTTATTTAATGAATATTCCTCTTTCAGTTGTCAAATTAAAGTCTACCCTCCAATACTGCTTGAATGCCCCATAGGCAGTAAACAGTTCTATGAAATGTTGTTGACTGATGCTGGAGTCTTTGGGACATGGCTTTTAGACATGGACTTAAAGGCTTTAAGTTCAATATATTGAATCAGTGTTTCAAAACACCAATTATTTGTTCATTTAACAACAGTTGATAATGTTAGTTTTAGCATGAATATGTTTAGCAAATCAAGCAAATCATATATTACATATTTATATGTATGTATAGAGTTATATAGATAGTTTTTTAAGTAGTAAAAACAATTGTTTAAACTGCATGAGTGATGGTTTAAGGATGTAAATAACCTAATAATATGTACTATACTAAAGCTGAAGTTCCTTTAAAGAGGCTGCTTATAGTGACACATTGTCTGCGTAAGTCAGCTTTGTTGATCTGTCTCCACTGATGTGTTTGCTAATGTAGTACATCACCAATATGAAAAACTGCAGGCTCAGAGCTGAACCCTGATGCACACACACACACACACACACACACACACACACACACACACACACACACACACACACAAAACCACTGGGAAGTCCTCTGAGTCTGAGCAATGTGCTAGGTGCTTCTGCTGGCACCTGTTGGGGCTGACAAGCCTTGCCAAAGGGGTGCGTACATGTCTTGATGCTGCTGCTGTATAAGCTAGTAAAAGAAAAGGAGATAAAAAATAATAAAATAAATGTATGTAATAGAAAGAATAGTGACAGAGAGGGAAGAGAGAAATCCAAGTAGAATGTGTTTACTTGTCCTACGATTACGTTACAGCTAATATATGTGAATTAAAAGAAGATACATCGCCTAAGTTAACATCGTTGTTACCATACAGTTTATATTGCAAAAGCAGCATTTAAAGCAGAAAAGCTGCAACACCAAGAAAATATCATTCTGTGACAGAAATGTGTTATAAAGGAACTTGAGCAGGAGGTAGGGTATACATATTTGAGTATTAATGAAGGCTTGACAATAAAGCATGAAAATATGCAAAAAAACTCTCTAAAGAATACTTTAAAAGACTGAAATTAATACTGAAAACAACCCTGACATCTAGAAACAAAGTCCAAGCTATGAACCAATTAGTTCTTCCTCTTTTATCTTATAGTTTTGGGGCGAATGGCTGGCTGCTAAAGGTATTCAATCAGTTGGACAGGTAAACAAGAAAAATGCTTCACAGCTATCAAATGATATATAAAAATTAGTGTATACCTCGATTATATATCCCTCATGCTGAAGGAGGTACGAGCCTCCTCAAAACTGATTACATGTATAGCTCTGTAGTTATATGCCTGCAAACATATCTGCTGAACTCATCAGAGCCATAGTGAAAGCTTTGAAATATGAAGAGAACAAATCTAAGATAACTCACCTGTTTATTTTAGCAGACATGTATCAGTATCAAGTAGCAATGAAAGGCAAAGGAGAAGTAGGCACAAATCGGGCAGCAACTGAAAGAGCCAAAAAACAAACAAAAGAACTTGTAAGGAGAAGGATCAGATGAGAAGGCAAGAAATGTGGAAAAGGCATGAATATAGTTGCAGGTAAGAAAACCCCTGCAACAACTGCATGTTAAGCAGGATCTGACAGGAAAAGTTAAGGATAGGTGAATTTAAACCAAAAAGATGAATGGTTAATATTAGCAGCCTAGAATAGTAGACATACACATTGGTTAGCAAAGTCCATTGAACATGTGGGAAAACAGATAAATGCAGGTTTTGTAAAACATGATTGGAAAGAGTTGCACATCTTGGTGCTGGGTGTGTTGGCATAAGGACTATATACTGAAAGGCATAATAAAGTGTCAAGATTGTTTCAGTGGGGATTGTGCAAAGTTATGATACTGAAGTAGCTGAGAGGCATTGGAAACATGAGCCACAGAGCATTACATAGACTGATGAAGTTTATGTCACGTGATCACCCATTACCAGCAGTTCAAAAAATAGATGCAAAACACACACATGCAGTAATCCATGAAAATAATTAAGTAGCATTGATCAATTGAAATTGTTCCACCTAGTAATTACAGTGTGTTACATATAGAGAGACACAAAGTCATACAATATCTTGATTTGCAGGTAGAAACAAGGGCAATATGAAAAGAGGATATCTAGATAGGTCCAATAGTAGTAGGCGCAATGGGTCTCATAAAAAAGAATTTACAGTCATACTTAGATATGTTACCAATACATATAACCCCATATGACTTGCAGAACGAGTCAGTTCTGGGCACACTGCAGGTGCAACAAAGAGCACTTTCGGCTAACATCAAAGATTGAAACAATACTAATTTCATGAATTTTAATCACACTTTGACTAAGGAATGGAGTCAATTCCTATCATGGTATTAGAAACCCAAAAGTCTTGGAGAAATTAAAAAGGTAAGCAGGGAGAGCTACCTCACTGCCATCAATACCTGCATTCTAAGAGACAAGGGGTTAAACATGATGAGCTAGTTGGACAAAGTAACAGAGCTAGTAAAAGGGGCAGTAATGATGTCTGAGGCAAATGTAGACATACAAAGAAATATGATGCTCAAAAATACCTTTCCTTGACAGATTATAAGGAAATTACAATACTACAAAGACTGTCCCTGAAAGAGATATTTGCCCATCCAAAAATATTACTCATGCATATTTTCCACCTCTAATGCTTTAGGTAGTAAAATGAGTGAAAAACTCAACTGAAGCATTATGACAACATGAATGTGGGGAGGTGGGATGCATGCACAAACCTACACTAGTAGCCTTTAACACTGATACTCCTGCCTTTCATCTATGGCAATTATCCCAGAAGTGGCAGTGAAGTATGGAAGGTGTTTTTTTTAAATGAATCTCTACTTCTGTTAACATTAAAATGTGTACATTCTGAAGCAAATATACTCACTTCAGTACTTTCTTATGTGCTCTAGTCTCCTCCTTTGCAGCTACCTGTTTACTTCAATCTCTTCCTGGACTGTGACTAGAAAAAGAGCACTGTATAATATCTGTGAGAGGCACACAGTGGACAGTTACATATGCAGCTAGCATATGTTCTACCTAAAGTACATAGCTTCTGACCCTTGTTTAACTTCATTCTCCCCAACATGTAGGAGGTCAGGATTGTGGCCCATCAAGTGACGGTGATGGTGACAGCACTGCACCTCCATGTGTGGGATAAAGAGGTAGCCTGGGCTAACCTATTCTGGGCTTCAATCTTATTCTGAGACCCTTGATAGTTCCCCCCTGCAGTAGCATCTATATGTTATACTGATGGAGGAAGTGCAGAAAGATTTTTGACTCCTCCACACACCAACTTTGTGCTCTAGAAAGAGCCCTACCCTCACCTTCTCCTGCAATTATGACTCACCATGAAGAATCTCAGTGAAAGATAAAAGGGCATTGAAGCTGAGGAACAAAGGTATTGATAAAACAAACCTACAGCTGTGCTTTTACAAAGTAAGTGGTAAGTGGCACATTTTACAAGTCTGTCTTGTCAATTTGATTGTTTCTTACTGCTGTTAAACTTTTAGACCTGTGCAAATGATAACTGCACCCTGCCCACTGCACATTTTTTCCTTGGCTGCCTGTGTCTCATACACACTGCAGCCAGCCTATGCATGGGTAAACACCTCCTGCTGTTGGTTTTGGTTGCATCATTTTGACTGTAGTTCATCAGCTTTACTGCTGGCTGCTATGTTCTGAAGCTACATGAAAGCCGCTGCTTCTGTGTCTGTGCCGTGGCATTCTGCACCCACTTCCATTTTGTATGATCATCCCCTGCTACAGGCTCCTCCACTGACTACTTGTCTGACCCAGTTTCCACTGCCTGATGTGCTGGAAACTGCCTCTTTTCAAACTGCTCCCACTACAGTTATTAATTCCTAATTATGACATTGTGTAACACTATATACAATAACAATATTTCTGCATATGTGCCAGGGTCATGCTGCAGGGAACAGCCAGATGAATCCAGACAGCAAACATGTGCCTTCAGCAAGCCAGATAGCTGCTCAGTGATGCTTCTTATTTATGACTGGACATGCTTGTACCCATGGTCTGTTTGATTTTGTGGATTTCTTATGGGTATCATGAGACAAGGTTTGAGAGCATGTCAGGCATCACTGACAAGATGGCTCTGTGAGAAATCATTCCCCACAAACTGTTGGTATAGATCAGAGTTGTTCCATATGTGGGAGTCAATAACTGCCTGGGTGGGCTGCACACAAACTGTAGATGATATGTCCCTGTAGCTAATATACATAAAGCCATACATATCTTGATTTCCACTGGGGTAAGTTCTCCATGACTCCCATGGGTTGAAGACAAGGTCAACACATTTTGATAGTTTATTGGATGTTGCACCCATTTACAAAGTCCCAGTCCTGAATTTGTGTTGCAAGTCCCTGAAATGTTAAACCTGGTGCCGCTGGAGTTGACATTGCACACTGGTACATGCAGCAACAACAATGAGAGCCTGTTATAGATATATGTTTCCTAATGTTTTGGTAAGCCCTAACAATATTTAGTGATTCTTTTAATCTGAACATGAATATTTGTCAGAGTTCAAATGTGCTACACCATAACCCAGCTGTGCAGCATTTATTCCTCCTTTTTTTCTTTTTTTACTTAATTTTCCTTTCTTACGTTTCTTTTTTTTTTTTTGTCCTTCCCCCTTTCTTTAAACTTTCCCCTTTCTTTTCTTAACTTTGTGAGAATTAGTTACATGACACCACAGTGCTTTTTACTGTAACACAACTGAATCGTATGCTAGTGATATAAACAAAATACATCTAGGTAAAGGCATCTGAATATGGATCTGTATAGAAAAAGAACTTCCTTTTCTAGTATTCTATGATTATAGCAGTTGATATTAGAGAAAGATTATTATTATTATTCATGGATGATCATCAATCAACTTGATTGACCTCTTTACAATCTTACAGTTTTCTAAAAGAAAGCAACATCTATCAAAATTTTGAACTTTCTCGCCCACTTATTTCATGAAAAAGTTAAGTCTGAAGAGATATTCTGTTTTTTAATGTCAGGAAGGAGATTTAATACAGTCCAGATCCTATAAGTAATGTGTCAAGTGCTAGATAATTCAAAATACTAATAAAATTAGAAATGTCTGTTAATGACATTTATAACTATACAGATTCATTCTTTGTAAACCTTTAAATATATGTTTAAAGATGAGGAATTTGAAAGGTTGCATTAAATTTAAACAATCAAATCACCTAAATATAGTATTTCTAAAGTAAGATATTAAGTCTCTCTAATATAGCCAATAGTTTAATGTCCAGTATTTAGATTAACATTTGATTGTATAATAACTTGGGGATCCCTGGTGGTGTAGTGGTTAGGATTTGGCACTCTCACTGCCATGGCCTGGATTTGATTCCCAGTCAGGGAATTTCAATGAATTTTGGGTAGCACAGCAGTTAATATTGTCTCCTCACAGCAAGAGGCTCTCCAGTTCAATTCTCAGTGGGCATGCTTCTGTACTGAGTCTGCTTGTCTTCCCTGCATTTGGGTGGGTTTCCTCTGGGTGCTTTTGTTTTCTCCCACATTCCAAAGACATGCATCTGGAGCATTTCTCCCTAGACCTCCACTGAAAACAGGCTCTGTCCTAGCCAGACTTTCCCAGTTAACAAATGTTAAATAAATAAAATTATTATGGCATAGCAATAATATACAACTTAAAATTCATTCTCAAACTTTATATAGAAGCATTGTTTTAGAAAGCATTGCTGATCTCCATATGTTAGCTATGCCCAGTCACTTCATATTAGAATCATGTAAACAGTGTCTTAGATATGCAAATACAACAGATTTCTGAAAAATAGAGGTTTCCTTGTATCACAAGTCTAACTAAAGTTAATTTAAAAATGCAGATATAAAACTACACATTTTCCTATCATGCTACTTAAATCCTACTGCATTATATGGCAGTAAGTACTGAAAGGATACTGTTATTTTCATAGGTTCATAGGTACATAGGTTGATACTAGGCTATTTGCCCTAGGGCATTTATAAGCCTAGCCAGAGTGTGTTTGGCTTTCGTCACCCTTTTAGTTTAGTTGACTGTGCCTCTGTATAGTAGGTCACAGAAGGTAGCCATTTTAAGGTTAGTTTACTGCACCTCTCTTCCCTTTTAGAAATAAAATTAAAAGAAAAAACAAGAATAAAGATACACCAATGATTTTTTTAATAGAGTAGGTTCCCTGTATTCTATCATTTATTTACTTAGGTGATTGTTACTGCTGCATGCGTTGCAGAAACTGTCCCACATGGGAAAATTACAGGCGAATATAACTGTAAGGATAACTGCATTATTCTAATTTTCAGCAATTTATCTGAAAGTATACATGAGATCAACAGGTTCCTACAAACACATTTGCATTTGTCCATTTTCCTGTGGTTAGGCTCTTCCATAAGGGTACAATGCATTCACCCTTTTCTCTGCCTAGATCATAAACCAATGGTACAGCTCATGTGATGGGTGTTCAAATCCAAAGTAAAGACAGGGTTACCTTATAGGTAAAAACAGTAGTGTACCTGGCACACTTTTTATCACCCCCCCCCGGCAAAATTTTTTTTTCTAATACCTCCACCTCAATGACAATTGTGTTTTTAGTAATAATCATGAAATGAAACAAAATAAAGGCAAGCTAGGAGCAGTGGTCCAGTCCCCCAAAGACTAAAGGAAGGCTTATCCCAAACAAATAATTAGTGCTGCAGCCATGGACTAAAGATAAATGTCAAAAACGCATTCTCATCTCCTTTGTAAAGTTGAGTTAGACATTGACAACACACCCTTAAGAGTTGAACCAGTAGTTTGGGATTTGGGAACTTATGTGGACAGCTGAACCCAAATTCTATTAGGAACAGATCAAGACAAAGCAGACATAGGTACATTCTGCAAAATCAGGAACAGTTTCAACTTGGTTTTACAAATACAGCAGAGAGACAGAGAGAGAGAGTAAAAAGTGCAGCTTATTTATACAAATGCACACTAGTCATGTAAAGGCAGACTATAAACTAAGCAAACAATACGAGTAACCTGCTGACCAAACATATTAGATAAATACAAGAGCATCCTGTAAAACTGGGGACAGTTTCAAATGTGTTTCATGCAATACTCAATTTATTTCACACAGTTGTACAATAACCATTAATGCCTGACTTTAAATTGAGCACCAGTTAGTTCACCAACAGCACAGCTAAACACCCCCAAGAAAAAGAAAGCATAAATATTCCAATTTATTTTGTGCAAATGCACACTAGCCAGCCCTTAATACAAGACTTTAGGCTGAGCAAATTAAGAGGTAGGTTCCAATAGCACAGCTAGTCAAACCCCCACCCAAAAAATTAAATTTATTTCAAACAAATGCGCACTTGTCAGTCTTTAAAATAATACGAAAAGGACAAAATTAAAAAAAAAAAACTTCTGCTCCAGTTTAGGAGGTAACACTCTGAAGCAACCTTCCAGTTGTATCAAAGAAAAAAAAACAGCTTTAAAAACTGGGCATGCTATTGGAAAAAGACTTGTTTTAAGTAACTCACTTCAAACTGTATTACATTTTCTACACACTTTTTAGGAAAAAAAGCTTGGTGATTTTAATACAGTAATGCTAGAGTTAATCTTTTGTTACACTATTTAATAGAGGACACAGGTGAACGATCACAGTTTGTGCACCAGACGTCTGTCATACATGCTGTCCTTAATTTCTCCTTCTTAGGGGCTATGAAACCAAGCTTCACTTTGTTTTGTAACTTTTTCCTTCATCTCTGAGTCATAAATGAAGTTAGAGTTGGTATGTATCCCATCCCTCCAGAATCTACTCCAACCCTATCGCACCACCAGACCACTAAGATCCAGCAACAAAAATCACTTGCAGATCACTAAAGCCAATAACTCTGCTGGTGAAGCACTATTCTCTTGCGACATAGCCAAATTATGGAACTCACTCCCACCCACAATTACCTCCGTACCATCATGCACCAACTTCAAAACTTTATTAAAAGCGCACCTAAAAACATGCTGGCTATGCCCTTGCAACTCCCATTCTAATATCATCCACCCCATCCAACCACTACCTTTCATTCCACTCCACTAACTACCTTAATTATAGCAAGCTCAGATGCTCATAAGCCTAGTACTTATTATACAGCAGGAACTTCTCATTGTTACATTTGTTAATGCCTGTTATGTACTTCACAGATAAAGATTCTAGTTGTCTACTGATGTACTATGTTCTTCATCTGTAAATATGTTGTAAGTAATTTCTATGTTAAATTGTTAATCACTATGTAATCCAAAGTAAATACTGTCTGTTTATTTTACTGTGGAGCTTTTCTCCCCAGGCCTCCGCTCAAAATGGACCCACGTCCAGTCGGACACTCCCGGTCAACAAATTTAAATAAATAAAATGAATAAAAATAAAATAAATGTATAGAAATCAAGGCATCAGGTCAAAGCCCAGACATTTAGGACTGGAGGAACAAGCCACTTAAAAAAATTAATTTCCTAGAAGTGTTTGCAATGCTTTACAGGTCACACTGAGCTAATCGAAGGAAGGACACTGAGCAAACTCGGAACTATAATATATAACATTAAGTATCCTGTTTTTTGCTTATTTTGTTCTTTATTTCTTTGTTAATTATAGCACCTTGTGTACTGTATATTTTTCTAGCTAGTTTGACTGTGTGTGAGTTATTAACTGAAAATTGTCCACTTTTATTAAGCATCTGTTGGGTTGTTTGATTCTGATAACTTGTTGCAGTTGAAACTCTTTTTCTAGAGGCTCATTTAGCTGTTTAAAACTTTCATTTAAAGGCTCTCTGCTGCTTTTCTGCTGTGAGAAACATTTCTGCAGTTTGTTTCTAAGTAGTGGGGATATTTGTAGCATTTCCATATTCAGGCTTGTATTTGGGCCAAGTGTTTGTGGAGGCTGTGTGTCTGAGCACATATTCAGGGACATCTTGGTTTAGCCAAAGCCATCAGGCATTTCAGTGAGAGAGAATTGTTTAAGGTCATTGGCTGACTGAGGTCACCTGGACTACAGCTTAGACTAAGCAACACATTGGTTCTTTTGAGCTTTTTTTCTTAAAAGTTGTCTCAGGTTTCAACTTTCTGTTACCTAAGAAGTTAAGTTGTCAGTGTTTCTGCCATTTCACACTGAGCTAATCGAAGGAAGGACACAGAGCAAGCTCGGAACTATAATATATAACATTAAGTATCCTGTTTTTTGCTTATTTTGTTCTTTATTTCTTTGTTAATTATAGCACTTTGTGTACTGTATATTTTTCTAGCTAGTTTCACTGTGTGTGAGGTATTAACTGGAAATTGTCTACTTTTATTAGGCATCTGCTGGGTTGTTTGGTTCTGACAACTTGTTGCAGTTGAAACTCTTTTTCTAGAGGCTCCTTTAGCTATTTAAAACTTTCATTTAAAGGCTCACTGCTGCTTTTATGCAGTGAGAAAATTTCTGCAGTTTGTTTCTAAGTAGTGGGGATATTTGTAGCATTTCCATATTCAGGCTTGTATTTGGGCCTAGTGTTTGTGGAGGCTGTGTGTCTGAGCACATATTCAGGGACATCTTGATTTAGCCAAAGCCATCAGGCATTTCAGTGAGAGAGAATTGTTTAAGGTCATTGGCTGACTGAGGTCACCTGGACTACAGCTTAGACTAAGCACCTCATTGGTTCTTTTGAGCTTTTTTTCGTAAAAGTTATCTCAGGTTTCAACTTTCTGTTACATAAGAAGTTAAGTTGTGAGTGTTTCTGCCATTTCACACTGAGCTAATCGAAGGAAGGACACTGAGGAAACATGGAACTATAATATATAACATTAAGTATCCTGTTTTTTACTTATTTTGTTCTTTATTTCTTTGTTAATTATAGCACTTTGTGTACTGTATATTTTTCTAGCTAGTTTCACTCTGTTTGAGGTATTAACTGGAAATTGTCCACGTTTATTAAGGGTCTGTTGGGTTGATTGTTTCTGATAACTTGTTGCAGTTGAAACTCTTTTTCTAGAGGCTCATTTAGCTGTTTAAAACTTTCATTTAAAGGCTCACTGTTGCTTTTCTGCTGTAAGAAACATTTCTGCAGTTTATTTCTAAGTAGTGGGGATATTTGCAGCATTTCCATATTCACGCTTGTATTTGGTAATAGTGTTTGTGGAGGCTGTGTGTGTGAGCACATATTCAGGGACATTTTGGTTTAGCCAAAGCCATCATGCATTTCAGTGAGAGAGAACTGTTTAAGGTAATTGGCTGACTGAGGTCACCTGGACTACAGCTTAGACTAAGCACCACATTGGTTCTTTTGATCATTTTTCTTAAAAGTTGTCTCAGGTTTCAACGTTCTGTTACCTAAGAAGTTAAGTTGTGAGTATTTCTGCCATTCCACACTGAGCTAATTGAAGGAAGGACACTGAGCAAACTCAGAACTGTAATATATAACATTAAGTATCCTGTGTTTTGCTTATTTTGTTCTTTATTTCTTTGTTAAGTATAGCACTTTTTGTACTGTATATTTTTCTAGCTAGTTTCACTGTGTGTGAGGTATTAACTGGAAATTGTCCACTTTTATTAAGCATATGTTGGGTTGTTTTTTTCTGATAACTTGTTGCACTTAAAACTCTTTTTCTAGAGGCTCCGTAGCTGTTTAAAGCTTTCATTTAAAAGCTCACTGTTGCTTTTCTGCTGAGAGAAACATTTCTGCAGTTTGTTTCTAAGTAGTGGGGATATTTGTAGCATTTCCCTATTCAGGCTTGTATTTGGGCCTAGTGTTTGTGGAGGCTTTGTGTCTGAGCACATATTCAGGGACAACTTGGTTTAGCCAAAGACTTCAAGCATTTCAGTGAGAGAGAATTGCTTAAGGTCATTGACTGACTGAGGTCACCTGGACTACAGCTTAGACTAAGCACCTCCTTGGTTCTTTTGAGCTTTTTTTCTTAAAAGTTGTCTCAGGTTTCAACTTTCTATTACCTAAGACATTAAGTTGTGAGTGTTTCTGCCATTTCACACTGAGCTAATCGAAAAAAGGACACAGATCAAACTCGGAACTATAATTTATAAAATTAAGTATCCTGTTTTTTGCTTATTTTGTTCTTTATGTCTTTGTTAATTATAGCACTTTGTGTACTGTATATTTTTCTAGCTAGTTTCACTGTGTATGAGGTATTAACTGGAAATTGTCCACTTTTATTAAGCATCTGTTGGGTTGTTTGGTTCTGACAACTTGTTGCAGTTGAAACTCTTTTTCTAGAGGCTCCTTTAGCTCTTTAAAACTTTCATTTAAAGGCTCACTGTTGCTTTTCTGCTCTGAGAAACATTTCTGCAGTTTGTTTCTAAGTAGTGGGGATATTTGTAGCATTTCCATATTCAGGCTTGTATTTGGGCCTAGTGTTTGTGGAGGCTGTGTGTCTGAGCACATATTCAGGGACATCTTGGTTTAGCCAAATCCGTCTTGTGTTTCACTAAGAGAGAATTGTTTAAGGTCATTGGCTGACTGAGGTCACCTGGACTACAGTTTAGACTAAGCACGTCATTGGTTCTTTTGAGCTTTTTTTCTTAAAAGTTGTCTCAGGTTTCAACTTTCTGTTACCTAAGAAGTTAAGTTGTGAGTGTTTCTGCCATTTTACACTGAGCTAATCAAAGGAAGGATACTGAGCAAACTCAGAACTGTAATATATAACATTAAATTTCCTGTTTTTTGCTTATTTTGTTCTTTATTTCTTTGTTAATTATAGCTCTTTGTGTACTGTATATTTTCTAGCTAGTTTCACTGTCTGTGATGTATTAAGTGGAAATAGTTCACTTTTATGAAACAACTGTTGGGTTGTTTTTTTCTGATAACTTGTTGCAGTTGAAACTCTTTTTCTAGAGGCTCCTTTAGATGTTTAAAACTTTCAATTAAAGGCTCGCTGTTGCTTTTCTGCTGTGAGAAACATTTCTGCAGTTTATTTCTAAGTGGTGGGGATATTTGTAGCATTTCCATATGTATGATTGTATTTGGGCCTATTGTTTGTGGAGGCTGTGTGTCTGAGCACATATTCAGGGACATCATGGTTTAGCCAAAGCCATCAGGCATTTCAGTGAGAGAGAATTGTTTAAGGTCATTAGCTGACTGAGTTCACCTGGACTACAGCTTAGACTAAGCACCTAATTGGTTCTTTTGAGCTTTTATTCTTAAAAGTTGTCTCAGGTTTCAACATTCTATTACCTAAGAAGTTAAGTTTTGAGTGGTTCTGCCATTTCACACTGAGCTAATCGAATGAAGGACACTGAGAAAACTCAGAACTATAATATATAAAATTAAGTATCCTGTTTTTTACTTATTTTGTTATTTATTTCTTTGTTAATTATAGCACTTTGTGTACTGTATATTTTTCTAGCTAGTTTCACTGTGTGTGAGGTATTAACTGGAAATTGTCCACTTTTATTAAGCATCTGTTGGGTTGTTTGTTTCTGATAACTTGTTGCAGTTAAAACTCTTTTTCTAGAGGCTTCTTTAGCTGTTTAAAACTTTCATTTAAATGCTTTCTGTTGCTTTTCTGCTGTGAGAAACATTTCTGCAGTTTATTTCTAAGTAGTGGGGATATTTGTAGCATTTCCATATTCAGGCTTGTATTTGGTCCTAGTGTTTGTGGTGGCTGTGTGTCTGAGCACATATTCATGGACATCTTGGTTTAGCCATAGCCATAATGTATTTTATTGAGAGAGAATTGTTTAAGGTCATTGGATGACTGAGGTCACCTGGACTACAGCTTAGACTAAGCACCTCATTAGTTCTTTTGATCTTTTTTTCTTAAAAGTTGTCTCAGGTTTCAACTTTCTGTTACCTAAGAAGTTAAGTTGTGAGTGTTTTTTCCATTTCACACTGAGCTAATCGAAGGAAGGACACTGAGCAAACTCGGAAATATAATATATAACATTAAGTATCCTGTTATTTGCTTATTTTGTTAATTATTTCATTGTTAATTTTAGCACTTTGTATACTGTATATTTGTCTAGCTAGTTTCACTGTGTGTGAGGTATTAACTGGAAATTGTCCACTTTTATTTAGCATCTGTTGGGTTGTTTGTTTCTGATAACTTGTTGCAGTTGAAACTCTTTTTCTAGAGACTTCTTTAGCTGTTTAAAACTTTCATTTAAAAGCTCGCTGTTATTTTTCTGCTGTGAGAAGCATTTCTACAGTTTGTTTCTAAGTAGTGGGGATATTTGTAGCATTTCCATATTCAGGCTTGTATTTGAGCCTAGTGTTTGTTGAGGCTGTGTGTCTGAGCACATATTCAGGGACATCTTGGTTTAGCCAAAGTCATCAGGCGTTTCAGTGAGAGAGAATTGTTTAAGGTCATTGGCTGACTGAGGACACCTGGACTACACTTAAGACTAAGTACCTCATTGGTTCTTTTAAGCTTTTTTCTTAAAAGTTGTCTCAGGTTTCAACTTTCTGTTACCTAAGAAGTTAACTTGTGAGTGTTTCTGCCATTTCACACTGAGCTAATTGAAGGAAGGACACTGAGCAAACTCGGAACTATAATATATAACATTAAGTATCCTGTTTTTCGCTTATGCTGTACTTTATTTCTTTGTTAATTATAGCATTTTGTGTACTGACTATTTTTCTAGCTAGTTTCACTGTGTGTGAGGTATTAACTGGAAAGTGTCCACTTTTATTTTGCATCTGTTGGGTTGTTTGTTTCTGATAACTTGTTGCAGTTGAAAGTCTTTTTCTAGAGGCTCCTTTAGCTGTTAAAACTTTCATTTAAAGGCTCACTGCTGCTTTTCTGCTGAGAAAAACATTTCTGCAGTTTGTTTCTAAGTAGTGGGGATATTTGTAGCATTTCCATATTCAGACTTGTATTTGGTAATAGTGTTTGTGGAGGCTGTGTGTCTGAGCACATATTCAGGGACATCTTGGTTTAGCCAAAGCCATCAGGCATTTCTGTGAGAGAGAATTGTTTAAGGTCATTGGCTGACTGAGGTCACCTGGACTACAGCTTAGAATAAGCACCTCATTGGTTCTTTTGAGATTTTTTTCTTAAAAGTTGTCTCAGGTTTCAACTTTCTGTTACCTAAGAAGTTAAGTTGTGAGTGTTTCTGCCATTTCACACTGAGCTAATCGAAGGAAGGACACTGAGCAAACTCGGAACTATAATATATAACATTTATTCACCTGTTTTTTGCTTATTTTGTTATTTATTTCTTTGTTAATTATAGCACTTTGTGTACTGTATATTTTTCTAGCTAGTTTCACTGTGTGTGAGGTATTAACTGGAAATTGTCCACTTTTATTAATCATCTGTTGGGTTGTTTTTTTCTAATAACTTGTTGCAGTTGAAACTCCTTTTCTAGAGGCTCCTTTAGCTGTATAAAACTTTAATTTAAAGGCGCACTGCTGCTTTTCTGCTGTGAGAAACATTTCTGCAGTTTGTTTCTATGTAGTGGGGATATTTGTAGCATTTCCATATTCAGGCTTGTATTTGGGCCTAGTGTTTGTGGAGGCTGTGTGTCTGAGCACATATTCAGGGACATATTGGTTTAGCCAAAGCCATCAGGCATTTCTGTGAGAGAGAAATGTTTAATGTCATTGGCTCACTGAGATCACCTGGACTACAGCTTAGACTAAGCACCTCATTGGTTCTTTTGAGCATTTTTTCTTAAAAGTTGTCTCAGGTTTCAACTTTCTGTTATCTAAGAAGTTATGTTGTGAGTGTTTCTGCCATTTCACACTGAGCTAATCGAAGGAAGGACACTGAGCAGACTCGGAACTATAATATATAACATTAAGTATCCTGTTTTTTGCTTATTTTGATCTTTATTTCTTTGTTAATTATAGCACCTTTTGTACTGTATATTTTTCCAGCTAGTTTCACTGTGTGTGAGGTATTAACTGGAAATTGTCCACTTTTATTAAGCATCTGTTGGGTTGTTTGTTTCTGATAACTTGTTGCAGTTGAAACTCCTTTTCTAGAGGCTCCTTTAGCTGTTTAAAACTTTCATTTAAAGGCTCACTGTTGCTTTTCTGCTGTGAGAAACATTTCTATAGTTTGTTTCTAAGTAGTGAGGATATTTGTAGCATTTCCATATTCAGGCTTGTATTTGGGCCTAGTGTTTGTGGAGGCTGTGTGTCTGAGCACATATTCAGGGGAACCTGGTTTAGCCAAAGCCATCAGGTATTTCAGTGAGAGAGAATTGTTTATGGTCATTGGCTAACTGAGGTCACCTGGACTACAGCTTAGACTAAGCACCTCATTGGTTCTTTTGAGCTCTTTTTCTTAACAGTTGTCTCAGGTTTCAACTTTCTGTTACCTAAGAAGTTAAGTTGTGAGTGTTTTTGCCATTTCACACTGAGCTAATCGAAGGAAGGACACTGAGCAAACTCGGAACTATAATATGTGACATTTAGTCACCTGTTTTTTGCTAATTTTATTATTTATTTATTTGTTAATTATAGCACTTTGTGTACTGTATATTTTTCTAGCTAGTTTCACTGTGTGTGATGTATTAACTGGAAAGTGTCCACTTTCATTAAGCATCTGTTGGGTTGTTTGTTTCTGATAACTTGTTACAGTTGAAACTCTTTTTCTAGAGGCTCCATTAGCTGTTTAAACCTTTCATTTAAAGGCTCACTGCTGCTTTTCTGCTGTGAGAAACATTTCTGCAGTTTGTTTCTAAGTAGTGGGGATATTTGTAGCATTTCCATATTCAGGCTTGCATTTGGGCCTAGTGTTTGTGGAGGGTGTGTGTCTGAGCACATATTCAGGGACATCTTGGTTTAGCCAAAGCCATCAGCTATTACAGAGAGAGAATTGTTTAAGGTCATTAGCTGACTGAGGTCACCTGGACTACAGATTAGACTAAGTACCTCATTGGTTCTTTTGAACTTTTTTTCTTAAAAGTTGTCTCAGGTTTCAACTTTCTGTTACCTAAGAAGTTAAGTTGTGAGTGATTTTGCCATTTCACTCTAAGCTAATCAAAGGAAGGACACAGAGCAAACTCGGAACTATAATATATAACATTCAATATCATCTTTTTTGCTTGTTTTGTTCTTTATTTCTTTGTTAATTATAGCTCTTTATGTACTGTATATTTTCTAGCTAGTTTCACTGTGTGTGTTGTATTAAGTGGAAATAGTTCACTTTTATGAAACAACTGTTGGGTTGTTTTTTTCTGATAACTTGTTGCAGTTGAAACTCTTTTTCTAGAGGCTCCTTTAGATGTTTAAAACTTTCATTTAAAGGCTCGCTGTTGCTTTTCTGCTGTGAGAAACATTTCTGGAATTTATTTCTAAGTAGTGGGGATATTTGTAGCATTTGCATATTTATGCTTGTATTTGGGCCTAGTGTTTGTGGAGGCTATGTGTCTGAGCACATATTCAGGGACATCATGGTTTAGCCAAAGCCATCAGGCATTTCAGTGAGAGAGAATTGTTTAAGGTCATTGGCTGACTGAGGTCACCTGGACTACAGCTTAGAGTAAGCACCTCATTGTTTTTTTTGAGCTTTTATTCTTAAAAGTTGTCTCAGGTTTCAACATTCTATTACCTAAGAAGTTAAGTTGTGAGTGGTTCTGCCATTTCACACTGAGCTAATCGAACGAAGGACACTGAGAAAACTTGGAACTATAATATTTAAAATTAAGTATCCTGTTTTTTGCTTATTTTGTTATTTATTTCTTTGTTAATTATAGCACTTTGTGTACTGTATATTTTTCTAGCTAGTTTCACTGTGTGTGAGGTATTAACTGGAAATTGTCCACTTTTATTAAGCATCGGTTGGGTTGTTTGTTTCTGATAACTTGTTGCAGTTAAAACTCTTTTTCTAGAGGCTGCTTTAGCTGTTTAAAACTTTCATTTAAAGGCTTACTGTTGCTTTTCTGCTGCAAGAAACATTTCTGCAGTTTGTTTCTAAGTAGTGGGGATATTTGTAGCATTTCCATATTCCGGCTTGTATTTGGGCCTAGTGTTTGTGGAGGCTGTGTGTCTGAGCACATATTCATGGATATCTTGGTTTAGCCAAAGCCATCCCGTATTTCAGTGAGAGAGAATTGTTTAAGGTCATTAGATGACTGAGGTCACCTGGACTACAGCTTAGACTAAGCACCTCATTGGCTCTTTTGATCTTTTTTTCTTAAAAGTTGTCTCAGGTTTCAACTTTCTGTTACCTAAGAAGTTAAGTTGTGAGTGTTTTTTCCATTTCACACTGAGCTAATCGAAGGAAGGACACTGAGCAAACTCGGAAATATAATATATAACATTAAGTATCATGTTTTTTACTTATTTTATTATTTATTTCTTTGCTAATTTTAGCACTTTGTATACTGTATATTTTTCTAGCTAGTTTCACCATGTGTGAGGTATTAACTGGAGATTGTCCATGTTTATTTAGCATCTGTTGGGTTGTTTGTTTCTGATAACTTGTTGCAGTTGAAACTCTTTTTCTAGAGGCTCCTTTAGCTGTTTAAAACTTTCATTTAAAGGCTCACTGCTGCTTTTCTGCTGTGAGAAACATTTCTGCAGTTTGTTTCTAAGTAGTGGGGATATTTGTAGCATTTCCATATTCAGGCTTGTATTTGAGCTTAGTGTTTCTGGAGGCTGTGTGTCTGAGCACATATTCAGGGACATCTTGGTTTAGACAAAACCATCAGGCATTTCAGTGAAAGAGAATTGTTTAAGGTCATTGGCTGACTGAGGACACCTGGTCTACAGCTAAGACTAAGTACCTCATTGGTTCTTTTAAGCTTTTTTTCTTAAAAGTTGTCTCAGGTTTCAACTTTCTGTTACTTAAGAAGTTAAGTTGTGAGTGTTTCTGCCAATTCATACTGAGCTAATCGAAGGAAGGACACTGAGCAAACTCGGAACTATAATATATACCATTAAGTATCCTGTTTTTCGCTTATTTTGTTCTTTATTTCTTTGTTAATTATACCATTTTGTGTACTGAATATTTTTCTAGCTAGTTTCACTGTGTGTGAGGTATTAACTGGAAATTGTCCACTTTTATTTTGCATCTGTTAGGTTGTTTGTTTCTGATAACTTGTTGCAGTTGAAAGTCTTTTTCTAGAGGCTCCTTTAGCTGTTTAAAACTTTCATTTAAAGGCTCACTGCTGCTTTTCTGCTGTGAGAAACATTTCTGCAGTTTGTTTCTAAGTAGTGGGGATATTTGTAGCATTTCCATATTCAGGCTTGTATTTGGGCCTAGTGTTTTTGGAGGCTGTGTGTCTGAGCACATATTCAGGGGCATCTTGGTTTAGCCAAACCATCAGCTGTTTCAGTGAGTGAGAATTGTTTAAGGTCATTGGCTCACTGAGGTCACCAGGACTACAGCTTAGACTATGCACCTCATTGGTTCTTTTAAGCTTTTTTTCTTAAAAGTTGTCTCAGGTTTCAACTTTCTGTTACCTAAGAAGTAAAGTTGTGAGTGTTTCAGCCATTTCACACTAAGCTAATCGAAGGAAGGACACTGGGGAAACTCACATCTGTAATAGATAACATTAAGTATCCTGTTTTTTGCTTATTTTGTTCTTTATTTCTTTGTTAATTATAGCTCTTTGTGTACTGTATATTTTTCTAGCTAGTTTCACTGTGTCTGAGGTATTAACTGGAAATAGTCCACTTTTATTAAGCATCTGTTGGGTTGTTTTTTTCTGATAACTTGTTGCAGTTGAAACTCTTTTTCTAGAGGCTCCTTTAGATGTTTAAAACTTTCATTTAAATGCTTTCTGTTGCTTTTCTGCTGTGAGAAACATTTCTGCAGTTTATTTCTAAGTAGTGGGGATATTTGTAGCATTTCCATATGTATGCTTGTATTTGGGCCTATTGTTTGTGGAGGCTGTGTGTCTGAGCACATATTCAGGGACATCATGGTTTAGCCAAAGCCATCAGGCATTTCAGTGAGAGAGAATTGTTTAAGGTCATTGGCTGACTGAGGTCACCTGGACTACAGCTTAGACTAAGCACCTAATTGGTTCTTTTGAGCTTTTATTCTTAAAAGTTGTCTCAGGTTTCAACATTCTATTACCTAAGAAGTTAAGTTTTGAGTGGTTCTGCCATTTCACACTGAGGTAATCGAATGAAGGACACTGAGAAAACTCGGAACTATAATCTATAGCATTAAGTATCGTGTTTTTTGCTTATTTTGTTCTTTATTTCTTTGTTAATTATAGTACTTTGTGTATTGTATAATTTTCTAGCTAGTTTCACTGTGTGAGAGGTATTAACTGGAAATTGTCCACTTTTATTAAGCATCTTTTGGGTTGTTTGTTTCTGATAACTTGTTGCAGTTGAAACTCTTTTTCCAAAGGCTCCTTTAGCTGTATAAAACTTTCATTTAAAGGCTCACTGCTGCTTTTCTGCTTTGAGAAACATTTCTGCAGTTTGTTTCTAAGTAGTGGTGATATTTGTAGCATTTCCATATTCAGGCTTGTATTTGGGCCTAGTGTTTGTAGAGGCTGTGTGTCTGAGCATATATTCAGGGACATATTGGTATAGCCAAAGCCATCAGGCATTTCTGTGAGAGCGAATTGTTTAAGGTCATTGGCTGACTGAGGTCACCTGGACTACAGTTTAGACTAAGCACCTCATTGGTTCTTTTGAGCATTTTTTCTTAAAAGTTGTCTCAGGTTTCAACTTTCTGTTACCTAAGAAGTTAAGTTGTGAGTGTTTCTGCCATTTCACACTGAGCTAATTGAAGGAAGGACACTGAGCAAACTCAGAACTGTAATATATAAAATTAAGTTTCCTGTTTTTTGCTTATTTTGTTATTTATTTCTTTGTTAATTATAGCACTTTGTGTAATGTATATTTTTCTAGCTAGTTTCACTGTGTGTGATGTATTAACTGGAAAGTGTCCACTTTTATTAAGCATCTGTTGGGTTGTTTGTTTCTGATAACTTATTACAGTTGAAACTCTTTTTCTAGAGGCTCCTTTAGTTGTTTAAAACTTTCATTTAAAGGCTCACTGCTGCTTTTCTGCTGTGAGAAACATTTCTGCAGTTTGTTTCTAAGTAGTGGGGATATTTGTACCATTTCCATATTCAGGCTTGTATTTGGGCCTAGTGTTTGTGGAAGCTGGTTGTCTGAGCACATATTCAGGGGCATCTTGGTTTAGCCAAACCATCAGCTGTTTCAGTGAGCGAGAATTGTTTAAGGTCATTGGCTCACTGAGGTCACCAGGACTACAGCTTAGACTATGCACCTCATTGGTTCTTTTAAGCTTTTTTTCTTAAAAGTTGTCTCAGGTTTCAACTTTCTGTTACCTAAGAAGTAAAGTTGTGAGTGTTTCAGCCATTTCACACTAAGCTAATCGAAGGAAGGACACTGGGGAAACTCACATCTGTAATAGATAACATTAAGTATCCTGTTTTTTGCTTATTTTGTTCTTTATTTCTTTGTTAATTATAGCTCTTTGTGTACTGTATATTTTTCTAGCTAGTTTCACTGTGTCTGAGGTATTAACTGGAAATAGTCCACTTTTATTAAGCATCTGTTGGGTTGTTTTTTTCTGATAACTTGTTGCAGTTGAAACTCTTTTTCTAGAGGCTCCTTTAGATGTTTAAAACTTTCATTTAAATGCTTTCTGTTGCTTTTCTGCTGTGAGAAACATTTCTGCAGTTTATTTCTAAGTAGTGGGGATATTTGTAGCATTTCCATATGTATGCTTGTATTTGGGCCTATTGTTTGTGGAGGCTGTGTGTCTGAGCACATATTCAGGGACATCATGGTTTAGCCAAAGCCATCAGGCATTTCAGTGAGAGAGAATTGTTTAAGGTCATTGGCTGACTGAGGTCACCTGGACTACAGCTTAGACTAAGCACCTAATTGGTTCTTTTGAGCTTTTATTCTTAAAAGTTGTCTCAGGTTTCAACATTCTATTACCTAAGAAGTTAAGTTTTGAGTGGTTCTGCCATTTCACACTGAGCTAATCGAATGAAGGACACTGAGAAAACTCAGAACTATAATATATAAAATTAAGTATCCTGTTTTTTACTTATTTTGTTATTTATTTCTTTGTTAATTATAGCACTTTGTGTACTGTATATTTTTCTAGCTAGTTTCACTGTGTGTGAGGTATTAACTGGAAATTGTCCACTTTTATTAAGCATCTGTTGGGTTGTTTGTGTCTGATAACTTGTTGAAGTTGAAAGTCTTTTTCTAGAGGCTCCTTTAGCTGTTTAAAACTTTCATTTAAAAGCTCGCTGTTCCTCTTCTGCTGTAAGAAACATTTCTACAGTTTGTTTCTAAGTAGTGGGGATATTTGTAGTATTTCCGTATTCAGGCTTGTATTTGGTCCTAGTTTTTGTGGAGGCTGTGTGTCTGAGCACATATTCATGGACATCTTGGTTTAGCCAAAGCCATAACGTATTTCAGTGAGAGAGAATTGTTTAAGGTCATTGGATGACTGAGGTCACCTGGACTACAGCTTAGACTAAGCACCTCATTAGTTCTTTTGATCTTTTTTTCTTAAAAGTTGTCTCAGGTTTCAACTTTCTGTTACCTAAGAAGTTAAGTTGTGAGTGTTTTTTCCATTTCACACTGAGCTAATCGAAGGAAGGACACTGAGCAAACTCGGAAATATAATATATAACATTAAGTATCCTGTTATTTGCTTATTTTGTTATTTATTTCTTTGTTAATTTTAGCACTTTGTATACTGTATATTCTTCTAGCTAGTTTCACTGGTTGTGAGGTATTAACTGGAAATTGTCCACTTTTATTTAGCATCTGCTGGGTTGTTTGTTTCTGATAACTTGTTGCAGTTGAAACTCTTTTTCTAGAGGCTCCTTTAGCTGTTTAAAACTTTCATTTAAAAGCTCGCTGTTGCTTTTCTGCTGTAAGAAACATTTCTACAGTTTGTTTCTAAGTAGTGGGGATATTTGTAGTATTTCCATATTCAGGCTTGTATTTGAGCCTAGTGTTTGTTGAGGCTGTGTGTCTGAGCACATATTCAGGGACATCTTGGTTTAGCCAAAGTCATCAGGCGTTTCAGTGAGAGAGAATTGTTTAAGGTCATTGGCTGACTGAGGACACCTGGACTACACTTAAGACTAAGTACCTCATTGGTTCTTTTATGCTTTTTTCTTAAAAGTTGTCTCAGGTTTCAACTTTCTGTTACCTAAGAAGTTAAGTTGTGAGTGTTTTTTCCATTTCACACTGAGCTAATTGAAGGAAGGACACTGAGCAAACTCGGAACTATAATATATAACATTAAGTATCCTGTTTTTCACTTATGTTGTACTTTATTTCTTTGTTAATTATAGCACCTTTTGTACTGTATATTTATCCAGCTAGTTTCACTGTGTGTGAGGTATTAACTGGAAATTGTCCAATTTTATTAAGCATCTGTTGGGTTGTTTGTTTCTGATAACTTGTTGCAGTTGAAACTCCTTTTCTAGAGGTTCCTTTAGCTGTTTAAAACTTTCATTTAAAGGCTCATTGTTGCTTTTCTGCTGTGAGATACATTTCTATAGTTTGTTTCTAAGTAGTGAAGATATTTGTAGCATTTCCATATTCAGGCTTGCATTTGGGCCTAGTGTTTGTAGAGGCTGTGTGTCTGAGCACATATTCAGGGGAACCTGGTTTAGCCAAAGCCATCAGGTATTTCAGTGAGAGAGAATTGTTTATGGTCAATGGCTAACTGAGGTCACCTGGACTACAGCTTAGACTAAGCACCTCATTGGTTCTTTTGAGCTCTTTTTCTTAAGAGTTGTCTCAGGTTTCAACTTTCTGTTACCTAAGAAGTTAAGTTGTGAGTGTTTTTGCCATTTCACACTGAGCTAATCGAAGGAAGGACACTGAGCAAATTCGGAACTATAATATGTGACATTTAGTCACCTGTTTTTTGCTTATTTTATTATTTATTTATTTGTTAATTATAGCACTTTGTGTACTGTATATTTTTCTAGCTAGTTTCACTGTGTGTGAGGTATTAACTGGAAAGTGTCCACTTTTATTAAGCATCTGTTGGGTTGTTTGTTTCTGATAACTTGTTACAGTTGAAACTCTTTTTCTAGAGGCTCCATTAGCTGTTTAAAACTTTCATTTAAAGGCTCACTGCTGCTTTTCTGCTGTGAGAAACATTTCTGCAGTTTGTTTCTAAGTAGTGGGGATATTTGTAGCATTTCCATATTCTGGCTTGCATTTGGGCCTAGTGTTTGTGGAGGGTGTGTGTCTGAGCACATATTCAGGGACATCTTGGTTTAGCCAAAGCCATCAGCTATTTCAGTGAGAGAGAATTGTTTAAGGTCATTGGCTGACTGAGGTCACCTGGACTACAGATTAGACTAAGTATCTCATTGGTTCTTTTGAACTTTTTTTCTTAAAAGTTGTCTCAGGTTTCAACTTTCTGTTACCTAAGAAGTTAAGTTGTGAGTGATTTTGCCATTTCACGCTAAGCTAATCAAAGGAAGGACACAGAGCAAACTCGGAACTATAATATATAACATTCAATATCCTCTTTTTTGCCTATTTTGTTCTTTATTTCTTTGTTAATTATAGCTATTTATGTACTGTATATTTTATAGCTAGTTTCACCTGGTTGT